>NC_041382.1:370191226-370227164 GCF_002162155.2 Triticum dicoccoides
GCTGGAAGAAGCCCTTTCCTTTTGCCAAACATCTCTATAAATAAATCCACAAATTAAGGAAAGGAAAAGGCCAGGAATATTGGGGATGAATTAGAAAGAAGTAAGGATATTTACGGAATCCTGGAATTAGGCACAATTTAACAAAAATGGTTTGGGCATTTTTAGACGAAAAAATAAAACAAGTTTGGATATAATTCAAACTTGAGGCATTTTTGAACCTAACCAAAACAATTCAAAAAGATGTGAAATCTGGCAGGCCGTGGTGCTAGATTAATGGGGGAGGGAAAGATGGCACTTGCAAAAATGGAGGAAAGGGAAGGAAGGAGAAGGTGATGATGCATGATCATACATGAAGCATCCAACAAATATAATGTAGGGGCAATGCGCAAGATGATCATGGCAACAACATAATGCAATATGACAAGGAGATGGGTATGGCAATGCAACATAACCAATGACGAACATGATGCAAGAAGAGAAAAATACGGCAATGCACTCAACATGATCATGCAAGATGCAACACGCAAGAAAATGACAAGGTAACAACAACGAATAACTGGAAGACACCTCGCGCATCGGTCTCAGGGCATCACAACACTCCACCACTATGAGAGGATCTCGTCCCGAGATCTAGGATGGCACCGGATAGAAACGGGAGGGGAAAAGAAGAGGTAAAACTAAGTTGCTTCTTTGACAAACGAGTGAAAGCAAAGAACCTTGCGAGGTTGAACAAATTGAAAGAAAGAATACAACAAAGATGAACAAAATTGAAAACACTCCGTTGGAAAAGAGGAACAAGGAACACCAAGTGAACCTTGGAGGTTGCAAAGCTAAGAATGACGAGCACAAAGGACAAGAAGGAATTGAAACCACTCTGGTTGAAACGAGATAAACAAGAAACAAGGAAGAACAAATTCGAACAACACTCCAACTGAATAGAGATGCGAGACTTGACAATATGGCAAGAATTATAAAAGAGGACACGACACTCTAGTTAAATGGATAAGCACGAAAAGAACACGATCTTCACAATTCGAGATGATGAGTGAAGAGAGCAACATCACAATGCCTCCGGAAGAAAGAATAGAAGTTAGATCATTGTAATGAAAGAATGGAGAAGAAAATGCCAACTTCTGCCACAAAAGAGGTTGGAGAGCACCCTTCCAAGAAGGTTAAAACGGAGTTGTTGTAAAAACCAACAACGAAACGAATAAACTTGTAGTGGGCTTATGGAAAACTTCTCTAAATTGAGGCGAAATTCTGCCACTACGGAAACAAAATATTGGATTGATATCAACAAGGAGACAAGAAGCTTATCTCACCGGGAGGATAAATGAAGAACTTGGGTCATTTATAAGCACCATAAAAACAAAATCCTCAGGGAAAGCTTTAGGTGAAATATAACCCAAGATAAGTCCAATGAAGAGGTTGATTGATTGAAAAGATGTCTTGAGCGAAGAGAAAATGATGGATTTAGATATGTCACTCTTGAAAACTTGTGAATCATGAAACACGAAGGGAAATTATCAACAATGACATAACACCACCTCAAAAGATGAGATATGAAAGAACTGCACTTCGGATGCAAGGTGAAGAATGCTTGAACTCCTCAAAACAAGACATTTGTTGAACACCATGTTTATTTGAGAGTATAGCTTGGAGGATCATAACTTTGAGAGAAATCTTGAAGAATAATTGAAGAATTAAAAGAGTGCTTGATGAGCCAACATGTTGATCCTCCATGAATAACTCCGCTAATAAAAGAATGATAAAAGAAGTGAAGGATGAAAAGAATAAGATTGAAGCCTTGCAATGATTTAGATGGATCTTCGTGATGATGAGAGCTTGGAACTCTGGGAAAAGAAGAGATGAAACAATTGAAACCGAGAATTTGATGAACCTTCGGAATAAGGAATTGAATTAACTCCATGAAACAAGAATAAGAATTACATTATGCTTATCCCTCATCAATTTAAATTGATGACAAGCAACGGATTTTGCATACTACTTATTCTCGTAGAAAGGATTAAGATAGATATAGCGCAAACTTGGGAAGGTCTTCAATGAACCACCGGTAGGCTTGAAACAACGAATGAATTGATATGATAACAAAGGAAAAGAAATTTCGAATGAACCACCGTAAGAATTGAAAAACGAATGTAGTAAAGGGATGAATCGCCGATGAGAATTTGAAAACGAACAAAGATAGTTGGGGAAATTTAGATACAAGAGAATGAAGAGATCATTAGCTGATTAGATAATACTTGCATGATGCACCGGTATGATTTGGAGGATGAGAGTTCCTTTGCCATCCTATGATGTTTTGAGTAGATTTCCTTTGTCTATGGGTTGATTGATGATCCAGATTGGTACGAGTTGTATGTTTTATTTTGGTGCTGACATATTGTGCCCTCTGTGTCACGCAAGCGTGAGGGATTCCCACTATAGGGTGTTGCAATATGTTCATGGTTCGCTTATAGAGGGTTGCTTGAGTGACAGAAGCATAAACTCGAGTAAGGGGGTTGTTGCGTATGGGATAAAGGGGACTTGATGCTTTAATGCTATGGTTGGGTTTTACCTTAATGATCTTTAGTAGTTGCGGATGCTTGCTAGAGTTCCAATCATAAGTGCATATGATCCAAGAAGAGAAAGTATGTTAGCTTATGCCTCTCCCTCATATGCAATTGCAATGACGACTACCAGTCTTGTTAACAATTGCCTATGACAATTCCGCACACCGATCCACCATTATTCCACACTCGCTATTTATAATATTTAGTAATATATTCTAACTTTATGATAACAACACCTACTTTTATATTTTATCTCTCCGATACAATGCAAAGTTATCCTCTTCATACCCACAATGTAGTTTTATTTCTTGTTTCTAATTGGAAGCAAACGTTCGGTGTATGTAGAGTCGTATCAGTGGCAGATAGGACTTGAGAGAATATTGATCTTACCTTTAGCTCCTTGTGGGTTCGACACTCCATACTTATCACTTCCACCATTGGGAATTGCTACGATGATTCCCTACACTTGGGGATTATCAAGCTCCAAGTAAGGTTACCGATCAACGAAGACGAAAGAGGGAATGCCATCTGAGGCATGCCCAAGCTTAGGCTCTTGGTTGTCCTTGAATATTACCTTGGGGTGCCTTGGGCATCCCCAAGATTAGGCTCTTGCCACTCCTTATTCCGTAGTCCATCAAAACCTTACCCAAAACTTGAAAACTTCACAACACAAAACTCAACAGGAAACTCGTAAACTCAGTTAGTATAACTAGATGACACCCCGCACGCTGCTGCAGAGACTTATTGGAGTGATTTTTTCTACAATGAACGGAGAGAAAAGTTGCATTTGGGTAGACATGAAAAGACTCGAGAGGAAAGCAAAAGGACAGCACATCATAACATAATAAAACATTTTAAAAAATATGTGGCATGGTAAATAGATCAAATGTAATGAAGGAAGATTGTCTAGAAATATTTTTACTTTTCTTGCCACAATATTAAGTGCACGACTAACATGATAATCAGTAGTTCATGAGTTGAGTAACACTTGCATCATAATATAATACCAATATCATTGAATTAGTCGACTAAACACTCCATATTTTGAGAATAGGTTTAACAGTGGTCTTGGACTTTACATCAACAGGGAAGAGATTATTCATGAAGATTACCATTGAAAGGAAAGTAATGGAAGCAATATATTTCAATCTTTCAAGCTGAAAGGACCTATGAAAGATTAACCAAGAAGTGACGAAAGATTGTCATACCACACCGAAGGTCCCCGATAAAATATTTACAATACACTACAAATCTAATAACCCGTATTTACTCTCTTCCTAAAACTCAGCTTTGGACTAGAATATTAAATAAATAAATAAATAAATAGGTGGAAGATTAACCGAAAAGTGATGAAAGATTGTGATACCATATTGAAGGTCCCCAATCACAATTTTACAATAGACCATAAATCTAATAACTTGTATTTACTCTCTTCCCAAAGCTCGGTCTTAGGACAAAACAATAAATAAATATGTGACACTGGAGAGATATTCACAGTTGTCCTGCAACGAAAATCATTTAAAAATGGGTAATCAGTGTATTGTAGTTAATGGAAAATCTAAGATAAACTTCCAGCATTACTTACGATATGTATGTCAGAAAAGTTGCAACCCTTTGGAGGCAACTCTACAAAAAAATACACTTCCGTGATGATACGTGTTTGTCACAGTAGGTCGCATTTTTGTCATGCATGTGCATCCATGACAAATTTATGACTGAATCAAGATAGTCATACCTGTGCTGTCGTAGAAGTGTTCCATGACATTACCAAAATCATCATCACGGAAGTGTCCACTTCCATGATGATAAATCGCGCGTCACAGAAGTGCTTTCATTAAGGGTGACCGACACATGGCATCCACCGTAATGGAACGCCGTTAAGCTATCGGGTTGGGTTTTGGATCTGATAACCCGTTAACAGCCCCGACCAATGGGGATTTTCCACGTGTAAAATCATCATTGGCTGGAGGAAACACGTGTCGGCTCACCGTTGGGACAGATGTCATCCGCTCATTGGACCGAAGGCGCCTATGATACGGCGATACATGGAACGACCCAACAGGGGCCCATTCCTATGAAATGGCCGGCCCTTTTGACTTGGTCAAAAGGTGGCAGGCCGGCCCACGGAAAGCCTGTTAACGGCTTGTTCGCATATAGCCCATTTACAGCCCGCTAACCCAGGGCCTATTACGCCCTTTCTGAATTAGGCCCAGTAGCGTCATCTGGGCCGTCCAATATGATTCAACCCGTTTTAACTTCCGGCCCATGTGTGGCCCATGACTTCTTTCGGCCCATATGAGGACCTTTGTAACTTTTGGCCCATTAACGGCCCGTGGTGAAACTGGCCCGCAATGAACAGTGTATCACTTTATACCCATTAACGACCCGTTATTCGATTGGGCCGTTTCCAGCCCAAGTTATCTTTCGGCCTTCTCAGGGCCCATTGATTCTTGGGCTCATTTGCAGCATTCGGTTACATATGGCCCGTTACTGTCATTTTCTGCTTATGGGCCAAATTCAGCCCGTCGTTACAGTCGGCCCGTTTGCGGACCGTTAATACGTTGGGCCGTTTTCATGTCAAAAAAACCCGTTGGGCTGTTTTCATAGAGTTATCAAATATGGCCTATTAAAGGCCCGTTATGGTCCACGAATAGTACGACCCATGATTGGCGAAATGATGATGTGCCCCATAGAAGGCCCATGGATCCTACGGCCCGTATGAGGCCCATGGATAGTACGGCCCATAGAAGGCCCATGGATCGTATGGCCCGTAGAAGGCCCATGGACCCTACGACCCGTAGAAGGCCCATGGACCCTACGGCCCGTATAGAAGGTCGATGGATCCTACGGCCGTACGAAGGCCCATGGATCATACGGCCTGCAGGAGGCCCATGGTTACAACAGTCCGTGTGTTGCCATGATTATTTTGGCCTAGTTACCAAAAATAGGCTATTGTGGCCACTAGAAAAAAACAGAAAAAGAACTGTAGTGACTACAAGCAAACAACTAAACAAGACAATAAGGAAATAAATAAGCAAGCAATTAACGCTAGCCTATTACCGCTATTACACATATTACATCCATTGTGCATCAAAGTTCGCCACCAGTGCAAATATAGGGAACAAAGCAGCACATTACATACACTGGCCGTCAAAATTGGCCACCAGTGCAAACAAACACGGCAGCAAAACAAGAGAATAACTGAAACAACTTCAGAAGAGTTCAAGAAACATTATCCTGGGTATCCACCATGCTGGCAATAAGCTTAGCAAGCTGATTAGCTTTGTCCTGTTTGGCGCTAAAATCGTTCAACGCTTGTTGTTGCACCAGAAAGTATGCATCTGAATGCTTCAGGGACTTCCGCAGTCCTTCCGCTTATCGATGTCTTTCAGCTTGTAGTTGAGACTCAAGAAACCGAACTGATTCAGACAGTGAGTTTGAATAGCTTGTGCAAGCGGTAGTGGCCAGTAACTCGAACACTAAACCAAGACAGGACTTTGGGGTTGTCTTGCTGTCTTCAAGATAGTCTTCCTTAGCTGTTTTATCACCTTTGTTGGAGACCAACAAGGATGTGTCACTGTCCTGAACCTTATCTGCATTACTTCCTTTACCATTTCTTAATAAGGCACTCGTCCCCAATATTCTATCAGCATTCTAAAAGAAGAAACAAGCAGACACATAACAAGTTTAGCATGTACTAGTATATGAAACTCATTTCGGTGAACCAGTTCATTAGTAAGGTGCAGGATTAAACTACCGAGTCTTCTATTGCCAAGTACTAGTACATAATAAAAGCATCAAACAAACATATATCTATGTCCTATGGTCACGGCATTGTCTTGCCAAATCAAAATAGAGACACGGTTCAAATCATATCAGTTCAAGACAAAGCAGCAGTGAAATAATACAAAGCGTGGGAAACTACACGGCACAACAAGATTTCAGATGGGTACCACGGGTCTACATGTACAACAACACTATTGGCTCTATTGTGATGCTAGTAATGTGCATGATATGAAAGTCAATTGTATACACAATTGAAATTGAAATCAACAGAGCTATTGATAAGAGCAAACCTGTTAAAGAAACATGCGTGAACATACCTGCTGTGCCATTGGAGTATCGATTGGATCCTTCAATTTAAAAATAAGTTTGTATGAGTAAATACCGTGATACAAGAGCAAATCAATCATAGTTAAAAAAGGCGTGCCTAAGCGAGCGCTTAAGCGCGCCTAGGCTCTAGGCGTTGGCAAAATGCATTGCGCATAACTACGCATAATCTGTGCATAATTGCGCATAAACATGCGCTTTGGTCAGTAAAGCGCAAGGCGGTGGCAAAACGCACAATTAATGCCTAGCGCCTTTTTGAACTATGATAGCAATGGAATCTTAAATTAGAATAGTTGTTCTTCAGGTTTAGGTACTTGTTCTACATGAACAAAGTACAATAAGACGCAAGAATATAATACTTAAAAATAAAAAATGAGCTCATAGACCTTACCACATTCTTGGTTCAAGACCAGTACAGAACAAGGCGTTCCCAGTCATCGTCCAGTAAATGTGTCTCAGGAGAACATAAGGGAATTTGATGAGTTTCTTTGCCGGTGAAGTACGTTTTCTTCAGGTAATTTCGATACTGCCACCAAGCATTCTTGAAGATAGCAGAGGTATTAGCACAGGTTACCTCATTCTGAGTTTCCAAATCGGTCCTTCTCTATAGAGAAAATGGGAAAATTTGCTGTATTACAACCATCATGGAGGTAGGATGTATGGGACGAAGCAAAGTAATTGCCATGAATAACATTACTTACACATAACTCTTGGATAAACACCCGCAACTGGCATTTTCCTTCATCTTCAGTATAATATTTTCAAGATGGGAAGATACGCACATACGATTTAACAACATCAAATGCGATAGATGCTAAACTACGACTAGCTAGTTGTGCTTCCTCCACAGGAATAGGCGTACTAACTGGTGGAGTTGGGGTTCGCCGTGATAGTACTGGCCCTTTGGGCACCGGAGCTGCCTTACTAACTGCTCTTGTTTGGGAGCTCTGTGGTGGATATGGTGCTGTGTCAACAGGAACTGGGTTACTATCGGCTGGGGTTGGGGTTAGATTGGGTGAAGCTGGTTCTCTGTCCATCGCAGTAGGGGTACAATCTGCGAGAGTTTGGGTTATGTGTGGTAGGGCTGGTTCTTGTGCATGTACAACTGGGGTGCTATCTCCACCAAGAGGTAGCACTGCTTTATTTGAAGACTGTGTTTTAGTCCGCTAGATACTGGCATCACCCGCTCCAATTCAAATGGCGGATAAACATGAAACATAGTTGAATGTACAGACATTGTATGAGAGACAGATGCAATAGATAGTGTGGAAAAAAGAGGGCATGAAATAGTTGACATGTATATTGTTTAACTAAAACGGATAGCATGACATAATTTCACATATATGATGTCTATCTAAACTGGATACATATCATAACATAATTCAAAGATATGATGAATAACTAAACAGGATCGCATGGCATAATTCACCTACATGTTATCTAAGTAATCAGGATCACATCATTTAATTCACATATGTGATTTATATGCTAAACAGAGGGCATTCGATATGATGTCTGAACTAAGAACATGGTGTTGAATATTGTGTATATGATGTCTAAACTATGCAATGCAAGACACCGTATGCATGATATGAGCAGTATAACCGTGCCAAGTTAGAGCATACACCTCAGTGGGGGAATAGGATTGGTCATCTGTCTCTGGATTATGCCATGATATGAGCAGTATAACCGTGCATGATATGAGCAGTATAACCGTGCCAAGTTAGAGCATACACCTCAGTGGGGGAATAGGATTGGTCATCTGTCTCTGGATCCATCTCTTAGGAGCTATCGGGACCCAACAAAAGATCTGCTTCGACAGGTAGCACTGTCTGCTCTGAAGGCCTTGTTTTCACTCCAGATTTTTCCATCTTCCACCCAAATGGCTGATTCACATGAAGAGTAGTTTAATGTACAAACATTGTCGACAAATGGAAATGTAATGAAGAAAAGGATGGGCAAGATATCATTCAAATATATGATGCATGTTTAAACAGGATGGCATTGCACATTTCACATATATTATGGCTGGCTAAAAGACATGAGACTGCATAATTCTCATATATGATATAGAAACTAAACAGGTGGCATTACAGAACATGTCTAAACTAAGCAAATGACATATATGATATCAAAAGTAGGCACTGCAAGGCAACATATGCATGATATGACTAACATCATCATGCCAAGGTAGAGCAAACACCTTGGGGGGTAAATAGGAGTGGTCAGCGGCGTCTGAATCTGCCTAAGAACAGATATCTTCCTCTGGATTACAATCTGGAGAGGGGTGGGGAGGGTTTGCCATTGAACCCACCATGGAGCGATGTCTGCATGATATTGTATTGCCGCGCAAAACTCTTCTCTTTTTCTCTACATGTTCAACATGACTGTGTACAATATCTTACATGCATACGAAAAAAATATGGTGAGATTATGTAAGGAGAGCATGCAGAAATTTAGAGTGATGGTAACAACCAGTGGATCGACGTTTTTCCGTTGAACCAAAATAGCCCTAATGGATCGACGTGAATGTATAGTAATAAGTGATGCAACAAGTGTACAACCTCTTTGCCGTAGCCGTGTCGACCTCATCATCATTGGGTTGGTCGCTGAAGCAGTTGAGGCAGAGGTGGCTGTCGGAGGTCTAGAGGAAGATCTGAGGAATCTGTAGACGGCGTCCAGGGCACTGCTCTGTTGTGATGGATCGTTCTGTCGTTGGAGCAGCTCCGGTGAGCCGTAAGACATCAAGGCTGAAGCAGCACAAGACATACATCGTCAATCTCAAGTGGGATTCTAATATCATCTCCAATAGATGATGTAAAATGGATGTAAAATTAACATCACCAAAAACCGCCTGACTACAACAGATGAGGTAAAAACCGTTGACTCTGAACTTAACTGTCGAAACTGAAATTTACTATGGAATCTGAATGCTACTGTCGAAACTGAACGCAATGGTAGTAAAGAGGCACTTGACATGTAGTTTAGGGAGGGCCTGCAGTTCATCTTCAACCTGCACCCCCCTGAGCTGCCAACCACCACCGGCCGAACCGCCGGCCCCAGCGCCGCCTCGCCGCCCCGAAACAACTCGCCACCGCCGCCCCATCCAGCCTCTAGCCCCCCGCGCACCCACCCTAAACCCTAAGATAGATAGTGGGGTACCTCTCGGGCGAGCCCCCGTCCCCGCCGCGGATGGTTCTTCCTTAACTCCGGCGAGCCCCCCAACCCCTGAAAATCAACTGACCCAAAAGACGATTCAGTCGACAGAAGTGTGGCTTAATCGGAGCAGAGCAGCAGCACGAGCGAGGGGGAGAGCAGCAGCACCAGCTAGGCCGAGCGAGCAATCGAGCGAGAGCCAGAGCAGCAGCAACAGATCCGGCTGGTATGGACGCCGCCGCCAAAGGGGCCTTGCACTAGGGGAGAGCCGCCGTGGAGATGTCGCCCGCGACGCCAACTTCAAGGTAGCCGCTCCATGGGGGTGCGGGATGGAGCACCGTCGGTGTCGGGAGGTCGAGTTAAGGAGAAGGTGCGATGCGATGAGTGTACAACCTCTTTGGTGGCGCCGAGTAGGCCTCGGCTTCGTCCGAGGAGTCGGTGAGGATGCTGCGGTTCCGGTGGAGCATGTTAAGGCGGCGCTGTGGGGATGGAGCAGCCGCGATAGACGAGGTGATCGTCGGAGCAGCTCCTTGGAGGTGGAGGACGGGGCGGCTGAACCGGCGGGACGGCGAGATGGACACGGATCCTCATCCGGGGAGGTGGACGAGGGACGTTGAGCTATTGCGGTGGACGACGTCATCGGGGAAGAGGCTCCGGCTGGGCAGCGATGACATGGCGGACGGAGGAGGGTGGGGTTTCACGGCTGGAGCGGAGAGGTTATGGCGGCCTGGGATTTCGAATGGCGAAAAGGGGGCGATGGGAGGGGGTGAAGCATGACTTAGGGACGCGCTTGTCCAAAATGTTGGGTGTGTTACAAAAGTACCCCCACCAATTTGAACTAGCGGCCCTTTCGGCTCAAGGTTAGAAGGGGGATTTCGCGTGTCGGGATTTGGCAGCTGGAGGGAGTTTTCGCGCGCGTTGTAATTTCGGGATAGCAAGGCGCGGGTTGTGAAGTCGCCAGTTTTGGGAGCACGATATCTGAATTTTCAGGATATAACAAGACGCGGATTGAATTTTAGGGACAAGCCTAACGTGTAGTAATATTGTACTTGTACGTACCAAATCAATTCGGACTTCCCTCAACCAAAAAGAAAACGAAAAAAATAAAACTATTCACACCACACAAAGAGAGAGTCTTGCCCTGTTTTACTATACAAATGCTATTCAAAGCTACTCCCTCCTTCCATCTATATAGGGCCTAATGCGTTTTTCGATGCTAACTTTGACCAAATATTAGAGCAATGATATATGACATGCAACTTACACAAAGCACACCGTTAAATTCGTCTGTGAAAGGTTCTTTCAATGATATAATTTTCACATTGTGCATGTCATGTACTATTAATCTTGTCAATAGTCAAAGGTGGTCTAAAAAATCTCATTACGCCCTATATAGATGGAAGGAGGGAGTATGAATCCATGTTATGTCCGATTAAATTTTTTCGCTTGCTGTATAATGTATGTAACCTACTCATACCAACATTTTAGTGCATTCCAAATGTCTATACTATCGCTGCAATTCGAACTAAATATGAATTCGTTTCTCTATTTCAATAATAATCTACAATCATGATTGTTGCCAACTTCAACCATCATAGTTTCCTTGCTATCCGCCAAATATAAATCGGACGGCCTATAATGCAGGATGGCAGGCACACCATCATCAACAACTCTGTTTTTTATAAGAGTAGAGATAAAATATATTAAATGTAGTATAACATGTTCATAACCACACCATGTGTATCACCATTATATATATTCACACATGCGTCGGTTTGAAACACTATGATAAATTCTTCAAATATCCGAATTTGCTTTTTATAATGAAGTATATATGATCTCTATTCGTCTTTTACACCCACACAACCCTCTTATCTTTGTAGCTAGCACTAACTTTCTCTTTTGCATGCACACGCCCGCATCCCTCTCACCCTCCCTCAGCATTCCCTAGCTCTATCGCGCAAATTCGTCTTTTCACTTTAGGTCGTTCACCCAGGGTGTGTGTAGGCCCCCCAGCTCCTTCTTTACGGCACACATCGATCGATATGCCTCTCTAGCCAGGTGTGCCTAGCACAAACACAAGCTTCCCCTCTTCTCTTGTCACCGTCCATGCCTCACTCCCACCACTCTTTTCATCGTTCTCGTACTCACACACTCCTCCCCCTCGATATAGTATGCCTCTCGTACCACCTCCTACATGCATCCCTCTCTCTCTATCCTTCTCCTCGTGCCTCATTTGCTTCTAACACACACATGCATGTATACCGATCGATCTCCCAACATATACCTAGATCGACTTGAACTACCCCCCCATCGATCGACGTACCTCACAAGTTATGTCTCTCCTTTCTCTAACAAATGGCGATTAATCTTCCTATGTAGTTACGTCTGCTTACCACAACCACATCATCCCCTCTCATCATTCGTGCATGTCTCCTGACCCATCTCTCACACACACGTGCACAGACAACAAGCAGCCATCTCCTCTCTTATTGATATTGCAGGCGTGCCCTCCATTTGTCTAGCAAGCCTATCCCACCATTTGTTAGAAGCAACTCCAATACCACCCCCTCCAACACTCTAGCTCTCTCTCTCTCTCTCTCCCAACCTTATTCCTCTCCTGCACATATGCATGGATGCCGATCGATCTCCCTTAATACATGAGGCAGATTGATCTCCTTAATACATGAGGTAGGCCTCTCTCCTCCTCCACACATATACCAGCCATTGTACCTCTATAGTTAATTGGGCCTCCCTCTTCCCCCACCACACACCGATAGTCGAGCGCTGCAGGTAGGTATCCATACCACAGAGACAAACTGCACATGTCCCATCTCACGTTCCAGTAGGCCAGCCACTCTATATCTTTGACGTGGGCACACACAAATTCGATGGCACTCTTTATCGATCGCGCATGCACACACACACACACACATCATCCCTCTCTTCGATTCTATGGACACCTCAAGATGCATTTGTATGAGTAGTTTATCTTGTGAGAGAAAAGGTTGAACTAGGGAAGGCCTTATTTGCGAACGTGGAGAGACGTGTGGGTATTTTTTTTTGCAAAATTGCCATAGTTTCTTTCCTATCCGTTAGATATAAATCCGACGGCCTATATTGCAGGATGGCACGCACACCATCATCACCAACTCTGTTTTCTACTCCCTCCATCCGAAAATACTTGTCATCAAAATGGATAAAAAGAGATGTATCTAAAACTAAAATACGTCTAGATGTCCTTTTATACATTTTGATGACAAGTATTTCCGGACGGAGGGAGTATTTGTCTTTTTAGAGATTTCAACAAGTGACTATGACCGGACCTTACCAACATACTCAAAAAAGTAGTCCACAATTTTGATGTTACCCTCTTTTCTTGGCGGTGCAGTGCCATCTGGATACCTCATAAATAAATAAAGTACTACATGATACTAATATATGATACATGGCACATGAGCACTAAGTATTATTAATACAGTTTTGCTAGAACTCATCTAGATGAGATATTATTTGGTCTCATTCATCTTTTATAGCCATTGGATGTGATGCTATATAAGATGCGTGTGTGCTGACGTGGGTTGTATTTGTTCTTGTGCAACAAACTGACCACTGCATGTCATGTTTGATAGTCTCAAGTCATTAAAAGCATACAAGCCGCACATCTCTTCTTGGTTGATTCCTCTATTTATGTCAAAAAATAAGAAACAACGTGAGAGTTAATGCACCATGCCTATGTGTTTACTATTTGGTTTTCATAAGATGACTTAATACTCACCTAGACGGAGGGAGTATTTGATTTGACAGCGGACGAAGCAGTTCCCGATACGGCTTTAATGCAAACGAGGGAGGGAGTAGCGGTTCCCGATATGTTGAACGGTAAATGCATCCTCCTTCAATTAATGCATGAGGGAAGTAATGGGAGGAGGTCCGGGAAAAGAGGCTGCACGATGTGAATGCAACGCAGTTTGCCCTCATTACTCTCATATAAAGGCGCCCCTCCATTCCAATGCATCTACCACATCGTACGCACCTAAGCATTTGCCTAAGCACCTACACTAAGCGCAAAAGAGCTCACTCCAGACCCATGGCGGCGATGTGCGTGAGAGGCCAGCGGCTGCACCAGATGGTCCACGACGCCGGCCTGTGGCATGGCGCCGAGGATCGTCTCCAGACGGTGTTGGAGACTATCTAGTGGATGGCCGCCGTCGACGCCAACTACGACTCTCAGTTGGACCAGATGATCGTTGCCACCAGCAACAAGTTCACCGTCCTCAAGAAGCTCGCGGATGACATCGCCATACTCCTCCAGCCTGCGCGCTCGGGCTCCTCATTGCCTGCCACCCTAATTGACCTCCATGGCTGGAACCTCTTTCAAGCACTGGTGGCCCTGCGACTGCCCGTCGACGCCATGAAGAATGTCCACCTGGAGGTCGCGCTCACCGCGAGGCGCCTCGCGCTGCAAGAATTCATCGACCTACACATCCACGTGTACGAGGAAATCATGTACATAGGTATCTACAAGGCCAATGAGAACGCTACGATGTTGGCCTTCCTCAACCGGCTGGAGGCCTTGGATGCCTTTGCTGAGAAGCACCTCGACCTCGCCACAAAAGCCGCCGCTCCTTAGCCGCCGGTCGGTGGCCCGGCGCACTAAGTTGAGGAGGAGGAGGTCGTACATTCATGGATCCATCTTTCTTCTTGCCTTCTGTAACCACCACTGTGATCGCATCATCATGGCCTTAATTCTTATTGTGCTGTTGCATTCTCGTTCTAGTCAATACCGACATGTGCGATCCCTTTGCTTAATTATATGCATCACTGTAACTAGTACTCCATCCATCAATTTATAAGTTATACTTACCTTTTCCATCAACTTCATGCAACGCGTGGGCATCTTGCTAGAAACACTAGAATATGTCTATATAATACATATGTGATAGTCCATTTGAAATCTCAAAAAAGACAAATATTTAGGTACGGAGGGAGTAATATATTAGGAGTATATCAAAACAATTGTGATTTATTTCAAGTTTGTGAACAAATACTACTATTCTACTACTTTGGATCTGTCGCAACGCACAGGCACATTGCTGGTAAAAGGAAAAGGCCTGCCGCGTTCGCGTCGCACCCCCACATGCCCGGGAATCGGGAGTACAACACGGCCCATCTGGCACGACACATAGCTTAGGGAAGGCGTGTTGCCTAGCATTTTCACTTTCACGTGGGACCACCATTGAGCAAACCGACACCCCGCCCGCCACCGGGTTGGAAAACAGGAACGAGGGCAAGATCTAGCTATAGCACGGAAGCCAAGAAATTTGGTGTCAGACAGGGCTCGTTGATAGAGTAGGAGCATTCCGTACTAGTACTACTCCTACTTGTACCAAGTTTGTACTCCTAATACTATATTACTAGTACTACCACTTTAGAACTAGTAGGTACATGCACGGCACAACATTGTAGGAACAAAAAATGGGAAGATCTTGTTTTGGGTGATTTATCTTTTTTTCAATCAACGTAGTATGAATAATATGATGTGGGGGGCACCCATGAAGCTTATGTGGCTTGGTTGCATGGCTACGGAAGGTTAGAGAAAAATAAATAGGTAATGTGTTTAGAGTGCACTCCACTAAATAGATATACTTTGGATCCATTGCAACGGACCAGCACATCTATATCTATACCCCCTATATAGTGTGTGAAAAACTTTGAAAGTTGGTCGTTAGATGAAGCCGATCCGACGGTACAAAGATGGCAAATCCGAGCACTATTGGCCATTGGATATCATCCACCAGATTCTGCCACATGTATAATCTAGAAGACTCCATGGTTGAACTTAATTCATGACTAACTTTGCAACAACTAAGCTTAGGCAAAGTTATTAGTTCTTCAAAATGAGAGCCACAAGTTGGCAAGCCTAAGGGAATCTTGCCACATTTTGTGTGTGTATGTCATGTGGGGCCTTAGTGTGGCTTGCCTAAGGTGTGGCTTGAACCAAACACTCACCTAAGTTAATAAAACTTGCCTAACCTTACATTCCACCAGATTTTGCCACATGTTAGAATCCAGAAAGCTCCACATGTAGAAGCATAATGCACAAACAACCAGAATCTCATGCGTGCAATGCACGTGTACCTTACTAGTACTAGTTGGTAGTAGTAAGAAACAAATTCCAGTTTTGGCACGAGCTTGTATCGCGGGAGCACCACAAGGCATGCCGCAGGAGTTACATTTCCCTCTCGGGGCCCACGAGACCGAACTTCAGTGGCTTAGTGCCCGGCCTATGAGTCAATGACATGCAGACCTTAAATGCGGCTGACCCACATGTCATTCTCATGATGGTGGCATGGTTCGCGACTCACTCGTTCGAGATGAACCGGCCGGTGGTGGCATGGCCGTGGCGAGGGTGCCACAGCTGGGCGTCGGGGCATTACGAGGCGTAGATGGCCACACTAGCGAGTACTACCTGTAGTACATAAGTACTCCAGCTGAGAATTGATGCCCGGGACGAAATGTGTCACAGCCGCTGGATGAAAATTCGATGGTGCGGGAGTATGGATCGGAGCACAGCAGCGGAGCAGGCAAACCGCGTCCAATCGGGTGTGTCTGTGGTAGAAAGTTGATGGTCGTCGCAGTTCAGCTGGCCCGCATGTCATGCACACAAAGACAGAGGAGCGGTGGGGCCGAGAGGGATAAGGGGCACGTCGGGGGGATGAGGATCCCCTGACGCGAACAATCCTACCATTCTGTCACTAACATGTGGGACCCATAAGCGTGGGTCCCACCTGTTAGCGAAGGAAAGGCAGGGCAAGGCAGTGATAGGATTAGATGGCTAGTCTAACTGAAGTAGTAGATGATTATTTAAAGAGGTTTGGAGAATTAGGATTAGATGGCTAGTCTAACTGAAGTAGTAGATGATTATTTAAAGAGGTTAAAACAATGTGAACGCAGTGGGGTTTGGATGCAAATGAAGACGAAGGGGAGGTGAAGAAGCCGAGGAGAATCAGTTCCCGATGGAGAAGTAAATGGGAGAAGTGGCGTGCAAGAAGTTGATTAGACGACTAGGTAGACTAAACGAAAAGGCTATGAGGGTAGACTGATGAGTCGTACCTGTTCGTGTACGTGCCCATCCTTCCTGATAGGTGGGACCTATGCAAACAGATAAAAAAATGTGTCGTAGTTTTTTTTAGCACGTGAGTGGGAGACACAACATTCTCTGGTTAAGGAATAGTCCCTCCGTTTAGGTGAGTATAAGTCACCTTATGAAAATCAGGTTTTCCCAAAACCTTTAGGCGTGGAGCATTAACTTCCTGCTCGATCCCCTCCCAGCCTCGTTAGCCAGCATTCTCTTCCTCTGCTGCTGCATTCTACCTTTCCATTTTTCCTCTTCTCAAGTGTGAAACGATTTGCATGCCGTCCTTGATGCACCAGAACGACCAGTGCATGCATCGCGGCAGGGCGTTGATTGGGCATGCACGAGAATTTGGTTCTGCTCGCAATATGGATGATACCTGAACGATGAAGTGAACATGCATGCTAGCACGGGAGACCTATTTCCGCTATACAATACTGGAGTACTCATGTTCCTACTACTACTACTACTACTACTACTACTACTACTACTACTACTACTACTACTACTACTACTACTACTACTACTACTACAACTGTGGTACACTTGATGGTCAAAATACTATTCATCCGGTCCTCACAGTGAAGTGACAACACCCTGCGCCTGACACTAGTCCAGGAGGCGTGCTCGGTTTACCAAAGTCAGCCTCACCCTGTGCACTGTGCAGTCTGTCACCGCCGCTGTATAGCACATTGGCGCCTCGCCTCGTCTCCCTCTCTGCTCCCATAGCACCACTCCATCTCCATCTCCTTCTCCGTCTCCGTCTCCATCTCACTGTGCCCCCGTGTACCGTCGCCTCACTCGCCTCCCCCAGTACCACTATTCCCTCGCTAGCTGCTCCAGCACCGACATCCTTCTCCCCCGTAAATCAGCATGGACGAATGCGAAACGCGCATCATCCATATGAGCCGCGATTGGAGCAATCTCCCCAGTGACATCCTCGACCTTTGTTGTTCGTGTATGGATATGTTGAGCGCCCTGCGGCTGGCTGCATGCTCGAGGGACATGCACACAGCCATCGTCGAAGCAAGGCCTAAGCTTTTCAAGACACCCTGCTCGCTGCTATCTGGTCTTGCGAGATTGGCTCACCATGATACGGAGGCGTGCATGATGCCCCTCGACTTCAATCCAATCTCCATTAGCCGAAACTTCTTTGCAGGTATGTAGTGGGTCGCCGTACATCATTTCCCTCGACATCGATCCGATCACCATCGCCCGAAACTTCTTGGCAGGTATGTACTGGGTCGGCATGAACTCCCACTGGATGGCTGCCTTCAGAGAAGACGGTAAAAGTTGGTGCTCGTGAACTTCCAGACCTCCCATGAGATTATCCTTCCTCCGTTGGATTATATAGAGTATTACCATCGCGATCCAAGTCATCTAGATTACTACGTCAGTTGGATGGTCCTTGTTTCGCAGAAGATTGTAGAAACATGCACCACACTGTTGGTTTCATCTAACCATACATTAGGGAAGTAAATGTGCATATGGAGAACTCTATATTTGGAAGTAGTGAAATCCTGCAATGCTTACCATGTGTACATACCTATATTCGCCCTTCAGCAATCAATGGCTAGAATAGTATCCTCACAAAATTTTTGCCCACAGAACACGAGTATATAACAATGCATGGTCTGTTAGTTACCTTGAAGAATTTGTTTGTGAGGATAGAACATGATTACATAACATGCATGACATGGTAGTTTCCTGTGAAGAATCGATTGCGAGATAACATGAGTATAACCATGCATGGCACTTCTATATTTTCGAACCCAGTATACATTTCCCTGTATTTTCCTCCAAGTTCCAACAGGGACATGTCAATGCTGTTTCTTGCATTATCCTACTCATACTCTGAACAATGCTGATCTTACATTAACAATGCCTGTCCTTTTTGATATGATGTAGTGTCCCTACAGTTACTGCCCTTTGTAATCACACCACCTTTGCCAAAAACAAGGAAGCACAACTGGTTCCTCGCTCGATCAGACGACGGCAAAAGACTGATGATCATTCGGACACATGAGCCGGAAAAGTTATATTGCAAAAACCCCGCTGTATACAAGCACCGTGTAATACGTGAGTATCCGGACAATGGCTATTACATCTATGAGCAGGATACCAGCTTGTTGGGGCCTTTAGGATTTTTTTAGTTGGAGGCGGGTAAACGGCCTTGGTTCACACTCTCTGTTTCTCGGACTCAATTATCCAATTAACCAGGAGATCACCGTTGTCAAGGACCTTGATGGCAGAGAGGCTCTGTTTGCTATGGAAAACTGTGTCTACATGGCGAGCCCTAGGAGTTCGGGAGCAAACTCCCCTGATTGTCAATGATACAGCCTGCAACCAAAAGAAGGTGAGAATGACAAAGGCATCCGGATTAACTTTGATCCTTGGATGTCTCAATTATGACAGGCAGTGATGTGGTTCAATCCTTCAGGTTGATAAGTAATTGGGCTGTTGCATCGAAAGGGTGGAGTACTGGTGTCTCCGGATCACTGCTCGCTGAAGCGGGGCTGCAAATTATGATGGCGTTGGATCATCTCTTCGAATGACTTTGTTGTCTTTGCTGCTGGTTCTGGATGGGTAGTTCTTTCTTTTGTTATGCATATTCCTTGTCATTTGGTCATCCTCGTCTATGTCACTCTTACTATGTAATAGTTGCTTCTGTTTAGAATGTCATTCTCGTCTGGATCATGAGAGTCTGAGCGCTGCAGATGGGTGCATTTTGGTGGTGTAGCAAGACTTCTTATGAACTATCATGTCTTGCTATTTATGTCAGTAGTAGTCACTAGTCAGTGTTTGAATGTTGTATATATCGTTGTTTCGAACTGTTTATTGTCTCGAACTACTGGTGGGCTAAATGAGGGCATCACCATTCTCCAGTGTTCAGAGTATATCTCCTTTTTTCAAGTTATATAATTTGAGCTCAGCGTCTTTTCGATGATGTACACTTGTTTGGGCCAGTGAGGTGTCGTTGAATATGGGCCGAGTAGTAACACAATGCCAAACAGGTCAATTATGACTCTCAGGCCGGGCTCTCAAAAGATCCTGAAAAAAGGTCGGGCTCTCCAAAAAAGAAAGAATAAGGACTCTTAGGCCGACATGTGGGCGCCATCGGTGTTTTCGTGCGCTTGCGCGCCGAGAGCATATTTGCGCGTCGAAGTCTGTCCGCCACCGGCTGATTTCTTCGTCAGGTTCTGGACAACTTTCGACTGCAGTCGTGTGTTCGAATCTTCCCGGCGTTTGTTCTATGATGGCGCGCTGGTGAGCTTTGATCGGTGGCACCCAGGATGGGGCTCGGTGCCCTCTGAGCTTGAGTTTTTAACAAAGCTTACCTTCCACAACATGCCTCGACGTGCTTGGAATAGCGAGTCCATGAACAAGCTTATCAACGACCTTGGAGGTGAGCTCGTAAGTATGTTTGTTCCTCCAGACAGCTGGGCTCTGATTGTTATGGCATGGATGAAGAAGCGGTCCACCATACCGAAGGTGATTGGTGTTGAGATACCGGTGCAGGAACCGGGGTTGTACTATTCGTCGCCACCAAGGCCGCCACGGACCATGTTAGGGATGTACCTGTATCGAGTGTTCGTGCATGTCGAAGAAGTGGTCAATCCATCAATCGAAGTCCTGCCGCTGCCGCTAGTGCCAGGGTCCGTCGATGACGTCCATTACAGGAGTCAACGTCAGACTTTCCCCGTGTTGCTCGGAACGATGGATGGCACAGGGCCTACTCCATCGCGCGGCGGAGACCACTGCTTCTTTGGGACAAGAGGCAGGGTTGGCTGCCTGGATGTGCTCTAATTTGAGGTAACAACTGAATCTTGTCAAATACTAGTTAAATCCGAGCTATGGGTGTGAAGCACTGATATGACAGTACATTTGATTGTGACATGTTCTAATTTTGTACCTGAACTTTTTTTAGAAAGGGCTGTATGTCAACTTAATGTGCTAGCAGAACTTATTGTGTTGTCTGTCTGTTTTCTTTGCACAACATTCAAGATATTTCCCCATCATTGATAAAGACGATGAACCGTTATGTACGACTTCGTTGGTTTCAACATAGCCCTTCCCGTAGCGATCCACTGCTTCCATCCTGATTGTGCCGCCTGCGTGAAATTTTTGTATGCAAGTTCAGTGTGCTATGATGTTCTATATGATTGTGTCAACTATATAAGTTTTTACTGAGCATCAGCAATGCATATGGCTGAAAGATGTATTTACGAGCATCGACCGATGGGTCTCTCTCTATCTCTCTCTCTCTCTCTCACACACACACACACACGCACACACGCGCACACGCACAAGTGGGACCCATTGAATTATTTATTTGCTCGTGACAGCTTTTAATTAGGTTCCACTGCAATTTAACTTTTTTCTTAAGTTATTAATTGAGCTCAGTGACTTCAAAAAGTTGTACAGAAGCCTTGTTTGGGCCTTTCCAGTGTCGCTGAATGTGGGCTGAGTAACCATGTTAGGTTGTACTGTACTACACATGCCTTTTTTTTCAACATCAGCAATGCAACTAGGCCGACAGTTGTACACAATATCCGGGTCAACTTGTTATTCCCCGCCTCGCTGGGATGCAAACTTTCCTAGGAGGTATGCATTAGGCTTAACAAGAAAATAGACTTTAAGAAATAATAAATGGGATGTAATTATAATAACTGGACAGTTACTATGCACCAAACACGTAATTAGTTTGAAAAATATATTATTTTTGGAATTTGAAAATTTTAATTTCATTACTTGTTGCACGCGCAATATTTCGTTGGATTTTAACGTAATACAACTTTATTTTGAAATTATATTTAACCTGACTAGAAATTTTGGATAAAAATATTTCGGATCCCATCAAAATGTGGGAATTTTTTTTGAATTCTGTTTTGAGCGGTTGTTTGAAATTATTAATCGTTGTCCTAGCTAGAAGTTGGGCTATACTTTTAACAAACTGTAAATGGGCTGTAGTAAATTCCATTAGAATTAAAAAATGGCCTATACATTCTTACAAATCGCAAATGGGCTATATGTTCTCTGCCAAATCCGAGCTGTGGGCGTACTAAGTTGACGCGTACCGAGGGCTTTGTCAACTTAGTCAATATAAACGATTCTAGCTGCAGCGATCGTACGATGTCCATCCAACGACCGTAGTGCTTCTTCAACCTCTGGCCTTCTTGCTCCAGCCGCCCAAAGCAGCGCCGGTCGTGTCGCGTGCTCCTGCCTCCCGTGGCCGGCTGTGATGCCGCGGAGGCCTCACCGCCCCGTACTACTCCCACCGCTGGCCAGGCCATCCCTATACTCACCCACACCCCCTGTTATTCTTTGGCGACGGCAGCCTCACACCGCAGCCGAACCAGTGAACCCTCGTACTCCTCTCCGCGCGGGCTTCCACTGATGCGTCTTCCCCGGCTCCACGTCGTCCCCTTCCTAGGCCTCGTGGTCGTCTAGACCACCGCCCTGGTGCACTCGGCGCGGCGTGGTCAACGAGGTCAACGACCGACTTCCATCGGAAGAGTATTGTATGTGCAGAGGCTGACAGCTGGGTCCAGGCGGCCGCAAGGAAGTGCCTCCTTATTACGCGCAAAATAATTATTCCTCCACCTGACAGCAGGGACCCACCGGACGGGCCACCTTATTTCGCGAAAAAAATGTTTCCCCCTAACTGCTGGGACCCACCGGACGGGCCAGCGTATTTCGCGAAAAAACGCCCCCCCCCCCGCTGTCAGCTCGGACCCACCGAAAGTGCCTCCTTATTACGCACAAAAAAATGAATACCCCCCTGCTAGCTGGGACCCACCATGGTGGGAGGCTGACTTTTGAGCCTACTAAGTTGACTGGGACGGGGGCCTTTGTCAACTTTAGTCAATATGAATGATTCTAGCTCCAGTGACCGTACGATGTCCATCCAACGGCCGTAGTGCTTCTTTAACCATTGGTCTTCTTGCTCCAACCGCCCAAAGCAGCGTCGGTCGTGCCGCATGCTCCTGCCTCCCGTGGCCGGCTGTGCTGCCGCGGAGGCCTCACCGCCCCTACTATTCCCACGGCTGGCCAGGCCATGTGGCGACGACAGCCTCACACTGCAGCCGAACCAGTGAACCCTCGTACTCCTCTCCGCGCGGGCTTCCACTGCCGCGTCTTCCCCGGCTCCCCGTCGTCCCCTTCCTAGGCCTCGCCGTCGTCCACCGCCCTGGTGCTCTCGATGCGGCATGGTCAACGTGGTCAGTGAACGACTTCCATCGGACGTGGACTGTACGTGGAGAGGCTGACAGCTGGGTCCACGGCCGCAGCAAGGAAGTGCCTCCTTATTACGCGGAAAATAATGATTCCTCCACCTGACAGCTGGGACCCACCGGACGAGCCACTGTATTTCGTGAAAAAAACGTTTCCCCCTGACTGTTAGGACCTACCAGCTAAATCTTCACACGCAAGGAAGTGCGTCCGAAAAAAAAACCGATTTGCCCCCCTGACTGCTGGGACCCACCAGCTACATCTTCGCAGGCAAGAAAGTGCCTGACAGTTGGGACCCACCTGGTCAAAGCGTACGTAGCATTGTCATTCTGGTCGCGAACATGTACGTACATATATACTGGTGGATGTAGAGGCGCGCACGTGTCATAGTAGAGGCGCGTACGTGTCATAGTAGAGGCGCGCATGTAGCATGTACACGTACGTACAACGGCCAGGGTGCAAGAAAGAAAATACGACCACATATGTGTACATACGGGCGGAGTCTCGAACGCCTACTCGCGCATACGTACGGCCAGGGCTCGTTTACATGGCTGGGTCGGAACGGAGAAACAACATCGTCGTCGAGTTCATGGGGAGGCAACGGAATGCGTCGTGTTCATCGGGAGGCAACGGAACGCGTGGGAGCCAACCGACTGGGTTGGAACGGAATGCGTGGTCGTGTTCATTGGGAGGGCTTGGACGAAACATGCGATGGAAATGAGGCCTGGCGTATCGCACAATGGAGGAAACGGACCTCCTACGTTCGGAACAGGGTCCTATTGATCGGGAGGGGTGTGGCATACCACAAAACGGAGGAAACAGACCTCCTACGGTCGAAACGGGGGTCCTGTTGATCGGGAGGGGTGTGGCGTACCGCAAAATGGATGAAACAGACCTCATACGGTCGAAACGGGGGTCCTGTTGATCGGGAGGGGTGTGGCGTACCGCAAAACGGACAAAACGGACCTCCTACAGTTGAAACGGGGGTCCTGTTCATCGGGAGGGGTGTGGCGTACCGCAAAACGGGACTCCACGGGATACTGTTCATCTCCACCGTCGACCTCCTCCAGCCTCCACGGGCTCCTGTTCATCCAGCCTCCACTGCGCGCTACTCCACCGGCTACTGTTCAACCACCCCTCCACGGGCACCCCTCCACCGTCTACTGTTCATCCAGCCCTGCACACCACGGGGTCCTGTTCAACCACCCCTCCACGGGCACCCCTCCACCGTCTACTGTTCATCCAACCCTCCACCACACCACGGGGTCCTGTTCATCCAGAGGCAACGCCACCGCTCACTGTTCGTCCACCCCCCTGCAATGCTCACTGTTCATCCCAGAGGCAGCATCGATCGGCTTCAGTTAGCAGCAGTAGCGAAGGAATCACTCGATCGGGTTCAGTTAACAGCCATCGATCGATCGATCGGGTTCAGTAACGCGTAGCCTGCAGCGCAATCGCTCGGGTTCAGTTAGAGCCCAACGCTTCGCTCGGGTTCAGTTAGAGCCAACGCCTCGCACACACGCGCATATGTGTACGAGAGAAACGCGCATCGCTTGGCCCCCGACCTCCCACCGTAACCGGGAATTCCCCGAAATTTTCCTCACCCTCGCTTCTACCATGGTTTTTTCCGTCATGGACGGCCCAAAGAATGTCATGCAGCTGCGTCTCCAGCCCGCCCAGGACGAAAAGCCCATTTTCTGTCATGATTTTTTTGTCATAGAAGTAGGAGCCCACCACATCTATGATGATACCGGGTTTTGTCACAATTATCGTCATAGAAGTGTCATATGTATGACAGAATTTTTTTTCGTTCGGCCCAAAATGTCACGGATGTGTCTTTTTTTGTAGTGCAAAGATATACCTGATATTGTGATGATTGATAAAGGTAAATTTCTAGCATAAACTTAAGATGTGCAGGTCAAAAAAGTATAACCCTTTGGAGGCAAAGATATACCTGATATAGTGATGATTGATAAAGGTAAACTTCCAGCATAAACTTAAGATGTGCAGGTAAAAAAAAAGTGTAACCCTTTGGAGGCAAAGATGTACCTCGTATATAGAGATGACTGATAAAGAATTGTAACCCTTTTAATATATAATCACGATGGTCACTCGTTGAGATGGTTATATATCAAAAAACATTGTCACTACCATATTAGAACTAAATAGTAAAACGCATCTGTACATGGATCTTTAAATACGATTGTCATGCAAAATATATAGGTGTGTAAGCTGAAGCTTGCAGCAGCACCTCTTGAGCCCGATACCTTGAAACAACAGGTCAGTTTTAGCCTTTTTGGTACATATACACAAAAGAGTAAAATGGCCTTTTCATACAGAAAGTCACCCCGATGGAAATATAATCTGTGTAAGGAGGACCGAAACATACTTCTGTTGCCGTCCCAAAGTCAACAATTTTAACAATACCATTCGTCAGTCGTCACCAACATATTTTCTGAAAGAAAAAATTATCTTTAAAAAAATTCATATATAGGTATTGGGGCATATATATTCCACCAAATTACCAGGTTTCATGTCGTGATGAAATTACCCATTATGTACATATATCTCACAGAACCATCTCGTACTGACTATATAAATTACACTAAGAGCACCTTACCTGCAACATGTTACTTCTGCTAATTCAGATCAAAGCTTCAGGCTGGGCAAAGACAGTGGTGAATGTACAACAAACAAAAATTATTCATAATTGTAAGCTTAAACAAATTATAATAGTGATACTGCATATGTGAATTTGGGATAGCAATGCATAAGATGAGATGGCATATGTGAGGTTCAGAATATCCATACCCATACATGCTAGAGCATCAAAGGGTTTGGTCATCCTATAACTGCACAACTTGTTGGCCAGTAGTCAAATTCATTTGTTCTTGAGGGTCCGTGATACGTCTCTGTTGTATCTACTTTTCCAAACACTTTTGCCCTTGTTTTGGACTCTAACTTGCATGATTTGAATGGAACTAACCCGGTCTGACGCTGTTTTCAGCAGAATTGCCATGGTGTTATTTATGTGCAGAAACAAAAGTTCTTGGAATGACCTAAAACTCCATGGAGATTATTTTTGGAAATAATAAAAAATACTGGCAAAGAATCAAGGCCAGGGGGCCCACACCCTAGCCACGAGGGTGGGGGCGCGCCCCCTGCCTCGTGGGCCCCCTGGAGCTCCACTGACCTCAACCTTGACTCCATATATTCGTGTTCAGGGAGAAAAAACAAAGGAGAAGGATTCATTGCGTTTTACAGTACGGAGCTGCCGCCAAGCCCTAAACTCTCTTGGGAGGGCTGATCTGGAGTCCATTCGGGGCCCCGGAGAGGGGAATCCATCGCCATCGTCATCATCAACCTTCCTCCATCACCAATTTCATGATGCTCACCGCCGTGCGTGAGTAATTCCATCGTAGGCTTGCTGGACGGTGATGGGTTGGATGAGATTTATCATGTAATCGAGTTAGTTTTGTTAGGGTTTGATCCCTAGTATCCACTATGTTCTGAGATTGATGTTGCTATGACTTTGCTATGCTTAATGCTTGTCACTAGGGCCCGAGTGCCATGATTTCAGATCCGAACCTATTATGTTTTCACGAATATATGTGAGTTCTTGATCCTATGTTGCAAGTCTATAGTCACCTACTATGTGTTATGGTCCGGCAACCCCGAAGTGTCAATAATCAGGACCACTCCCGGTGATGACCGTAGTTTGAGGAGTTCATGTATTCACTATGTGCTAATGCTTTGGTCCGGTACTCTATTAGAAGGAGGCCTTAATATCCCTTAGTTTGCACTAGGACCCCGCTGCCATGGGAGGGTAGGACAAAAGATGTCATGCGAGTTCTTTTCCATAAGCACATATGACTATACTCAGAATACATGCCTACATGGCATTGATGAATTGGACTTAGTTCTGTGTCACCCTAGGTTATGACTGTTACATGATCGATCACATCCAGCATAATTCTCTATCACCGATCCATTGCCTCCTACGAGCTTTCCATATATTGTTCTTCGCTTATTTACTTTTCCGTTGCTATTGTTATCATCACTACAAAATACCAAAAATATTACTTTTGCTACCATTACCTTTTACCGCCGTTACCACTACTATCATATTACTTTGCTACTAAATACTTTGCTATGGATATTAAGTTATCCAGGTGTGGTTGAATTGACAACTCAGCTGCTAATACTTGAGAATATTCTTTGGCTCCCCTTGTGTCGAATCAATAAATTTGGGTTGAATACTCTACCCTTGAAAACTGTTGTGATCCCCTATACTTGTGGGTTATCAAGACTATTTTCTGGCGCCGTTGCCGGGGAGCATAGCTCTATTCTTTGAGTCACTTGGGATTTATATATGCTGGTCACTATGAAGAACTTGAAAGACGCGAAAACAAAAATTTATCCCTCAACTACGAGGGGAGGTAAGGAACTGCCATCTAGCTCTGCACTTGATTCACCTTCTGTTTTGAGTAAGCTTGCGACACCTAAACCTGCTTCTGCTATTAATTCTGATATGTCGCATATTATTTATGATGCCACTTCTGCTATGCATGATACTTATGATGAAACTACTTCTATGCTAGATACTACTGTGCCACTTGGTGAATTTCTTGATGAACAACTTGCTAGGGCTAGAGAGAATGAAATTATTGAAACTGATAATATTGATGAAAGTGATGATGAAGGCTCTCCTAATAAATATGAATTGCCTGTTGTGCCCGAGGGCTATGTTATGGATGAAGAAACTAAAAGAGACTTTCTTGCATGCAATGATAGAAGTGCTCTTAAGAAATTATTAGCTAAGATTAAACAAAAAACTCTGAATGCTAGAATGAAATATGATCCTGCTTATGCTACTTCACCTATCTTTGTTACTGATAAGGATTATGAATTCTCTATTGATCCTGATATAATTACTTTGGTTGAATCTGATCCTTTTTATGGCTATGAATCTGAAACTGTTGTGGCACATCTTACTAATTAAATGATATAGCCAGCCTGTTCACTAATGATGAGAGAACTCACTACTTTTATATCCTTAAAATATTTCTGTTCTCATTAAAGGGTGATGCTAAGATATGGTTTAATTCTCTTGATCCTGGTTGTGTGCGTAGTCCCCAGGATATGATTTATTACTTCTCTGCTAAATATTTCCCTGTTCATAAGAAACAAGCTGCCTTAAGGGATATATATAATTTTGTGCAAATTGAAGAAGAGAGTCTCCCACAAGCTTGGGGGAGGCTTCTCCAATTACTTAATGCTTTGCCTGATCACCCTCTTAAGAAAAATGAAATACTTGATATCTTTTATAATGGACTAACCGATGCTTCTAGAGATTACCTGGATAGTTGTGCTGGTTCTATTTTCATGGAAAGAACACCGGATGAAGATGAAATTATATTGAATAATATGTTGACAAATGAAAATAATTGGACGCTTCCTGAGCCAGCTCCTGAGCCTATTCATAAACCAACTCCAAAGAAAAGAGGTGTTCTATTTCTCAGTCCTGAAGATATGCAAGAGGCAAAGAAATCCATGAAAGAAAAGGGTATTAAAGCTGAAGATGTTAAGAATTTACCTCCTATTGAAGAAATACATGGTCTTAATTTACCGCATGTTGAAGAAATATATGGTTTTAATCCATCACCTACTGAAGAAACACATGGTCTTGATAACCCGACATAGGTCGTAAAGGTAAATTCTCTCTATAGATTTGAGAAAGCTGAAATCCCTCCTACTAAGTTTGCTAGCCAATGTTTGGATGAGTTTGATAACTTTATGGTTAAGCAAGAAGACTTCAATGCTTATTTTGGTAGACAATTGAAACAAAATACTTATATGATTGAACACTTGGGTGATTATATGTCTAGAGTTAAAGGTGAACTTAAACTCATTAGTAAACATGCTTCTATGGTTACCACTCAAGTAGAACAAGTACTTAAAGCTCAGAATGATTTTCTCAATGAATTAAATAGTAAGAAAAATGATAATGCTGTTAGAGTTATGACTAGAGGTGGTAAAATGACAGAGGAACCTTTGTATCATGAAGGCCACCCTAAGAGAATTGAGCAAGATTCTCAGAGAAATAATATAGATGCACCTAGTCCTTCTAAAAGGAAAAAAAAAAGAAAAATGATAGGACTTTGCATGCTTCTAGTGAACCCGTTATTGACACACCTGAGAATCCCAATGATATCTCTATTTCTGATGCTGAAACACAATCTGGTAATGAACATGAAACTAGTGATAATGTTAATGATGATGTCCATGTTGATGCTCAACCTAGTAATGATAATGATATAGAAATTGAACCTGCTGTTGATCTTGATAACCCACAATCAAAGAATCAACGTTATGATAAGAAAGACTTTGTTGATAAGAAACACGGTAAGGAAAGAGAGCCTTGGGTTCAGAAACCCATGCCTTTTCCTCCTAAGCCATCCAAGAAAAAAGATGATGAGGATTTTGAGCGCTTTGCTGAAATGATTAGACCTATCTTTTTGCGTATGCGTTTGACTGATATGCTTAAAATGAATCCTTATGCTAAGTACATGAAATATATTGTTACTAATAAAATAAAGATATCGGAAGCTGAAATTTCCACCATGCTTGCTAATTATACTTTTAAGAGTGGAATACATAAGAAACTAGGAGATCCCAGAGTACCAACTATACCATGCTCCATTAAAAGAAACTATGTTAAAACTGCTTTATGTGATCTTGGAGCCGGTGTTAGTGTTATGCCTCTCTCTTTATATCGTAGACTTGATTTGAATAAGTTGACACCTACTGAAATATCTTTGCAAATGGCTGATAAATCAACTGCTAGACCTATCGGTATTTGTGAGGATGTGCCTGTTGTAGTTGCAAATGTTACTATTTTAACGGACTTTGTTATTCTTGATATTCCCGAGGACGATAGTATGTCTATTATTCTTGGAAGACCTTTTTTGAATACTGCAGGGGTTGTTATTGATTGCAACAAGGGCAATGTCACTTTTCATGTTAATGGTAATGAGCATACGGTACACTTTCTAAGGAAACAACCTCAAGTCCACAATATCAATTCTATTAGAAAAATTCCATCGATTATTTTTGGAGGTTTTGAATTTCCTCTTCCTACTGTGAAGAAGAAATATGATATTCTTATTGTTGGGGATGTGCATATCCCCGTTGAGGTAACCTAGTGTTATTCGAAAATTCTCCGGTTCCATGTTACTCGGAATGAGTTTGTTAACAAGACATGATCAACCTTGTTAGTGGATTCCTTTTGATGAGCATGAGATGGATGAATTTAGAAAACACAACTCTCTGTACCCTCTTTTTACTTTCTGTTATTTATATTAAATAAGGAAAAAATAGTAATTTCTGTCTGTTTTCTGAATTATCCATGTAATATAAAAATACCCCAAAAACAAAAGTTCTCCAAATGCCTTGAAATTTAAATATGATTTTTTCTAGAATATTTGAGAATATCTGGCACTGAGAACACAGCAGGGGGAGCAAGCACCTGGCCACGTGGGTCCATAGTGCGCCCACCCCCTGGGTGCGCCCCCTGCCTCGTGGGCCCACGGTGGCTCCCCTCCACTTATTCCTGCACCCACACACTTCTTCCTCCCAAAAAAATCACCATCCAGCTCAAGCACGAGTTCTAGCTCATTTTGCTACGGTTTTTGATCTCCTTGCTCAAAGCACCTCTCACAAAACTGCTTTGGGGGATTGTTCCTTGGTTTGTGACTCCTCCATTGGTCCAATTAGTTTTTGTTCTAGTGCTTTATTCATTGCAAATTTGTGCTGCCTAGGTGACCATGTTCTTGAGCTTGCATGTCAAATTTATATGGTTCCAAGTAGTTCTAATGCATGATGTATGCTCTAGGCACTTGTAGGAGTAGTTTCTATCAATTTTGTTGAGCTTGGTTCACTTTTATTTGAAGTTACTATTTTTTTTAGATTTTTTTAGAAAATAATGAAGAGATTTTTGAGGGGTTCATCGAGCCGAAGCTCGAAGGAAAAGAAAAATGAAGAAGCAGAGAGGCCCAAATATAATCTGCCTCGCACCGCGGAGGTTCGGCCGTGTGAATGGCCTTCCGATGATTTCTTGAGAGCAGTCGGGATTTATGATGATTTTTATGAATTGGCTAAGAATGCAGGCCTCACCGACTTCCTCCGCGACCAACGCGAATAGTATCTCTTATTCACCAATACTTTTGTGCAAAACTTCTACTATTATCCTAAGGAATCACCTCCTTCAGTAGAGTTTCATATATATGATGTGGTTAAGAAGATGTCACTAGATGAATTTTGCGGGGTTTGCAAAATACCTTTCGAGGGTAGCTTAGAGGAACCACATCGTAGAGATGTGGACGGGTTTATTGACACTACCACTGTAGGGGAAACTAGGAAAGTTTCCGATGAAAGAATCACTAGCATACATTTTCCTGTTTTACTCTACTTTGCAATATTTGCTAGTTGTTGCTTAATTGGTCACGGAAACTGTGGAAACCTTAGTGTTCCTGATATTATTATTTTGTTCCATGGTTTATTCCATGACGACTCTATTAGTATGGGCGGTATTATTGCCAAACGGTTAAGTCTGAACCATACAAAGGGCCCCATCTTTGGAGGCGTCTATGCTTCACGCCTTGCTGCATACTATAACATACCTATTAGGCACTATGAAAAGAAGAAAAATTATGCAGTTGGAGGCCGTAAAACTCCAGGAGCCCATGGAGTAACGGATGAATTGGAAATCTGAGTCCCCTAGGTAAGTAAGGGACAAGGCATACCCGCTCCCCCTTAGAGGGACTGGGAAGCTCTCCGCTTGTTCCCCGCCATTATAGGTGGCGAGCCCGGCTCGGACGGTGACCATATACGTTGGAAGGAGAAATCCCTGGGTCTGCAACTCTACTAATCGGCTGTGTAGGATGGAACACCTCTCCCAATCACCGGGCTTAGGGCTACGGGGGTGGGAGGAGGAGCTGCGGTGGTCGGCCATGATGGAATGGATTTTTATCCGAGCGCACTCCGATGGATTCTCGCCGTGGGAGGATGGTGTGGATTGGATCTAAGAATCCCCATCCCTTTAATAGAAAATTTATTTACCTCGCTAGGGGGGGGGGCGAATGTAAAAACGCCCTAGCTCCTCGCATTCGCTTGACACATGGAAGATGGCCCTTATTGGGCGCAGAAACCAAGGAGTCTAACATTTATGGGAGCCAGACACTACTTTGCAGATATTTGGGATTTGGACAAGAACCCGCCTTGCAATGCCGAAGACAATACTGCGCGCCGGACTCATCGGCATTGAAGCCTGGTTCTGGGGCTACTGAGGGAGTCCTGGATTAGAGGGTCTCCGGACAGCCGGACTATATCCTTTGGCCGGACTATTGGACTATGAAGATACAAGATTGAAGACTTCGTCTCGTGTCCGGATGGGACTCTCCTTGGCGTGGAAGGAAAGCCAGGCAATATGGATATGTATATCTCCTCCCTTGTAACCGACCTTGTGTAACTCTAGCCCCCTCCGGTGTCTATATAAACCGGAGGGTTTTAGTCCGTAGGACAACATACAATCATAGCATAGACTAGCTTCTAGGGTTTAGCCTCTATGATCTCGTGGTAGATCAACTCTTGTAATACTCATATCATCAAGAACAATCAAGCAAGACGTAGGGTATTACCTCCATCAAGAGGGCCCGGACCTGGGTAAACATCGTGTCCCTTGCCTCCTATTACCATCCGCCTTAGACGCACAGTTCGGGACCCCCTACCCGAGATCCGCCGGTTTTGACACCGACACCCGCCCTAGTACTGGGTGGCATCAATGTTGTCTCACCAACAACTGCATAAAAGATATTTTCGATGTCGGCAAAACTCAGGTATTCCAGAACTGCAACGATAAAATTGTGATGACAACACCTCGGAGCTCAACTCCCCGGGACACTGCCACAACCCCTAAATGTCAGGAGGCACCATGAACAATGTTCTCATCACAAAACCATTGGAACGATTCCAAGATACCCGCGTGATCCTAAAAAAAATTCATGAAATTTGAGGAGAGAAGAGTCAAAACTCTACGTCAGGAGGCCTCACCAGAGCGACGAAGGGACTGGGGAGTAAAAAGAATCCTACTCTCCGATATATATAATCCTAAGACTCAAAACATTTTGTTCTAGACTCAACAACGTCAGCGATTCGATCAAGCAGGGGGCTCCTAAGACGAGGAAGGCTCTGATTACCAACTTGTAACACCCACGATGCGGCTATATCTCCCACGTGTCGGGGCACGACTTAGAGGCATAACCACATGGTAGGCATGTCGTAAGAGGGGTAATCTTTACACATCCCATGTACTGAATAAGAAAGGGATAAAGAGTTGGCTTACAATCGCCACTTCACACAATACATAAACATAGCATTACATCATCCAAAATACAATCAAGGTGCGACTACAGAACCAAATAAAAGAAGAAAACCCCAATTGCTAGATCCCCAATCGTCCCAACTGGGCTCCACTACTGATCAACTAGAAACGAAACAACACAACGAACACGATCTTCATCGAGCTCCCACTTGAGCTGGATTGCGTCACCTGCACTGGTATCATCGGCACCTACAACTGTTTGGAAGTATCTGTGAGTCACGAGGACTCAGCAATCTCACACCCATGAGATCAAGACTATTTAAGCTTATGGGTAAGAAAGGGTAGTGAGGTGGATCTGCAGCAAGCACTAGCATATATGGTGGCTACCATACGAAAATAAGAGCGAGAAGAGAAGCAACACAACGGTCGAGAAGCTAGAAGTGATCCTGAAACTACTTACGTTCAAGCATAACACAAGAACCATGTTCACTTCCCGGACTCCGCTGAGAAGAGACCATCACGGCTACCCATGCGTTTGATTCATTTTAATTAAGTTAAGTGTCAAGTTCTCTACAACCGGACATTAACAAATTCCCATCTACCCATAACCACGGGCACGACTTTCGAAAGTTCAAAAACCCTGCAGGGGTGTCCCAACTTAGCCCATCACAAGCTCTCACGGTCAATGAAGGATATTCCTTCTCCCAGGAAGATCCGATCAGACTCAGAATCCCGGTTACAAGACATTTTGATAATGGTAAAACAAGACCAGCAAAGTCGCCCGAATGTGCCGACAAATCCCGATAGGAGCTGCACATATCTCGTTCTCAGGGCGCACCGGATTGTCCAAACTTCTGATAGGCCAGCCCAAAGTTGCCCCTGGTGGCCACCAGCGGTTGACAGGTTGGACCAACACTCAGAGGAGCACTGGCCCCGGGGGTGGTGGTGAGGCAAATGGTAAAACCAAGGTTGGGCCTTGCTGGAGGAGTTTTATTCAAAGCGAATTGTCAAGGGGTTCCCATAGCACCCAACCGCATAAGGGACGCAAAATCAAGGAACATAACACCGGTATGACAGAAACTAGGGCGGCAAGAGTGGAACAAAACACCAGGCATAAGGCTGAGCCTTCCACCGTTTACCAAGTATATAGATGCATTAATTAAATAAGAGATATTGTGATATCCCAACAATATGCATGTTCCAACATGGAACAAACTTCATCTTCACCTGCAACTAGCAACGCTATAAGAGGGGCTGAGCAAAGCGGTAAGATAGCCAAACAACGGTTTGCTAGGAAAGGTGGGTTAGAGGCTTGACATGGCAATATGGGAGGCATGATATAGCAAGTGGTAGGTAGCGCGGCATAGCGATACAACAAACAACTAGCAAGCAAAGATAGAAGTGATTTCGAGGGTATGGTCATCTTGCCTGAAATCCCGCAAGGAAGAAGAACGAGTCCATGAAGAAGACAAACAGATGTAGTCGAACGGATCCTCACAACTCCGAAACGGAACCGAAGCTAACGAGGGAAGCAACCAGGAAAGAAGCAAGCAACATAGTAAACACCCAACACATAAACATGGCATGATGCACAACCAAGTATGATGCATGTCCGGTTTAAACATGCATGGCATGGCAAAGTGCACAAACAATACTACAAATTAAGTGGAACTCAAGATGCAACGAGTTGCCTATTGATGGAACACCACATGACTTATTTAGTTCTCTCTCGTTTAGGTACCCAACAACATTAAATGTTGTTAAATATGGCAAGAGTTGAAGCATAAGTAAACTAGCTATCTAGTCAAATTTAAATGAGGCCGGAAATAACAAACAACAATTCCGGAAAATCCCCATATGCATATTATGAATTTGGTACTGTTCTGCCCTAAACCAAATTTTAGAGTTGTTAAACATACAAGATGATGCCACCATGTTAAACTAGGAATTTTTCTACCCCATTTACATATAAAGTTTATTAAGTTTGGAGCTACTGTTATTTAGTTATTAATTAAATCATTTTAACATGTCATTAGAGCAAATTAATTGCAAACAACACTTTAAACATGGATGAAAGTTGCATACTGTTAAAGAACATGAAAATCTGAGACCCAAGGGGGCCCAAGGGGTTGTGGTGTGTGCAAAAGAAATAAAAGAACACAGCCAAAACAGGGAGCGCCTGGGACTCGATCCCAGGACCTCCTGGTCTGTGTGTTGCATGCTGACCAGTCTGGCAGGCTGTTTGCTTGTGAAAAAGTAGGAGACCGGGCCAAGTTATACAAATAATGTGCAAGATGAGCTTTCGGCCATGGATGACCGGTGATGCTCCGAGTAGACGCCGACGAGCAACGC
>NC_041382.1:370228440-370261694 GCF_002162155.2 Triticum dicoccoides
GCTGGAAGAAGCCCTTTCCTTTTGCCAAACATCTCTATAAATAAATCCACAAATTAAGGAAAGGAAAAGGCCAGGAATATTGGGGATGAATTAGAAAGAAGTAAGGATATTTACGGAATCCTGGAATTAGGCACAATTTAACAAAAATGGTTTGGGCATTTTTAGACGAAAAAATAAAACAAGTTTGGATATAATTCAAACTTGAGGCATTTTTGAACCTAACCAAAACAATTCAAAAAGATGTGAAATCTGGCAGGCCGTGGTGCTAGATTAATGGGGGAGGGAAAGATGGCACTTGCAAAAATGGAGGAAAGGGAAGGAAGGAGAAGGTGATGATGCATGATCATACATGAAGCATCCAACAAATATAATGTAGGGGCAATGCGCAAGATGATCATGGCAACAACATAATGCAATATGACAAGGAGATGGGTATGGCAATGCAACATAACCAATGACGAACATGATGCAAGAAGAGAAAAATACGGCAATGCACTCAACATGATCATGCAAGATGCAACACGCAAGAAAATGGCAAGGCAACAACAACGAATAACTGGAAGACACCTCGCGCATCGGTCTCAGGGCATCACAACACTCCACCACTATGAGAGGATCTCGTCCCGAGATCTAGGATGGCACCGGATAGAAACGGGAGGGGAAAAGAAGAGGTAAAACTAAGTTGCTTCTTTGACAAACGAGTGAAAGCAAAGAACCTTGCGAGGTTGAACAAATTGAAAGAAAGAATACAACAAAGATGAACAAAATTGAAAACACTCCGTTGGAAAAGAGGAACAAGGAACACCAAGTGAACCTTGGAGGTTGCAAAGCTAAGAATGACGAGCACAAAGGACAAGAAGGAATTGAAACCACTCTGGTTGAAACGAGATAAACAAGAAACAAGGAAGAACAAATTCGAACAACACTCCAACTGAATAGAGATGCGAGACTTGACAATATGGCAAGAATTATAAAAGAGGACACGACACTCTAGTTAAATGGATAAGCACGAAAAGAACACGATCTTCACAATTCGAGATGATGAGTGAAGAGAGCAACATCACAATGCCTCCGGAAGAAAGAATAGAAGTTAGATCATTGTAATGAAAGAATGGAGAAGAAAATGCCAACTTCTGCCACAAAAGAGGTTGGAGAGCACCCTTCCAAGAAGGTTAAAACGGAGTTGTTGTAAAAACCAACAACGAAACGAATAAACTTGTAGTGGGCTTATGGAAAACTTCTCTAAATTGAGGCGAAATTCTGCCACTACGGAAACAAAATATTGGATTGATATCAACAAGGAGACAAGAAGCTTATCTCACCGGGAGGATAAATGAAGAACTTGGGTCATTTATAAGCACCATAAAAACAAAATCCTCAGGGAAAGCTTTAGGTGAAATATAACCCAAGATAAGTCCAATGAAGAGGTTGATTGATTGAAAAGATGTCTTGAGCGAAGAGAAAATGATGGATTTAGATATGTCACTCTTGAAAACTTGTGAATCATGAAACACGAAGGGAAATTATCAACAATGACATAACACCACCTCAAAAGATGAGATATGAAAGAACTGCACTTCGGATGCAAGGTGAAGAATGCTTGAACTCCTCAAAACAAGACATTTGTTGAACACCATGTTTATTTGAGAGTATAGCTTGGAGGATCATAACTTTGAGAGAAATCTTGAAGAATAATTGAAGAATTAAAAGAGTGCTTGATGAGCCAACATGTTGATCCTCCATGAATAACTCCGCTAATAAAAGAATGATAAAAGAAGTGAAGGATGAAAAGAATAAGATTGAAGCCTTGCAATGATTTAGATGGATCTTCGTGATGATGAGAGCTTGGAACTCTGGGAAAAGAAGAGATGAAACAATTGAAACCGAGAATTTGATGAACCTTCGGAATAAGGAATTGAATTAACTCCATGAAACAAGAATAAGAATTACATTATGCTTATCCCTCATCAATTTAAATTGATGACAAGCAACGGATTTTGCATACTACTTATTCTCGTAGAAAGGATTAAGATAGATATAGCGCAAACTTGGGAAGGTCTTCAATGAACCACCGGTAGGCTTGAAACAACGAATGAATTGATATGATAACAAAGGAAAAGAAATTTCGAATGAACCACCGTAAGAATTGAAAAACGAATGAAGTAAAGGGATGAATCGCCGATGAGAATTTGAAAACGAACAAAGATAGTTGGGGAAATTTAGATACAAGAGAATGAAGAGATCATTAGCTGATTAGATAATACTTGCATGATGCACCGGTATGATTTGGAGGATGAGAGTTCAAAGCTGAGAATGAATAAACCCGAAATGATGGCATTCGGAGAATCAAACTGGAAAGAATCTTGAATTTCTCCGGATGGGTGAAAAGAATTTTTCACAATTGAAAACAATTATGAGAGGATGGCATCAAGCTAGAATCATGAATCTTCAAGAGAATAGACCAAGATTTAGAGCAAACACTTCTTCTTCAGTCTTCAAATGTTGAGAATGACGACGAGAAACACCACCAAGAATTGTTGAGGCACTCCAGAATGAAAAATTAGAAAGGTTGAACCAACAATGAAAAGAATTTGAAAGTGATATTTGAGAAGGCAATTGACTGATGAAAACTCATTCTTACGTCAAACTTTGAAATGAATTTGAAAATAACTCCAGAAAAGTTAGAAGAGTCAGGTAAGATCCTGGGAAAAGACCTGTGGGTTAGGGCCCACTCAAAGGATACACCGTTGAACGATTACTTGAAAGGGAGATTTGCACCGGTTTAATTAAATGACTTGAATGAGATAACAACCTCGAAATAGCTTGAACGAATACAGAGTGGAAACACGAATCTTCAGAGCTATCTTCAGCACCCCGAAACAATTGAATAGCAAGCGGGGAATGATTATGAGGTGCACCGGCATGGGAAAAGCATTTGAACCGAGCAAAGGATATGATCGACAAAGCTTGAATTAAATCCACCGTAGAAGAAAGAATGAAGAATGATGAACTTGAAGCTCCGTTTGAATCTTCCTGAGAATCACCGAATAAGAACATTGAAGAAAAAGAATGGAGAGACGTCACATGAATAAAATGGATACTTGATTAAGATATATGAGTCCTTGAAGAAAAAGGGTGGGAGGGTGGGAAAACAAAGACAACTTGTAGACGGATGAAACAAACACCGTTGGCAAAACCGAGAGGTGATCTTGTGGATGTTGAAATGATCAGATCCACTTGAAGAGAAACACGCTGGTTGAACAGGATTGACATGACAAACTCGATTATCATGAAGGATTGGTATTCACATAGGAGTATGAGAACACCGCTTAGGAAAGGTATGGAATCAACACTTGACTTCGAAGCAACTCGAATACCACAACCAAACCAAAACAAGGATTGGCTTGCAAAATAAGCCGGAACAAACATATGATAGAGATTTCGTCCGAAGTTTTCGTGGTGGGGCCCACACGGGCTCGATCGTACATCACCATCATGTACAAGGCAGTGCACATGACATACGAAGTGTCCCTGAGTCAGCATAGCCAAGGACTCTTTAAGACACAACGAGACCATTGTAAAACCAACTGTGGATAGGCGGACCACTAGACGTCGAACCCCAATCTCATATCATGCATCTGTCGGAAAGATATCCTAGGAGCTACTTGAATTCCCACTTATAAACTCCCGAAACTTTCTGGTTATGCAATCAGGTGTTGGGGATACAGGGGAAGCATAATATCTCACCCAAAACTAACAAATCCTACATCCAGCTGTATCCATCCTTCAACACATAACCAAGAAACCTTCAGAAATTATTTACCTCAACCTTCGAAAAGCATCCGTTATACAAGTTATGGCAATAATCCTGAACTCCCGCTAAGGGAGTCCTGGATTAGGGGGTCTCCGGACAGCCGGACTATATCCTTTGGCCGGACTGTTGGACTATGAAGATACAAGATTGAAGATTTCGTCTCGTGTCTGGATGGGACTCTACTTGCCATGGAAGGCAAGCTAGGCAATACGAATATGTATATCTCCTCCCTTGTAACTGACCGTGTGTAACCCTAGCCCCCTCTGGTGTCTATATAAACCGGAGGGTTTTAGTCCGTAGGACAGCATACAATCATACCATAGGCTAGCTTCTAGGGTTTAGCCTCTACGATCTCATGGTAGATCAACTCTTGTAATACTCATATCATCAAGAACAATTAAGCAGGACGTAGGGTATTACCTCCATCAAGAGGGCCCGAACCTGGGTAAACATCGTGTCCCCTGCCTCCTGTTACCATCCGCCTTAGACGCACAGTTCGGGACCCCCCTACCCGAGATCCGCCGGTTTTGACACCGACATTGGTGCTTTCATTGAGAGTTCCACTGTGTCGTCATCGTAAGGAGGATGGCTCGTCTCATTGTCAAGGACAACATCACCTCTGGGGGCGCCCTGGCTGTAGGCCAAACTGTCCGACTAGGTGGCTTTGTCATGACCACCCGCTCGGCCGCTGCGCTGACGATGACTTCTTGGGTCATCGAAAATAGCCTCCACATCGTCTTGAAATTTGCTGAGCAGATGGATCCAATGGAGCTCTCCTCTTTGAACGAGCTCTTGGATCGCATCGCCGCTCTGGGAGTCACTACAAACTACGATCGGATCGGGCTTAAACCCGACCAAAGGGAGATTAACTCTCCACCGATCACCCATCAGATAGCGGTGGTGGAGGAGCAATACGGTGATTCTCCCTCTATCCTGAGGACGAACTATGTCCGGATTCCCAAGCTCTCCGAGCCGGATACTCGCTCACGGGAGGACACCGCCCTAACCCTGAACCCAGAATCAGGCCGCATACCAAACCCGCGGGGCAACATCCCGGAGCCCGAACTTCCAAGATCGGAAACTCCCTTGCCCCGGGATCACAGATTGGGTCAAGGTCTGGACTTAAATCCACCCACCCAGATACAAACGATCTTTCCCACATTAGGCAAGCGCCCCAAGAGATAGTACATCACTATTGGGCCAGATTCCTCCTTGTAATGAACAAGGTCAAGGACTATCGTGAGGAAGACGTAATTTCGTTCTTTTGCAACAATTGCACGGACAAGGGAATCCTCAACGCCATAAGTCGTCGTGACATAGTACACTTCACTGACTTGGCGGCCATAGTACGGAAATACTGTGCGATGGAAAGTGCCTGGAAAACCCAAACGCAATTTTGGGATAATCCGGCTCTGACAAAACCCCCAGTTGGAACTAAAAGGGTGCACTCTCATAAGTCGCCCGACTCAATTACAAAGAAGCAAAAGCCCACTACAGGGCGTGGAACCGTATTGGAGGGATGGCTTAATGGGCCCTACAAAATCCATAGTACAACAGATACCATATCAACACACAGCCTTAGAGCATGTTGGGTACTCCGGCAGGTGGCCAAGAGCGGTGAGGATCTCCTCATCCAAAATACCTCAGAGCACCTTCCCATGGAGAACAATACAGTATTAACGGTCTTCCAGACCTTCGCCTCAAATAATAGGCGTAAGCGAGCACTCCGCAGCCTTGCCGAAGTTTGCCACGTAGCAGCAATAAATCCATGGAGCAACACGACTATCACCTTCAATGCCAGTGAAGAACCTAAATTCCGAACAGCCTGAGCACCAGCCGCTTTGGTCCTCAGTCCAATTGTGGACGGCTTTCGGCTCACTAAAGTGCTCATGGACGGCGGCAACGGATTAAACCTCATTTATGAGGAGACTCTTCAAAAAATGGAAATAGACAACAACCATATTGAGCCAAGCAGCACGACCTTCCGAGGAATCATCCCTAGTCGGGAGGCACGTTGCACTGGGAAAATCACACTTGATGTGGTATTCGGCACTCCGGAGAATTAAATGTCCGAAGAAATTACATTCCAAGTGGCCCCGTTCAGTAGCGGATACCACGCCCTTCTAGGGCGGGAGGCATTCACGATTTTTCAAGCCATACCCCATTACGGGTACATGAAGCTCAAAATGCCCAGACCCAATGGAATCATCACTCTAGTTAGTAATCCGGACATAGCACTCTGCGCCGAGAACAAAACAGCTGCACTGGCCCTCGAGGCATTATCCGAAGCCCTTGTGGCGGAGGAGTTAACCGCGCTACGCTCCACGATGGACAGGGACGACATGATACTAGACAAAAGATCCAAGTCCACCTCCTTCAAACCAGCGGACGAAATAGTCAAATTCCAAGTCCATCGAACGGACCCCACAAAAAAAGCATCCATCGGGGCACAGTTAAACCCCGCTGTAGACCCCGCACTACGGGAGTTTCTGCGCGAGAATTGGTGTGACGCCCGGATAATCAAGCTACAGTAACCCTCTGCTAATGATGCCACGTCACCATGATTATGCTAATCTCGCGTTAGTTCAAAACCAATTAAAAAAAATTCAAATTCAAAATCAAGTCAAATGATTAAAGTTTTCAAAAGTCAAAACTAAAATGTTCTTAGTGTGAAAAATAAATCATGGATAATATTGGTGGAGAAACAACATCTTTATAAAATAATAAAATACCCTAAGGTGACTAAAACAACGACAAAAACAATTATTTAAATGTCTTTGATATTTTGAAAAATACTAAACTAATTTATTTGGAGGTTAGAAATTTTGTGATAGTGTTATATTAGCATTACTGATTTTGGTGCAATTCTGGTAATTTATAAAACTAGTTATAAAATAAAACAAAAAGGAAACATAAGCAAAAAAGAAAAACTAAACTAAACCCCCCTTTCCCGCTGGGCCGCTTGGCCCAGCTGGCCACAGCCGAACCAGGTAGGCCGGCCAGCCCACTGGCCATTCGGCCCACCTAACTGGCCTAATTAGGCCCGCATCACCAAACCCTAACCCACCCCACGATCCCCCACTCCCCCACTCCCCCGATCCCCTTCTGGACCAGGGTCGTCCCTGACGCCCCGGCTCGTCCCTGTTGCTCGCTGTCACGAGCAGTCGCGGCCACCGGCCTCCATTCACCGCACCACTATGCCCACCCGCTACTCCGACCTCCTCTTCATCATCTTCGACCACGGGATCAAGCCCGGGACCCCTACCTCGCCGGATCGCCTCGTCGCCCCGCCCGTGGATCTCGCCGAACTGCTTCCTCTCCGTCCCCGTCGTCTCCGGCCTCCTCCCCGCGCCCCGCTGCCACCGTCCCTATGAATCCCGGTGAGGCCACGGCCTCGTCCTCCTCCTTCCCTGCCCCTGCCCGAGGTTGAACGCGCATACGCGCACCACCGCGTCGGCCACGCCGTCGCCCCCCCCCGTCGGCTTCAGCCACGCCTCCGCCCATTGACACGGCGCACCGGCCTCTTCTTCCTTCGTGCGGCGTCGTCCAGCGCCGGCCTGCGCCCTACCTCGCCCTCCCACGCGCGCCATGGAATGCCCCTGTTGCCGGAGCCATGCTCGCTTGCCGGCCCGACCACGCCGCCGTTCGCTGCCGGTTCCCCCTCGCTCCACCTACCATGGCCGACGCCAGCTGGTCGTGCCCCGTTGCTTCCGCCACCGACCTTCTCCCCGCCTCGCCTCGTGCGGCCGCTGCTGCTTCCTGCGCGTGCGTTTGCGCATGCGCGCGCGCCGCCCTACTCCCCTCGCCGCCTGCGCCGCGCACGCCATCGCCGGGCATCACCCCCTGCCTGCCTCGGCCGGCCGGCGAGCCGCGTCGCCGTTCGCACCCGGGCCTGGCGACCCGGTGCCAACAACCCCGCTCGGGTGCCCCAGCCGGGTCCTGGCACCCGAGAACCACGCCCGACCCGCTATGGGCCCCTGGCCCAATGAGAGCCGGGGCCCACCCCCAGAACGATTAATAATAATAAAAAAGATTTTAAATAAATAAAATAATAATAATAAAAACAATTAATTAATTAATTAACTACATAATTAAATTAATTAATTTTGTTTAAATCAACTAATTACGATTAATTAACCTAATAACTAGTTAATCTAATTAACTACTGTTAGTTAGTCAAACAGTCTATGATGTGTGGGACCCACACTTCAGTTTGACCCAGTCAACACTGCTGACGTCATGATGACACTATTCTGGATAATGTTGATTTAATTAATTAAATAAATCCTAAAAATGATTTAAATATTTTAAAATTAATATAAAATAAACCGTAGCTCGGATGGAAAAACTTTGTACATGAAAGTTGCTCAGAACGATGAGACGAATCCGGATACGCAGTCCGTTCGTCCGCCACCCATCCCTAGCATAGCAAACACGCAACTTTCCCCCTCCGGTTCATCGGTCCAAAAACGCAAAACATCGGGAATACTTTCATGGATGTTTCCCCCCTTCACCGGTACCACCTGTCCCTATGTTAGGTCACCCCTAGCACAACGTATTGCCGCATCTTGCTTTGTGTTACATTTGATTGCTCTGTTATTTATTGTGTTCCCCCTCTGTTACTTATTTCCGGTAGACTCCGAGACCGCTGCTGATATCCGTGTGTTTGACTACATCAAAGACGACCCCTCTTTCTTGCCAGAGCAACCAGGCAAGCCCCCCTTGATCACCAGATATCAACTACTCTCCTCTATACTGCTTGCATTAGAGTAGTGTAGCATGTTACTGCTTTCCGTTAATCCTATTCTGTTGCATAACCTGTCATTGTTGATACAACTGTTGATACCTTATCTGCGATCCTAAATGCTTAGTATAGGATGCTAGTTTACCATCAGTGGCCCTACATTCTTGTCCGTCTGCCATGCTATATTGCTGGGCCATGATCACTTAGGGAGGTGATCACGGGCATATGATATATACTTATACTGTTACATTACTTATGATACTGTTCGGAGATGGGGGGCTGAAGGGGCAGGTGGCTCCATCCAGGTAGTGGTGAGCCTGAGTTCCCGACGGCCCCCGACTGTTACTTTGAGGCGGAGCGACAGGGCAGGTTGAGACCACCTAGGAGAGAGGTGGGCCTAGCCCTGGTCGACGTTCGCGGATACTTAACACGCTTAACGAGATCTTGGTATTTGATCTAAGTCTGGCCACTGGCCTATACGCACTAACCATCTACGCGGGGACAGTTATGGGCACTCGACGTTGTGGTATCAGCCGAAGCCTTTGTGACGTCAGCGACTGAGCGGCACGCGCCGGGTTGGACCGCGTAACGCAACTTCCTTTGTAATGGAGGTTGCTAGGTCTGCTCACCGGCCGCGTACACAACGTGCAGGTGTGCAATGGGCGATGGGCCTAGACCCCTGCACCATAGGATTTAGACCGACGTGCTGACCTCTCTGTTGTGCCTAGGTAGGGCTGTGACGTGTTGATCTTCCGAGGCCGGGCATGACCCAGGAAAGTGTGTCCGGCCAAATGGTTTCAACAAATTAGAAGCAGCGCATGCTATAAATCATATGAAAGATGCAACTAATATCACACAGCATATACTAAAGGTGTCTCGTCATATTGATTGATGCGGGATACAAAAAACAATAGTTTTATGTAAGGACACGCTTAATAGACAGATGTACTATGTACTAAAAACAGGAAGGCATGTCACATTAACATGTATAATGTATAAACTAAGCAGAATAGCACGTGCAATTTTACCAGATTGGAAGAAGTACAATCTAGACACCATATGCAACATGCAACCACATAACACGCTGCCAAGTTAGAGCAAGCACCTGCGATGCTAGTGTAGGGGAAATGAGGTAATCAACTATACAGCTACGTTCACTATCTTCATCTAGCCTTGCTATTTCTTGAGAATCATGTGGGGAGGCTGATGCTGCAATCTTTAAATGAGGATCTTTTCTCACAGTAGTCCACTGGCCTGACTGCCTCATCATAAGTGATTGATGAGGGATACACAAGAACATTAGTTTGATGTAAGAACATGGTTAATAGACAGATGTACTAGTATGTACCAAAAACATGAAGGCATGTCGTATTCAAAGGTATAGTGTGTAAGCTAAGCAGATGCAATTTAACCAAATTGGAAGCAATACAAGCTAGACATCCGGCTGGAGTGGTGAGCATGATCATCTAGGACCTGAGAACCTGGTGGGAGGCGGGCTGCTTCGCCACCATCGTGGCTTTTTAGTTGGCTTCCAGGCGATGCATGTCTGTGCTGGGCTTGTCACTGGCTCGGCAGTGCCCTGACTAGCTATTTGACTTCTGGTGCTCCTGGGATGGTGGTTCATGTAAAAAATATCTTTCCTTATCTTAATAAAGACCGACTTCGGCCTTTCGAATACAAGCTAGACACCATATGCAACATGCAACCACATATGACACTGCGAAGTTAAAGAAAGCACCTAGGATGGTTGTGTGTGGCAATTGAGATCATCAACTGCAGAGCTACGTTTACCGTCTCCATCTATTGAGAATGCACCCTTTATAACGCTGAAACGTGTCTGGCCTAGCCACATACCACGCTGGAGCGACTTCTCTCTTTTATTTTCTGCTTCTGTGAAGGCATGAGTCTGAAATACCCTTTCATAAAAACACAATAGTGAGAGTATGGGTGAAGTGTGTGTAGAACTAGTGCACTGTAAAAGTAGCAGATAGCAGGTGGCTGAAAAATAAATAACATGAGACATATGAAAGCTCTACAACATTGCATGGCAAACGAAATTAGATTCTACTCCATACGATTTTGTAATATATGAGCATAGGAAATGCAGGCACTCCTCCACCACACCACCACATGTGATCCTATCAAGATAATAGTCGACTGAAAATAAATAGGCCAGTCGATTTTTTTATGAACCATCCGATCTATAAGGAATGGGCATATGGCCTTCCTCTACCCCCCGCCAGTCACTGTTGACGATCTTTCTTGAACCACCAGCGACCACCGCCCCATACCCCTGCCTCCGCCGCCCCGCCCTCCCCTCAACCTCACACCACCGCCATGCTTGGCAGCGCCCCCAGGCCATCCCTTTAATCCCAGCCGACCTCCAGATCGAGCGCCAGCAGCTCTAGGCCCCACACGCCCCTAAGATAAACACCAAGGTGCTGCTTCCCCGGTGTAATAGGTGGACTAGCGCCTGTTACGTTGGGGAATGCTTCCGTTAATTGGGAATCAACTGACCAGGAATTGAAATCCAGGGGGGTGACGGACCTATAGCTAAGGTGAAATAGTATATGAGGAGCAACCTTGTGCATCGCGAGTTACTAGGAACATCTAGTATCAAGAAGAAGCGGTCAACTAGTGTCTTCTGTGGGATGAATACCGTGCAAGTAGACACGTAAGATTGGCACGAATAAGGGAAGAGGAGTACCATTTCCGGTTGCCAGTTTGGTCGCCTCCATATGTCGCACAGATCTTCTTCTTTTTGCCGGGGAAACTGATGTTTTGGAGGAGGGTGCAGGCTTGGACGAAACCATGGCCAAATTGTTGACTGTGTTGCCGTGGCCGTATGTCGGAGGAGGGGAAGCAGATCCGAGGCTGCGAAGGAAGGCGTAGCAGGAACAACTCCGGTGCGGTGGATGGTGGCAAAGTTGGAGCGGCAACGGTGAGGCGCAGGACGACATGGTTGAACTGGCTCGGGTACGGACGGCTCAGCCTCGGCTTCAACTACTAGCCTTGGAGGGCATTGCGGTTGAGGTTGCGGTGGACGACGATGTTGGGGTATCGGCTCCGGCGTGATGGAAGAGGGCGGCGGTTGATGGGTGGGATGGGGTGGCGGACAGAGGACGCCAGGGTTTCGCGACTTGTGGAGAGGTAGTTTTGGCTCCCACGAAGTACGAATGGGGAATCAAATGGGGGGGGAGCTAAGGGAGAACCATGTTTCGGTCTGGGACGCGCTTGTTTTTGGCTTTTTTTAACAGATGGGACACGCTTGTTTGAAATTTGGGGAAAGTACAAACTTTGCCCCCTCTTAAATTTCGGACCTACCATGGGTCGGGGTAGGATGGTAATCCCAGGTGTCCCAAATAGTGGGCGGGAGCGATTTTGGCCGCGCGCATGTGTGCTTAGGCGGCCATTGTGTATGAATGTTTTTTGGAGGCGCTTACGTGGCGTCTAGATGAAGCTACAACCCTACCCCGGTTTAGACCTTTGGACATCGGGCCGGTAGGTTTCACGGGTCGGAGTTAGAAAAGTAATTTCCTTCTACTACCAAACATTGGTCTCACGCGGTTTCGCGTGAGTAGAGGCTCTTTTGGCACTTCGTTCGAAATTTTGAAATAGAAGCATTCATGTTTAGAGTACTCTTGAACTTTGAGGATTGACCTAAATAGACAATGTTAAATTTCACCTTGTATGTTTGAAAACCTCATTAAATTATTCACTTCTTTTTGAAATTTTGACACTTGAAAATCCTATAACTACGATTATTTTGGAATGGAGGAGCTAAATTTGAATCTATTTTGTACACGACTATATATGCTATTATGTACAAAATCAAAGCAAAGATTGGTGCCCCCATAATTTAGGTATGATTTAGAAATGCCATGATATCAAATTCAAATAATTGAATGGACTTCATGTTGAATTTGATTTTTTTAAACCACCTTAAGTTCAATTCAAATGTATGCTAGTTCATAGCTAGCTATTTATAATGTTCATTGTGTAACTTTCGTATGTATAATGTGCTTTACACACACAACATGAACTATACTCAAGTTTATATTCAGTTGCTAAAGCGATGCATTGTCTGGAGTTCAAAATACTAACTATGTGGATCAATTATGTCGAATAATAACATAGACATGCTCAAATTCGATAGAATCTAGATGTCCGATGGATCAATTACCATTCCTTACGCGAATTGCAAATATCATGATCCCATCCTAATATTTGGATACAATTTATATCTTTAATCAATGTGTACATCAGTCTTTTACGTGTAGTTTCACTCTCCATCGGTGGTCTCTCACACATGCTCACACACTCTCTCCCGAGGTGTCTTTCTCGCAGACATGCTCTCGATATAACCCTCCCTCCCTCTCGTAACCATTTACAACTGTTTTCACTATCCTTTATCATAAGCACTCTTCCTCTCACATGCATACACACGCACAATCCCCATCGACCCTTTCTATATACATAGACCTGCCTATGTGTCTCCTGTACGCACATTATCTTTAGGCATGTCTCTGACACATTGTCTCACACCTCCCTTCCTAATCGACAAGTATGATTCTAGCAGAGCATTCTGTAGGATGCCCGTTAAAGTTAGGTTGGATGAATAGTAATATCAGAGATAGGGGGTTACCTTAGTCCGAGAACCTAGGGTTACAAATCCTAGCCGGCTTTGTCAGTGGACACAGAGTCCTTCACAATTTTGCTATCTTTGTCTTATACGACTAGTCGCCCATGGGTCTCCCTAAATGCGTCACGGGCCGACCAATGTGGCGCAAGACGGAACCGAACCAAGGGCCTCACCTCGACCCACCGAACCTCACGCGGTGACACACCCTCTGCCCCCAGGCCTCGTTATCTTCTCACACCCACACATACCAACACAGACACCACACAAAAAAATTTCTCCTCGTGCCTCTGTCCCCCCCTTGCATATACACACTCAAGGGAATCTCTCGCGTTGACATCATATTCGTCTCTCTCTCTCTCTCTCTCTCTCTCTCTCTCTGTGTGTGTGTGTGTGTCTCTAGACCTCTCTCATTTCGCGTGCTATCTCTCCCACGCCCCCTCCCCCTGTCGGACCCTCTATCCATGCCTCTCTCAAATACATAATACAATCACATACCAATCTAGGCCCTGCCAAATACATCAACTACACATTCACACATGTTACATCACGTACCCCATTGATCTGAAAAGCCCTCTCTTCATGTTTATTTCGCATACAACATTCCTTTTGAATAAAGTGTGGCCAATTATTTTTAGAATTTCTAAATATATACAACATTACAAAGTTATATGGAGGAGTATGAACGTTAATTTGCATTGCATGGTGCCCACAATGATATTTATTTCGCACTGTGAATTTTTATATTTTTATACTATATGTAAAGTTAGTCATAATAAAGAGAAATGAAGAGCATCTCTCTCTCCATCGCATACACCCCCTCTACGCCCCTTTCATGTATGCACACAAACTATCTCCAGGTCCTCTAAAAGTAAGCCCCCAACACATTCACGCATGTTTCATCTTTCTCTCGCGATATATAAGGTGACGATCATTATATTTGAAGCGGAAGCACGATACCTACATTGGACTTCAGAATCCACTCATTACGGTCACCATTTATGTTTTGTGGTTATTATACAGTCATGGGCTCATCGTACAGCTTTGTATTTGCTCAAGACACGACTAGTTGACCAGTTAAATGCTCCATGTGGCACCTCTAGTGTTGCATCACATTATCTCACTACCATTGGGCCCACCTGTCTGCTTGTATCTACTCTACATCTACATCTACACTCTTATAACTACCCTCTTTATAAAAAACAGAGTTGGTGATGATGGTGTGCCTGCCATCCTGCAATATAGGCCCTCCGATTTATATCTGACGGATAGGAAAGAAACTATGGCAATTTTGCAAAAGGTACCCACACACCTCTCCACATTTGCAAATAAGGCCTTCCCTCGTTCATCCTTTTCTCTCGCAAGATAAACTAGTCATACAAATGCATCTTGATGTTACGTGCAACGCACGGGCATCTTGCTAGTAAGAATGAAAACGAACGACAACAAAATATTGGACAGTGGTTCGAAGTCATGACGGCGGGCACAACGGACAAGGTGGCCCTATATTGGTATGCTGAGCCGTCCATTTTAACACACAGGAGCTGGTGTGGTGATTATACACACACGCACGCATGCACACGAACTGCATGCACGCAACACTCACACGAACACATGCAGCCACGCACGCTCGCAACACTCACACATACACACGCAGCCACGCACACATGCAACACTCACACGCACAAACGCATGCATGCATGCACACACCACACGGCCAACACACACTCTCGCGCTCAAGTGCTCAACCTATACATGCATGTGCACACATCCGGCCCTGACAGACACATACACAACTAGGTGATTCCCGCGCACGGGTTGGAGTCTTGTCGCGCCTGCATAAATTTGTGTTTATCTGACCTTTTTCCTATGCGAACTAACAGGTGGGACCCACAAGGAATGTGGTCAATTTAACTAGTCAACATGGTGCCACACAGACTATTTGGCCGATAAACAGAGTGCAATCCAATGCTCAACGGTGAGCAAGTGACAGTATAATCACCACAAAACGCATACAATTACCGTAATGAGCGTATTCTGAAGTTCAGTGACCGTATTATTCTTTCTCTCTGTAGGCCCTCCAAAACTACATCTCTACATGTTCTCGCATGTTACATCTAACAACTATGCAATACAACACTACTACTACACTCTAACACAATAAATCATATGTGTTTTTAGTTTTACTAGATATCATATTGTTACTTAATTATTCAATTTGCATACATTAAAATTGCCTTTGAAATGTATGGCCCGTATCATCTACCGCATGGGGAAAATCCCCCCTTTCCTGTTTAATCGGGTTTGTATCGATGGCTCGTGCAAAACAGCAAAACTATACTACTATACAGTACAAGTGACAGTTCACTGGGCCGCCGTGTCGTGTACTCCTCCATCGTAAGAGTGGAGCACTCTCTTTCATAAATGTTCTAGTCCCTTTCGCCGACATGTGGGACATCAAGCTACCGGGTCCATGTGCCGTACCGAAATACAATGCAGAGCAGCAGGGGTGAAGCACCCCAGTCATGGCGCCGGCGTAGTAATGAGCAATGAGGCGTCAAATCACAAAGCTTCACCTTTCCCGCAGTTAAGTTGGAGGGACGAAGTAATAATAATGCTAGTAAAAAAAGAACTTGTAGGGACGAAGCAACCATCATTTCACTCATTGCTGAACCCGCTTCTCCCTCATCTTCTTCAAGTTAACCACGTGTTTCTTCTGCCGTTGTTCTGCCTCATGTGGGACATGGATCGGCTTGGTAAAGCACTAACACGTGGGACTGCATGTTAACAAACCGCCAGGCCAACGTCCTCTAAAAATAAGAAACCTCCCCCGCCATCCGCGCGGCAAAATCACCTCCTTTTTACTAATCTTTATTCTATAATCTTTAGATCAATATAATTGAGATTTGTATAGATAGCACACAGGAGCAAAACCAAGTGGTACGGTTAAGGGCATCCATAATGTGTAGCCAAATGTGAAAATAGCGTTTGTCATCGATGGGAACCATTGTGGACGGTGTTGCCAGAGCCAAAAAGATGGAACCAAAGCTCCCCGATTGATTGATTGATTGAAGGAATAGAAAAATGCAATGTATCTCCTCTTTCTCCCATGCTTGGACGCATGTACAGTATAGAGCACAAAGTCTACTCCCCTATCCCTTCTATCACAAATTACAAAGCAGTGAGGCATCAAATCACAAAGCACGGACGAAGCAACCATCATTTCACTCTTCGCTGACTCTGCTTCTCCATCATCTTCTTCGAGAAACCACATCACCGCACAGCTGGACGAACGACGCTATTATGTACTAGTAGTACTTGTACATTTATGCGTCCTTTGGTTCAATGGACTTCCTGGATGCAAATAAGGCGGTTATCTCGGCTTGCAGGCGGCACTTGCGAACAACTTACCATGGTCTCCCTCAATGGTGTTCTCTGTCGAACGCACTTCGCCAAACCACAACGTCGAGATATCGTCGACGTCACCGCATTGGGGAAGGAAGTCAAATAGTTACTACCTCCATTTTTTGTACACAAGGTCAGTATATCAAAATTACAATTTGCAAAAGGCCACTAACACTAATCGAGGCAAAATTGATGTGGTTTGCCTCGTACTAGCAACCAAGGACATTAATATACCCTTGCATGCATGCGGAAGTGAGAAGGTTTGTTTGCATGGTGCTGCATTAATCAAGCGATGAGGAGCGAGATGGTTAGCTCTTTGGGTTTTGGAGAAAAAATACGCATTAATTGACATGTCAAACGAGGATTTGTATCGATTAATTCCGCGAAGGAAAACCCCGCCTTTCTTTTTTAACACTGGTACTCCTAGTACGTACGTACTTATCCTGTTTGGGTCTAGGCCTTGCATTGCCATACTTCGCCACACACTTTTGCCAAGCTTGCCTAAAGTTTTCAAAATGAAAAGGAGGTACACTTGCGCACGGCTGTCGCAGTCGCACCGCACCCTCACACGGTCGCTCCTGAAAGCCGCGGTCACACCGCACCCTCACATAGTCGCTCCTACACGCCGCAAACCCAACCAAGGGAATGCGCATCCTCACTGACACGTGCTACCGCTAACAGATAATTTGAGTTCATACATTATGTTTATCCAACCGCATGTTGGGGTGGATCCGTACGGCCCATGCGGTGGTCTATTGGGGAAGAAGAAGAGGTGAGGAAGAAGGGTTAGGAGACGTAGGATATTCATACAACCGCCTGAAATGGTAGACTAACCCAAATGATGAAAGTCAGGCAACTTGCATAACAATATATGTTTTTACATAGCAAAAGATCCCTAAAAACAACAACATAAAGAAAAACTATCACTGCTCGCGGAACGAGACAGCCTCGTCGTCTTTGGCTGCCGGCGCGAACCAGCCATAGTTGCCGACATGTGTCTCTGCACTGTGGTTGTCCTCGGCCTCCAGCTACTCATTCACGCGGAGCGTGCGGGCGCTCTGTGCGGACGAGAGCACTGCCCGGTTCAAGTCGAGGACGTCCAGTTCCGCCTGCAGGAGGGCCTCGATGGCAGCGGCATCCGCGCACTCCGCGTCGATTTGAGCCCCCGCCGCCCGGTTCAAGTCTAGGACGTCCGGTTCCACCTGCAGGAGGGCCACGATGGCAGCGGCATCCGCACGCTCTGCGTCGAGTTGAGCCTGCGCAGCCCGGTTCAAGTCCAGGATGTTCGGTTCCGCCTATAGGAGGGCCTCGATGGCAGCGGCATCCGCGCGCTCTGTGTCGAGTTGAGCCTCCGCCACCTGGTTCACATCCACGACATCAGGTTCTGCCTGAGGAGAGCTTCGATGGCAGCGGCATGTGCGCGCTCCACGTCGAGTTGAGCCTCTGCCTCCCGGTCCTCCTTTAGTATCGCCAGGTTGAACCGCTGGTCCACCTGCACCATGGGGGACCCAAACGCCTGCACAAAGTCGACGTCCATCGTATCATACCCATTGGGGGCCTTCTGCGCCGCCACCTCCGCCATGAACATTGGATCGGCTTCCTCCTCCTTGTAGCTTGGCTCCAGAGAACTCGGGGATTGGCCCATCGCAAAGCGAGCTAGGGAACGGAGGTCTATGGCGCCGACCACCACCGCGATTTCTGCGCGGTGTTCCGGCGTCAGCATCTTCTAGTACGTGATCTTGCGGTGCACCATGGCTTTCCGGCGAACTGGGGGATGCTTGATGCGGGCTAGGGGATCGAAAGGTGGGGGAATGGGCTGGAGAGGAGGTATGGTTTTGGGGCAGTGGCTAGCGTAGGCCGAGCAGCGAAGGTTCTGGTGTGAATAGTGGTTCCGGTGACGACCGGCCAATCGGTTTTGACTGTACATCGCTCTTTTCGCATTCGCGTTGCACCCCGGCACGCTGGACCCTCCACGTCGTTCACTGAATGGAACGCACTTCGTATTGCGTTTTTGCTCGCTTATGGAACCGTAGTTGAGAGCAAACCTATGTCCCTTCCCCTCCCCCGCCCGCGTCAGTTATACTACCACTCCCTCCATTTTATCTGGAGTAGATAAAAATAGAGGGAGTATACTACGGATGAGGATCCCTTGACGTGGCCGAACCCATTGAGTAACTGACATGCGGGGCCTAGCAAGCATGGGGTCTGCCAGTAAGTGACCGAAAGGGAGGGTAAGGCAGGGATACCTACGTCAAAGGATCCACTTCCACTACTACTCCCTCCTTCCATCTACAGGGCCTAATGCGTTTTTCGAGGCTAACTTTGACCAAATGTTAGAGTAATAATATATGACATGCAACTTACACAAAGCATACGGTCAAATTCGTATGTGAAAGGAGCTTCCAATGATCTAATTTTCACATTATACATCTCATGTACTATTAATCTTGTCAATAGTCAAAGGCGGTTTTGAAAAACGCATCAGAGGATGGTTAATAATATAGCCAGCCGATGGCTATAAGGAACTGCCATGTCATCTATAGCCATCATCTATATGCACTCATACAATAGTGTGGGCTATAAGGTTGGCTATTTCCCACAAAAGAATAATATATAAGGTTGGCTATTTCCCACAAAGAATAATATATAAGGTTGGCTATTGTATTAGTACTTTTCCCATCTCCTCTTTATCTCTTTCTTCATATTTATTGTATTTACCTATGAATGCGTATATAGCTAGGCTCTTGCATGAGAGCTCACTCCCCTTACTTTTTCACATCTCTCTCCTTCACATAGGCAAAAGTGCCATGCAAGTTGGCTCTTAGAATGCCTATTAGGTTTTCTCTAAGCATTTAATATTTGCATGAGCAAGGTATATGATTGGAAGAGAGTTGCATGCATACTATTTTTTCTTGATCTATGTGTTATAGCCGAGCTGTAGAATATAAGAGCCCGCTTCACTCTCTCCCCTCTCTTGTCACTCCTCCAAGTAGGATTTTAATGAGATGAAAAGTCTTATAGCCTGCTGACTAGGCCTTATTAGACTTGCTCTTAGGCCCTATATAAATGGAAGGAGGGAGTACTATGAGCACTGCATACTCTACTACAGATGTTGTCAGTACTCCACTAGTACTATTGGAAAGGGAGCTTAAGACAAGTTACTGTTGGACTGGCTATACGTGGCGAAATCCTAGTAGGAAGAGCATGCACGAGAACAAGCACATTCATGTGGTTGTAAACAAATTGGAAACCATCTCTATTTGAATACAAATCTAGGAGTATGTATGAATCTAACAATATTGATTGGGTGTTGTTGAATGTTGATACTTTTTCTGTAAGTTTGATAAAAGTAGAGAAACTTTGACTACACATAAAACTTATATGTAAACTGGAAAGGATCGGAGGGAGTATATTGTACGTTCAAAAGCGAAACGAACATTGAATACCCTTTATATATGACTAGTACATGGCAACTTCGGACATTTTTTTGGCAAATTTAGTGGCACGATGATGGCAATTTTGGTTGTCAAGCATGACAACTTTCGTATGTCAGTTTATTTTTGACAAAAACTTGTTGTGTGTCATCGAAATTTGTCATCTTTGCATGACTGAAATTGCCATGAAAAAATATCAGGGCCGCATTTGGGGAATTCATTAACAAAATGACCCGGGGATCAATCAGCTGTGACTTGAGACCGAATCAAATACGTTTGTACGTCCCTCAGTTTTAGAACCTAGACATCTTTGACATGCGCCCGTGTAGTCAAACTTTGACTACACATAGGGAGTATATATATTTGAAGTGTATTATATGCTCACTAACATGAAAATAGTTTTCAAAATAATCTAATTTTATACAGCAAAAACAATCTTCTTAACTGGTTGAGCACAGATGCCAAGTGTAAAAAAGCATGTCATGGAAACCAATTGATCAATTGGTATCCTTATTGTTACAGATCATTACAACAATACCTTTGGTCACCATTTAAAAGCAAAGACCAAAACACATTCTCCAATGATAGAAAAACTTATTAAATGTTAACAGTACAATCCACAAAAAGGTTTAATCCCTATAAGAGAAGGTGCACAAAGAAATGAGTTGCAACATAGAAACCAAGCATAACATCTACATTCCAACTTTTCAAGTAGAATTTTGTGGTGTTAGTACCTGGTTCTTGATAGGCTTGGCCATCCTACGAAAATACTTGCACATTATAGGCTTTTGCTGCGGCTTGGCAAGGGTGTCCCGATTGGCCTTGCTCGTGGATATGACTGCTTGGTCTTGGTCTTGGTGTAGTACAAATGCCCGTGCGTTGCACCGAGCGAAAAAACAGGCACAACCTACTTAAGATCTAGCGCCAGTGACAACATCATTTTTCCCACTAATATGATGTTAATATGCCAGCAGTTTATTGTGCCTCTGTTGTGATCCTTTTTCCAATCAACATAATGAGCCTTGTAGAACACTATTTTGATGGATAAAGGGGATGCAGCAACCGGATGAAGTAATCATATACTCCCTCCATCCAGAAATAAGCTAGTGATGTTGTTTTAGTTCAATTATGAATTAAAACAGTGCCACTTATTTCCGGAAGGAGGGAGTAATAGTTAATGTTATGTACATTATTGCACTTTGAATCCAATCGAATGACAGGTGCATTGTGGTATTTAAAGATATTTTCATCCCTATACTTATAAACCAGAGTCTGAAATCTTATGTACTGAAAGGAGAATCAAAAGAGGTGAACAACATATTTCCAGAGCTCTTAGATCCTTGATGAAAAATTATTATTGTTTCTGATAAACTTGTGTTCTCCAATTTTAGTCCAACACTGTGAACTATCTCATTATACAGTTTTAATAAACAATAAAAAAATTGTTTTTTCTTTTGAATATGCATGGACATGAAAATTGCTTGTTGCTATTTATAAAGAATGGAAGTTTGTTATGTACTGATAAAGTGGTAGCACGTTATACCTCCACCACAAGAATTTTTGCCTTCAATACGTCCGTAGACTGTAATCCGACATTGTATCCCCTGAATCTAAAGGATTGTCATTGTATTAGTAATCTGCAAGAGCACAGATCGCCAAATTCATCAATTGGAGGGTTATCCACCAAAAAAGTCATGTTATCACAAAAGAACACAAGGTAGAAAATAGAGTGGAGCACCCATTTATTAAAACAAAACCATGCCAAACTTTAATAAAGTGTACAAATGTGGCCATGTCTTTGAGAGCGCCTTCGATGAAAATCAATGGCTCGACTGGTCTTAACGAAGGCAATAACATCACTCAGACCAAGTTACTAACAGACCTAAAACTATCATCTAGAAAACTGTTTTTTAGAACCTTCCATAGTGGGGGAACCCCACCACTGACCTTTGCATTAGATCAGAGTGTCAAATCTATAGTAAAATATTTAAATTGAGAAGTTAGCAGGGGAGGGGGAGGAGAGGTCAGAGTACAACCAAAAGAGGGCCTAGCAGCTAGCTATGAATCATATAGAAGTGACGAGATGCAAAATTAAAGGCTCTGGGCTACTCTTAGATCTATGTTTCAGTAGTTTGAAGTAACGCTTGAACCTGTTCAGCCAAGAATCTAGAGTTGGAGCAATCCCCCTAAAGTGCTTGTTGTTTCCCTCTTTCCATATACTCCATGCTGCCACCACAAACACTTCCATGAACATATGTCCAGTCTAGTTTATTTTCGTTGCGTGCAACAATTCCAATCTGTTATCCATATCAGGCCATCTAACACCAAGTTTCTCCCAACATGACTTACTGAACGGACATTTGAAAAATAGATGTCCAAGGCAATACAAAGCAGCAGCACGAGCCTGGTATCCTGCAATATTAAGGCAACATTTTACCATTTTAAGGGAAAAAGGGATGCTAATTGCAAATGGATATATGGGTAAAATACAACAACAACATAGCAGTAGTGAAGCTTTACCTTTTGATCAACTATGGACAAGCACAAATAGACCTTACTGATAATTTCAAAGATAGTAATGAACAAAAGTGGGCAGTTTCAGCACAGTAGCCCAGGGTGATTCGCCAACACGAAACCACTAACGAATTTCAATTCATTCTATCATGCTAATGCTTTGACCGGAGATGTACATTACAATAGAGGAAATCATGAACCAAGGAACCTAAAAGCAGCACAAGTTTGATGGGGGATACAGTGATTAATCTAAGCAAACAATGATGCAAACTCCAAGAAAGGGATCCACTGCTTATAGGGGATGAAGTTACTGTAGCGCAGCCTTGCTCTGCTCCCGTGCTTAGGGGTTGTGGTGGTTGTGGAAGGTTGGAATAGCTCAGAGCTGGGCGATTGGTAAACAAAGAGTTGACTACCTGAACCCGTATACACCTAAACTACATGTGCACAAGAAGCTCCTATGCTCATGCTAATTAATCGCCTAAATTCACTTGTTGGACCAGATGGATACTCTGTTGATTCATCCACTCTGTGATGGATCGATCGGATCCCTGGCTGGATATTCTGTGATGGATGGATGGATCAGATCCCTGGCATCAATGAGTGGTTCACACAACTCCACTGTCTGAAGAATCTGCTCCAGCACCCGTGTAGCGACCAGACCTCAAACAGTCTGATCTCTGTGCTCCGGTGTCATCCCTAGATCAGTAATGCTGACACCACACAGTACTCGGAGGATTTATAACAGAGTAGCAATCACACACTTATTACATCGAGAGTCTCAAAAGAGAACTTATTACAATAAATATGGCTTAAGGCCTTCTAATAACGATAACAGCGGAAGGCTTGGAAGATAAGTGAGTCCATCAACTCCAACGGCATCACTAAGTATAGAACCACGACCTAAAAACTCCTTAATCATCGTCTGAAAAGTCTGCAACATTAACGTTGCAGCCCGAAACGGGCCAGCACATGGAATATGCTGCCAATGTAACACATAGAGAGCAATGGAATGAAACAGCAATACTATATGCATATTTGGTTGGTGGAAAGCTCTATGGTTAAAGTTTTGCGTAAAGCCAATTTTTCCCTACTGCAAAGGAATAAATTTTATTTAACTATCATGGTAGTTGTTAAACATTCAGAATGGTTGACAGCATCCTCAATCCCAATTAAGCATCATCATTAAACAAAACCCAACAAAATTAATTTAGAGTAACATGTTGAGATTCACATGATAATCCAAGTACTAGATACTCAAAACGTCCATAACCGGGGACACGGCTAACCATGATTAGTTTATTACACTCTGCAGAGGTTTGCGCACTTTTCCCCACAAGACTCGATCGCCTTCGTTTGGTTTCTCGCACTACATGGTGTTTGAGAAAACGGATGACCGAGACATAGTCTTTCAGAAGCGCTAGCACCTTACGATCGAGTAGACCATACCACCTACATCCCCTACATCTGCTAGTCTACCACAATAAGAGTTCGCACGACTTAGTCAACTATGCTAGAGCCCATAATAGCTTGTGGCTGCACACAGAAGTTTCTAGTATGAATAGTCTCATGATCCCTTTGAGCCTGGGTGGCGGTCCATAAAAAACAGGCAATCCTGGAACACCCAGGTACCTCAATCCACCCAGATGTGTGTTTATGTTGCCACCTTAGATAAACCATTAATTAACAAACTCACATCTGTCATGGATATCACTCACCCAATCCACGTCTACTAGCATAACATGGCATAATGGCAAACGTAGAAGTAACTCCCCAAAGGTTTGATATATAACAGGTGATAGGTACTACCTCAACTACTTCCCATCCCACAATTTAATTACATCCTAATCATGCAATGTGTGAGGATTGATCTAATGCAATAAAACTGGGTAGTAGAAAAGGTATGATCAAAGTGTTACTTGCCTTGCTGATGATCCGCGAAACCTAGAGATTCGAAGTAACAGGCAGCGCACTCCGGGTATTCTATCACAGACAAACAAACAAGCATACAATAAGTACTCATCTAATGCATAGGTAAAAGCCAAATAAGAGATCTAACCAGAAAGTTTAACTTAAGAACTCCGGTTGGCAAAAAGAATCAAATAAAACGAAGCAACGAAAGTCAAACGGCAAAAGAAAACAACTTCGTTCTACTAATCTGGATCCAAGGCAAACGAAACTCCAAGCGCTTGAATCGCCTGATTCTGATAAACGAGTGAAAAGTTATACTAAAACGAAAATCGGATCAGAAATCACGATCAGAAAAATCGTGGATTTAATCCGAGAAAAAGAAAAACGACGAACGTTCGCTAGAACGAACGGACGAACGCTCGCTATTTAAATAAATCGGAAAACCGATCTATTTAAAAAAAACCAAAACTAAAAAAAACCGACGAAAAACCGACGGAAAAACCGAACGATTTTTCAAAAAAAACGGCGGCACGGATTTCGAGACGACCTCGGGCGGCGGGTCGGCGAGGTGGTGGCGGTGGCTCCGGCGACGGTGCGGCGGGTGGCGGCGGCGTCGGCGGGTGGCGGCGGCAGCGGCGGCGGCGCGGGGTTCGAGCGCGGCGGCGGGGCTAGCGGCTAGGGTTGGGGCGGCGCTGGGCTTCGGGCTGGCTCCCCCCAGCTTATAAAGGCTAGTCGGGCCGGAGTCCAGGTCGGACACGGCCCGTAGGTCGGTTCGTTTAAAAAAAATTAATTACGCGCAGAAGAAAAATAAAAAGAAATAATAAACGGACTGCAAAAATCCCGAAATAAGTTTTCCCGGGCTTCTAAAATCAAGCCGCACAAGGTGAACATTTATTTGGGGGCCTAAATGCAATTTTGAAAAACGCACATTTTTCCTAAATTCAAATAAAATAGCAAAAAACTCCAAAATAAAACCTTATTTGATTTTATTATTAAATCCTCAATATTTCTTTATTTTGGGAAGGTCATTTTATTCCCTCTCTCATATTTTTGTAACAGAAATAATTGATGATAAAATAATTAAAATCAAATGATCCTATTCTCAAAATTTGAGAAAACTCAAATATAAAAATAATGAAATCCCCAACTCTCTCCGTGGGTCCTTGAGTTGCGTAGAATTTCTAGGATCAAAACCAAAAGCAATTAAAATATGATATGCAATGATGATCTAACGTATAACATTCCAAATTGAAAATTTGGGATGTTACAAACCTACCCCCCTGAAGATGAATTTCGCCCTCGAGATTCGGGTTGGCTAGAAAATAGGTGAGGGTGGTCCTTGAGCAAATCTTCCTCTCGCTCCCAGGTGGCTTCATCCTCTGTGTGGTGGCTCCACTGAACCTTGCAAAACTTGATAACCTTGTTGCGAGTGACTCGGCTGGCAACCTCGAGAATCTTAACTGGTTTCTCCTCATAGGTCAAATCGTTATCCAACTGAATTGTTTCCAATGCCACTGTGTCTCTCAAGGGTATGTCAGCCATCTCTGCGTGACACTTCTTCAACTGAGGAACGTGGAACACATTATGAACTCCTGACAATGCTTCGGGCAATTCCAGCTTGTAGGCCACTTCTCCCATACGCTCCCAAACTCGATATGGTCCTACAAATCGTGGCGCTAATTTTCCTTTAACCCCAAAACGCTTTGTTCCCCGAAGTGGAGATACTCGAAGATAAACTCGGTCTCCGACTTCGTAAACTGTCTCCTTGCATTTAGAATCTGCATAACTCTTCTGTCTGGACTGAGCTACCTTGAGCCTATCGCGAATCAATTCCATTTTCTGTTCAGACTCCTTAATCAAGTCAGGTCCAAACAACTGGTGGTCTCGAACTTCATCCCACGATAATGGTGTCCTGCACCTCCTTCCGTACAAAGCTTCAAAAGGGGCCATCTTTAAACTGGTTTGGTAAATGTTATTGTAAGAGAACTCTGCAGATGGCAAATTTTCGTCCCAACTAGATCCGTAATCTAGCGCACAAGCTCTCAGCATATCCTCCAAAATCTGATTGACTCTCTCGGTCTGTCCATCTGTCTATGGATGAAAAGTTGTACTGAATTCTAGTCTGGTACCCAAAGTTTTGTGCAACTGCTTCCAGAACTTTGAGGTAAACTGGGTTCCTCTATCTGATACGATACTCCTCAGAACTCCATGCAAACATACGATCCTGGTCATGTATATCTTTGCCAACTTAGCACTAGTGTAAGTGGTCTTTACCGAGATGAAATGAGCTACCTTCGTCAATCGATCGACCACAACCCAAATCGAGTCATAGCCTGAACGAGTCCTGGGTAATCCCGTGATAAAATCCATACCTAACTTATCCCACTTCCATTCGGGTATCGGCAATGGTTGTAACAATCCTGCTGGCTTCTGATGCTCTGCCTTTACTCTCCGACACACATCACAAACTGCTACATACTCCGCAATATCCTTCTTCATTCCAGTCCACCAGAAAATATCCTTCAAATCCAAATACATCTTGGTATTTCCTGGGTGAATCGAATATGGTGAATCGTGTGCCTCTTGCAGAATCAATTTCCTGATCTCCAGGTCATTGGGCACATAAACATGGTCTTCAAACCATAGGGTGTCGTGCTCATCCTCATGAAATCCTTTAGCCTTTCCTTCGCTTATTTTCTCCTTTATAGAGGCAATCTCTTTGTCAGTCTTCTGAGCTTCTCTGATTCTATCCATCAAAGTTGACTGAATCTCCAATGCTGCTACATAGCCTCTCGGAACTATTTCCAAACATCGTTCACGAAGATTTTCTGCTAACTCCTTTGGTATTTCTCCCGTCATTAATGTGTTGACATGGCTCTTACGACTTAATGTGTCAGCTACTACATTAGCCTTTCTAGGATGGTAATGCAATCTCATATCGTAATCCTTGATGAGCTCCAACCATCTCCTTTGTCTGAGATTCAACTCCTTCTGTGTGAAAATATACTTCAAACTCTTATGATCCGTATACACCTCACAATGGTTTCCAATGAGGAAATGTCTCCATGTTTTCAAAGCATGCACTACGGCTGCTAACTCCAAATCATACGTAGCATAATTCAACTCATGAGGCTTAAGCTGTCGTGAGGCATATGAAACAACTCTCCCTTCCTGCATAAGCACTGCTCCAAGTCCTCGACGTGAAGCATCGCAATACACCTCATAATCCTTGGTCTGATGTGGCAAAATCAACACTGGTGAAGAAACCAAGCGTTTCTTCAACTCCTGGAAACTAGCCTCACACTCCTCAGTCCATATTAACTTGGTATCCTTCTTCAACAACTCAGTCATAGGCTTCGCAATCTTTGAGAAATTCTCAATAAATCTCCGGTAGTATCTGGCGAGTCCAAGAAAACTTCGTATCTCTCCAACCGTGGTTGGTGCTTCCCACTTGGTCACGGTATCAACTTTAGTGGGATCAACTGCTATTCCTTCTCCGGATATAACGTGTCCGAGGAATCCTACTTCCTTCAACCAAAACTCACATTTGCTGAACTTGGCATATAACTGATGTTCTCTAAGCTTACCAAGTACCAAACGCAAATGCTCCTTATGCTCCTCTTCATTTTTTGAGTAAACCAGGATATCATCAATGAACACCACGACGAACTTATCCAAGAACTCCATAAACACTTTGTTCATCATGTTCATAAAATAGGCAGGTGCGTTAGTCAGACCAAATGACATAACGGTATACTCGTACAGCCCATACCTGGTGGTAAAAGCTGTCTTAGGAATATCCTGTTCTCAAATCTTCAACTGGTGGTATCCTGATCGCAGATCGATCTTGGAAAATACCTTAGCTCCTTGCAATCGATCAAACAGATCATTGATCATTGGTAGTGGGTACTTGTTCTTAATCGTTATTTCATTCAATCCTCGATAATCAACAACCATCCTTAATGATCCATCCTTCTTCTCCACTAGGAGTACTGGCGATCCCCAAGGCGAAGAACTTGGGCGAATATATCCCTTATCCAGTAACTCTTTAATCTGCTTCTTAATTTCCACCAAATCCTTTGCAGGCATCGTGTATGGTCTCTTTGATATTGGCCCTGTGCCTGGCAATAGCTCAATCAAAAACTCAATGTCTCTATCTGGTGGCATTCCTGGCAACTCCTCTGGAAATACATCAGGGAATTCCTTTACCACTGGTACTTCCTCCTGCACAACTCCTGTTAAGGAATTTACTTGAGTCCTCTTTGGCACATGTCGGGATACGTACTTGATCCTTCTCCCTTCTGGGGTGGTAAGCAAAATTGACTTACTAGCACATTCAATATTCCCTTCATGCTTTGACAACCAATCCATGCCTAATATCACATCCAATCCTTGGGATTCCAATACTATTAGGTCTGAGGGGAAAACATAGTTACCAATCCTTAATGGTAACCGATCACACCATAGACTAGCCATATATTCTGCTCCAGGCGAGGTTACTAACATGGGTGACCTAAGGGCTTGGGTTGGCAGTTTATACTTATCCACAAATCCCCTTGATATGTATGAATGCGATGCACCAGTATCGAAAAGAACGAGTGCAGTAAATGACTTAACCAAAAACTTACCAATTACTGCATCCGGCTGCTCTTCGACCTCCTCCACGTTAACGTGGTTCACCTATCCCCTGTTGAAAGGGTTCGGCTTCTTCCCAGAGCTTCCATTGCCGTTTCCATTCTGGGATTCAGGACATTCATTGGCATAATGTCCGGTCTTCTGGCACTTAAAGCAAGTGACTTGGCTCAGGTCTTTCTTGACTGGGGTTGATGGGTTGGTGCGGTTCTGGCCATTGCTTCCTCCATTCCCATTACCATTCCTGGTGCCGTTGTGATTGTGCGAGCTACCTCCTCCATGGGTATGTTGAAAATGTCCTCCCGGTCTAGGGGTAAAACGTGGCTTCTGCTGAGCCCCAGAATTGTACTTCCCTTGTCCATACTTCCTCTTGCGGTTCTCAATCTGCTGCTACTTCCCTTCAATCATAAGAGCACGATCTACCAACTCCTGGTAGTTGTTGAAGGTTGCTACCATGAACTGCATGCTGAACTCATCATTCAGTCCTTCCAGAAACTTCTCCTGCTTAGTTGCATCCGTAGCTACGTCATCTGGGGCATAACGTGCTAATGTACTAAAGTCCTCTACATATTGGCCAACTGTGCGTCCTCCTTGGCGCAAGTTGCAAAACTCACGCTTCTTCATGGCCATAGCTCCTGCTGAAACATGGGCAGTACGAAAAGCCTGCTGAAACTGGTCCCATGTGACAGTGTCGACAGGGAAAGTGGCTGTGAAATTCTCCCACCATGATGCTGCGGGTCCTTCAAGCTGATGTGCGGCAAACTTCACCTTCTCCGCATATGTGCATCCTGCTGTGGTCAACTCTTTAGCTGTCTTGCGGAGCCAATCATCTGCTACTATCGGCTTGGTGCTACTGGAAAACACCGGCGGATTCAGCCTAAGAAAACGGGCTAAGGGATCAACAAGTGGTGGTGGTGGTGGTGGTGGGTTGTTGTTGTTGTTGTTGTTGTTGTTGTTGTTGTTCCCCTGATTCTGATTCTGGACTAGCAACTTCATCAATGTGTTCTGCTGCTGGATCAACTGGGTGAGCTCCGGTGGAAAGGTAAATCCGGGGTCACGTCTCGGAGGCATCTGAGGGTTTAGAAAAGATGAGATGTAAGAATAGAGGGGGTCTAAAGAGAAAACACTACCCATATGCACATGAGGCAAAATCAAACAATTCACTTCATTCAATCAAACAAGGGCATACAATCGATCTAACTATCGCAAAAGTGCTCGGACTACTGTATTTACATGGTGGACTACTACTACTGATGAGGTGGTCTACTATAAATATTATTCGATTGCAGACTCCATGATATCTGCTCCTGCTTCATCAACATAGTCATCATCGCTATCATCTAGGTCCAAAACGGTGTCGTCGATGATGATGTAGTCTTCCGGGCGAATCTCCTTCGGTTCTTCGTCTTCATCTACTGGTGTAGGGTCTCCCATAAATATTCCAATCTCTTGATCAGATCGTCATTCTTCTCCACCAATACTTCAATTTCTTCTTCATAATCTTCACGTGTAGCCTTGAGTTCTTCCTCCAGTTCTTTGATTCTTGTCCTTGCCTTCTTCAGGTCTATCATGTCGGCGCACATCTAGTTCTCCTGTCGTCGAATGTGATGGTTTAACTCCTGGATAAAGGCTGCAATTGATCTATCCTTTCTGGTGCTGATCATCTCCCAGTGCTCATCTCGGCGCCCACAAATCTGGTAGATAGTATCCTTGAGATCATTGCGGTAGACTTCTCCAATGCGTCCCATGGCGATGTGAGCTGCCATGCTCTTTCCTAGACTCCAAGTTGGTGCATCAAAAGAAAACTCTATGAGCTCAGTGACTGGCATGAGTGTCCTTCCTGGAACTTGAACTTGAATCATCCAGCGCTCTTCCTCAGGTAGGGTGGCGTTGTAGGTTCCGGTGAAGCTTGGTACTCCTATGTTCAGGTATCTCGTGACTTCCTTCAAGTGACGTCCGAAGGGTGTATCTTCATCCGGTTGCATGAACTTGTTCCTTGCATCCGCCATCCTAAAGAGTAGAAAAGATGAGAGGTCAGAAGAGAAGAGAGTGAATAGTGATCTTGGTCTCTAGCTTAGTGGTCGTGTCCTACAGTCAGCGTGTGCTCTGATACCATCTCTGTAGCGACCAGACCTCAAAGAGTCTGATCTCTGTGCTCCGGTGTCATCCCTGGATCAGTAATGCTGACACCACACAGTACTCGGAGGATTTATAACAGAGTAGCAATCACACACTTATTACATCGAGAGTCTCAAAAGAGAACTTATTACAATAAATATGGCTTAAGGCCTTCTAATAACGATAACAGCGGAAGGCTTGGAAGATAAGTGAGTCCATCAACTCCAACGGCATCACTGAGTATAGAACCACGACCTAAAAACTCCTTAATCATCGTCTGAAAAGTCTGCAACATTAACGTTGCAGCCCGAAACGGGTCAGCACATGGAATATGCTGGCAATGTAACACATAGAGAGTAATGGAATGAAGCAGCTATACTATATGCATATTTGGCTGGTGGAAAGCTCTATGGTTACAGTTTTGCGTAAAGCCAATTTTTCCCTACTGCAAAGGAATAAATTTTATTTATCTATCATGGTAGTTGTTAAACATTCAGAATGGTTGACAGCATCCTCAATCCCAATTAAGCATCATCATTAAACAAAACCCAACAAAATTAATTTAGAGTAACATGTTGAGATTCACATGATAATCCAAGTACTAGATACTCAAAACGTCCATAACCGGGGACACTGCTAACCATGATTAGTTTATTACACTCTGCAGAGGTTTGCGCACTTTTCCCCACAAGACTCGATCGCCTCCGTTTGGTTTCTCGCACTACATGGTGTTTGAGAAAATGGATGACCGAGACATAGTCTTTCAGAAGCGCTAGCACCTTACGATCGGGTAGACCGTACCACCTACATCCCCTACATCTGCTAGTCTACCACTGTAAGAGTTTGCACGACTTAGTCAACTATGCTAGAGCCCATAATAGCTTGTGGCTGCACACAGAAGTTTCTAGTATGAATAGTCTCATGATCCCTTTGAGCCTGGGTGGCGGTCCATAAAAAAACAGGCAATCCTGGAATACCCAGGTACCTCAATCCACCCAGATGTGTGTTTAAGTTGCCACCTTAGATAAAACATTAATTAACAAACTCACATCTATCATGGATATCACTCACCCAATCCACGTCTACTAGCATAGCATGGCATAATGGCAAACGTAGAAGTAACACCCCAAAGGTTTGATATATAACAGGTGATAGGTACTACCTCAACTACTTCCCATCCCACAATTTAATTAGATCCTAATCATGCAATGTGTGAGGATTGATCTAATGCAATAAAACTGGATAGTAGAAAAGGTATGATCAAAGTGTTACTTGCCTTGCTGATGATCCGCGAAACCCAGAGATTCGAAGTAACAGGCGGCGCACTCACTACTAGGAAAAGGACTATAGATAAGATTGGCACTAATGGCGCACCAGGGAAGTAGTGCACCACTACTATATACTAATGGCGCACCTGTTGGTGATGCGCCATTAGTGTGGAAGACACAAATGGCGCACCAAAAAATAGGTGCTCCACTACTGATAATTTTTTTTCATTTTTACATACATACTAATGGCGCATCCTAACGAAGTGCGCGATTACTAGTTCTAACTAGTAATGGCGCACCAGACAGGGAGTGCGCCAGTACTGAATTTTTTTTATTCTATTTTTTGCAAAACTACTAATGGTGCACCGCCTCACAGTGCGCCATTACTAGTTTAAACTACTAATGGCGCACCCTGTAAAAGTGCGCCATTAGTATATATATATATATATATTTTTTTTACTTTTCTGCAAAATTACTAATGGCGCACCGTTGCATAGTGCGCCATTACTAGTTTAAACTAGTAATGGGCACCTTTTTTTACTTTTTGATATCATGAATATTTTTAAATTTCATGGGCACTTTTTGAATTCATGAATATTTTTCAAATTTGATGATATTTTTTCATATTCCATATGAAAAAATATTGAATATTCATGAGGACACTCGATCTCGATCCCCCTCCCTCTCGATAGCTATCCCCCTCGCCAGATCCCCCTCGCCGCCAAGCACCCCCCCGCACCCTCCCCCCGCTCCACCGCCGCTGACGACCCCCCGCACC
>NC_041382.1:370261814-370283543 GCF_002162155.2 Triticum dicoccoides
CCGCCACCGACGACCCCCCGCACCCTCCCCCGCTCCACCGCCGCCGCCGATGATATTTTCAAATAACAAATTTGATGATATTTAAAAAAAATTATTACTGTTTTTATAAAAAATTATTACTGTTTCATATTCATATTCATTTTCTAGAAAATAATTATAAAAAATTGTAGACTACAATTGTTGTTAAACAACAATTATTACTGTTTTTATAAAAAAAATTACTGTTTCATATTCATATTCATTTATTAAAAAATAATAATAATAAATATACTAATGGCGCACCGGCCTGGTGGTGCGCCATTGCTATCTAAAAAAAGATTTCTAATGGCGCACCGACGGGTGGTGCGCCATTAGTAAGCTTCCCCCTATAGCTAAGTCCTCCCTCTCCCTCGCCAGAGATCCCCTTTCGTCCCTCTCTCCCTCGCCATACCCACGACGCCGCCGCCCCGACCCCCGCTGGACTCCACCCCCGCCGCCCACGAGCCCCCGCGCCCCCAACCCCGCCGCCCCGACCCTCAACGTCTTCGCCTTCCTCCTCGCCGTCGGCGCCGAGCAGCGACACAGCACCGTACGCCCCCGACCTCCTCCTCTCCTTCCCCTCCTCCTCCTCCCCTTGCCCCCCGCCTGCGCCGGGGCTGACGTCCCCTTCTCTGTCTCGCAGGGCAAGGTCTCCAGCACCTCTACGACACCGACGCCTCCACCGTCTAGGGCGTCTGCGCCTTCTTCCACCTCCAGCCACCGCGGCCTCACCGTCGATCCCCGCACGAGCTCGCCATCGTCTTCCTCTCGGTGAGCTGCACCGGTTCCCCTCCCCCCTTTCTGTTAACCGAACATTGTCAGGTTTAGGTTCTGTTAACTGAAAAAGTTTAGATTCGGAAACACTGTTGGACTGATAGGAAGTTTGTTGAATAGAGCAATCTACACCTATAATTTCTACTGTTATGCCTCTGTTGATTGTGATCTCTGCACATGTTTAATGTCTATGCTATTGTGCGGTTGTTTTGTGTGTCTATTTCGGTGAGCTTGTGTTATGCACTTCTGCGTTTTGAAAGTCTGCAACATTAACGTTGCAGCCCGAAACGGGTCAGCACATGGAATATGCTGGCAATGTAACACATAGAGAGTAATGGAATGAAACAACTATACTATATGCACATTTGGCTGGTGGAAAGCTCTATGGTTACAGTTTTGCGTAAAGCCAATTTTCCCTACTTCAAAGGAATAAAATTTATTTAACTATCATGGTAGTTGTTAAACATTGAGAATGGTTGACAGCATTCTCAATCCCAATTAGGCATCATCATTAAACATAACCCAACAAAATTAATTTAGAGTAACATGTTGAGATTCACATGATAATTCAGGTACTAGATACTCAAGATGTCCATAACCGGGGACATGGCTGACCATGATTAGTTTATTACACTCTGCAGAGGTTTGCACACTTTTCCCCACAAGACTCGATCGCCTCCATTGGGTTTCTCGCACTACAGGGTGTTTGAGAAGACGGATGACCGAGACATAGTCTTTCAAAAGTGCTAGCACCTTACGATCGGGTAGATCGTACCACCTACATCCCCTACATCTGCTAGTCTACCACTGTAAGAGTTCGCACAACTTAGTCAACTATGCTAGAGCCCATAATAGCTTATGGCTGCACACGGAAGTTTCTAGTATGAATAGTCTCATGATCCCTTTGAGCCTGGGTGGCGGTCCAAAAGAAAACATGCAAGTCCTGGAATACCCAGGTGCCTCAATCCACCCAGATGTGTGTTTAAGTTGCCACCTTAGATAACCATTAATTAACAGAACACACATCTGTCATGGATATCACTCACCCAATCCACGTCTACTAGCATTGCATGGCATAATAAGCAAACGTAGAAGTAACTCCCAAAGGTTTGATAATAAACAGGTAATAGGTACTACCTCATCTACTTCCCATCCCACAATTTAATTAGATCCTAACCATGCAATGTGTGAGGGTTGATCTAATGCAATAAAACTGGGTAGTAGAAAAGGTATGATCAAAGTGTTACTTGCCTTGCTGATGATTCGGGAAACCTAGCGATTCGAAGTAACAAGCGGCGCACTCCAGGTATTCTATCACAGACAAACAAACAAGCATACAATAAGTACTCAACTAATGCACAGGTAAAACTCAAATAAGAGATCTAACCAGAAGGTTCAACTCAAGAACTCCGGTTGGCAAAAGAATCAAATCGAACGAAGCAACGGAAGTCAAACGGCGAAAGAAAACAACTTCGTTCTACTAATCTGGATCTAGGGCAAATTTTACAGTAGCAAAACCTTGTTTAAGTTGGTTAAACGTATAGAGGGTTTTGAGACGAAACTCTAGGCGCTTGAATCGCCCGATTCCGATAAACGAGCGAAAAGTTATACTAAAAAGAAAATCGGATCAGGAATCGCGATTAGAAAAATCACGGATTTAATCCGAGAAAAGAAAAACGACGAACGCTCGCTAAATTAAATAAACCGGAAAAACCGATCTATTTAAAAAAACGAATCTAAAAAAACCGAGGGAAAAACCGAACGGTTTTTCGAAAAAAAATAGTGTGGATTTCGAGGCGGCGGCGGACCTCGGGCTGCGTGTGGCGGCGTCCGACGGCGGCGGCGGCGGGGCGACGGCGAGGCGGCGGCGGCAGCGAGAGCTGGGGCGGCTCGGGCTAGGGTTAGCTCTGGCTGGGCCTCCCCCCGGCTTAAATAGCCTAACGGGCCGGGAGTCCTAGTCGGACACGGCCCTAGGTCGGTTTGATTTTTTTTAAATAATTACGCGCAAAAGAAAAATAAAAAGAAATACTAAACAGACTCCAAAATTCCGAAATAAATTTTCGCGGGCTTCTAAAATCAAGCCGCACAAGGTGAACATTTATTTGGGACCTAAATGCAATTTTGAAAAATGCACATTTTTCCTAAATTCAAATAAAACACCAAAAAACTCCGAAATAAAATCATATTTGATTTTATTATTAAATCCTCAATATTTCTTTATTTTGGGAAATTCATTTTATTCCCTCTCTCATATTTTTGTAATTGAAATAATTGATGGTAAAATAAATAAAATCAAATGATCCTATTCTCAAAATTTGAGAAAACTCAAATATGAAAATAACGAAATCCCCAACTCTCTCCGTGGGTCATTGAGTTGCGTAGAATTTCTAGGATCAACCAAAATGCAAAATAAAATATGGTATGCAATGATGATCTAATGTATAACATTCCAAATTGAAAATTTGGGATGTTACAGGTACGAACGATTAGAGAAGTGTGAGGCGGGTGAGGTCAGACCTCGCAGCAAGATCACTTGGTTTTCTTAACGTTCATGGAAGGATCATCCTGAGCTCGGAACACACACATCGAAAGATGAGCAAGAGTCACATAGAGATGTGATCGGCAAGTTGGCCTACCGATTAAAATTCCCGTTATGAGATGATGATTCTATGGCGATGAATTGAAGTCTGGATCTTGTATCACTCAAAATTAATTATGAGAGATATTGATTTGAGTGGGAGCACACTCTTGAATTAACATGTTTAATTCTCAGTGCAATTAATTATGAACACTGTCTAAGTGTTTCTTGCAAAATAGTTGTAGAATAATGGCTCGCATTTCCACCTTCCCTGTTAAAATTGAATAGCTATTAAATATCTGGTTAAAACTTTACGATTGGTAACGTAATGTGAGGATTGTCATCAAAAGTGCCGAGAAGGACTTTGTCCTATTGCATGCTTTCCGTATCCTCCCGCTAATGCTATGGATCATGTGACTCTCGTCCTTCAATCCAAAAGATAGAATTCTGTTACGGTGAAGTGGAATATGTTTGCTTCCATGAAACCCAAACTTCGAAAGTTGGGATAGTTATATGATATTCATGGAACTGAAAATTATTTTTAGATACAAACAAAGCAATGTTTGTTTGCAAGTATTAGTAAAAGTGTTTACTATGCATTTGACTGTTGGGAAAGGGATCCAGAAGAATGCCTGTCATATAATGAAAGGTGAATAAAACAACAACTTAAAGAGAAAGGAAGTGTCCAAAGGGTGTTAGTATGACTTACACGCCTAGGAAGTCAGGGGCTAACGCCACTCTTAAGTTGGGTGATTCTTTTGCGAGTAGGAGAAATACTAAAAGTTAAATTGTTAGAAGTATAAAGGCAGAAAGAAAGATGACTGGAATATCCAGCTCATGTATGAATGTCATACAAGTTTTTGATGTATAGTAGAATGGTCAAAGATATAGTTCTTGGGAATTATGGTTAAACATGTTAATCACCAATTCTTGGGTATTGTGAGTTAATCACAAAGATACCCCCTCGATTGCATTCTGTTGCGAATCAATGTAAGAGCTACTATGGCCAAAAAAGACTAGCCAGAAATGAGGTTAAGGTATACACAAGGAACATAGTAAATGTTACTATACCTTCCATCAGTGTATTGCCGTATGTATTTATATTCATAATTCATTTAGAGTTTTACAAACTCTAGCCCATTGCATAAGGTATCTTGCAAGAAGGTTGTTCGTAAGAGAACTTTTTATGTTCGATGTTATGAATAACACAAGGGCCATACTTTCATTATGAATGAGATGTACATTATGAATATTGATAATAATACAATACCTCTGGATTTACTTTCATAATTCATTTTAGAGTTTCATACACTCTAGCCCATTGCACAATGTTTGTTGCAAAAGAGTTGTACATAAAACCAACAATTGTTGTTAAGTATTATGAATAACATGAAGGGTCATGCTTCCATCCAAGATGGCATGAATGTTATGAATATTGATGGTAATATGATACATCCATAACGCTGACGCTAAATGTCGCGAGACTATGAGAATACCACACATGTGTGGCACTGCATTTGGTCACATTGGAGAAACCCACATGGAAAAATTCCATTATGATGGATTTTGAAGTCGTTTGATTTTGAATCATCTGACACTTGCAACTTTCCTCCAAAAAGTGAACTGACTGAAATACCGTTCACAGGCCATAAGGTAAGAGCAACAAACTTATTGGTGATCATACATTTTGATGTGTGTAGTTCAATAAATGTTGTTGCAAGTGGTGGATTTATTTATCTTCAGAAATGACTCAAGCAGATATATGGATATTTACTTGATGAGACATAAGTCTGGATCTTTTGAAATCATTCGAAAGGTTTTCAAAAATGAAGTAGAAGTTATTGTAACAAGAAAATTATGTTTCTGCAATTTGATTGCACAAAGGAATATTTGAGTTACATGTTTAGAGAATGTCTGATGAGTTGTGAAAGGGGTTTCATAACTTGCACCTCCCGGAACACCGCTGTAAGTGAAAAGTCCGTGGAGATGTAATCTAACCATTTATGACATGGTAAGGTCAAAGACATAAAAAAATTTGCCATTATCCCTTTTAAAGTGATGCTTTATAGACTGCGACTTTCACACTGAAAAGAGCTACATCGGGTTTGTTGAAATGAAGCCATGGTATGGTACGCCCAACCATGTTATATCTTTTCTTAACATTCGGAATATGGGGCTTGTGTAAAAGGTTACAAACCTAATCCAAATCAAACAAGTGCTACTTTGTAGGCTATACCAAAATGTTGGGTATTCCTCCCTCACTATACCGAGGCAAATAGTTTTGCCGCGAAACGATGTGCTTTTAAAGGGAATGGTTCTTTCAAAAAGGTGAGTGGGAGAATAGTGCAACTCGACGAGATAAACGGTATCTTCGTCATCAGATCAAAGGAAAGAGACCTTGGAAGTAATTCCAGAGTTTCCTACTATGAATGATACGAAAGTCTCTACAATAAAATGTATGAACTTAGTCGAACTTGCAGCTGAACCACGTAGGCATGGCTCGTGCAAACCTCTCAGGTGCGCAAACGAGATATTGTTGTTATACAACATTATACCCACGATACACAAGGAAGTGTTGACGGGCCCTGACTCCAAAATTGGCTAAATGCCAATACAACCCGAGTTAGTTTCCATATAAGTGATTCAAGATTAAAACCTTGATAGACCTTTCAGAAGACTTAGAGTCTAACGAATATTTATGGAACTTAAAACTGATACGGATAAAAATGTTTTATCCATAAAGCTCGACTTGTTGAAATAACAAGTTCAAGAGTTGACTACAATGAGGTTGTTTTCATCATAGAGATGCTTAAAGTCGGTTCGTGTTGAACTAGCAATTAATACATATTTCAATCATGAGATATGAAACATGGATGACAATAGGATTTCCATCTGATGGACATGAAACCAAGGACTTGCATGGGTTACAGTCCAAGGCATTTTGTCTATCGAGAGGATGCTAGTAATGGTGCAAACTTCAGAGTTCCAGCGATGAACATAAGAGAGCAAAATGGAGTTTGAATCTTCGTGCTTTGATGAAATGGTCAAAGGGTTCTGACTTCATCAATGGGTAACGAAGATGCTTGTAATTCAAGAAAGTAAGTGGGAGCGTAATAATTTTTCTAAAAACCTTGTGTGCTTGACACATTGTTAATTGGAAATAAATTTCTTAACACGAATTAGGACTTTGAAAATAGTTTTTTTGATGGAGTGCTGAGGCTAAATAGCCTCAATATTAGGCATAATGATCTATGGTGATAGATTTACCTAATAGGGCTAAGCAATGAATACATATTGACAAGGTGCTAAAACCTTTTAGTATTTAAAACCACCAAGGAGTGATTCTTGCCGGAGTCACATGGAAGAGTTTTTTGCAAGACTCGGTGTCCCAAAACACTGATGAGCAAACTACACGATGCAGATTCCACACACTTTTGTGTTTGGATTAATCATGTACTCCATGGTATGTAAAACAACCAGATATGTCCGATACTCCTAAGGTTTTGTGAGTATGGATACTAAAGTGATCAAAGTACTGATCGTGGGACAACAGCGAAAGATGCCATTGAGTACTAGAGTAAGTACTGATGAGATGTTTTCTCGCAAGCGGAGATCATGAAGACTTTGTTGTAAAATGTTACATCGATACAGTCTTCATCTTTTCTCCATGTGATTTTCGATTTAAGTTAAGGGATTTGTGTAATACACAATATGGTGGCACGGTAGTTGGAAATTGTTCCCAATAGGATACTTTGACGAATTCTATAACAAATGACTAAGTATGTTGACGCTTTAGAAGCGACAAACAAGATGTTGAATCATATAGTTCATTCATGAACTTAGTATGGTTCCAAGATGGCTTTTGTCAATGGGACACTACTGCAGGTAGTTTTTCCATAACTCAGTCTGATGAATCCAGGTTCGACTTGTGATTCACATACATAAAATCCAAGTCCGCACAAAATATGAATTTTGTGAAAGCGTGAAAACGCGAGGATATGTAGAGATAGACATGGAACTAAAGTTGTCAGATCTGATGGAAATCAGGCTATACCACATGCGAAGCAATTTTTACACCGGTATGCCATAGGTGTAAAGTGCATTAGCATTAACTAGATTATTGACTCTAGTGCAAGTGGGAGTCTGTAGGAGATATGCCCTAGAGGTAATAATAAATGCTATTAATTATCTCCATGTTCATAACTATGTTTATGTTCCATGCTATAACTGCTATGGTTCTCGAGTCTGCAATAACACGAGGCTCGGAGGAAGACTCATATGCACGTGTGGAATAATAAACAGTAAGAAGTATTCCTAGCCTGGCCTCTAAGACTAGCTCATGTGTTGCATGATGATTCTGTTTTCCTGGTCATGAGCATGTCTATGCCAGCAACTTTCAGGGCACAATGTTAAGAGAACATTTGTGTTGAATCGACCCAGATTGATGTTATGCTATGAGATTCATTCGCCACAAGTTAATGGTACATAACATAGAGATGGTTAATGTTTGCATAATTCCTTAGACCATGAGAGTATCGAGTTACTTCATACTTGCTTCATGAACTTTGGGGTTTGTTAAATGTCATCCGTTAATGGGTGGCTATTACGGCGGCTTACGGGTTCATGGAAAAGTGTGTCAAGTAACTTGATAGCTCAAGATTGGGATTTGCTCCTCTGACGATGGAGAGAAATTCTCGAGCCCTCTCGGTGTTACGGTATCCATCATTGTCTGGCCAGACACAGTGTGATTTGATCACAGGGATGCCGCAACACGGAAACGAGAAAAGAGAACAAAACCGGTAACGAGGTAACTAGCATAGTGGACAAGTCATTGATCCACGGGGATGCAAGTAAATCTCACCTCTGGTATTTGTAACATATCACGAAGCAATAGGAATAGCACACGGCAACTGGAGGTTCACTCGAGTATTCATTCGTGTGGGTATAGGGGTCAATATGGGTGTCCACGGCTCCGATGTTGATCATTGATCGGAAGGGGTTCCAGGTCATGTCTATACTTCACCGAACCTATAGGGTCACACGCTTAAGGGTCATCTATCTGCTGAATACTAGACAGGAAGTCAGAGAGAAAGTCACCAGAAAAGTTTCAGAGACAACGGAAGAGTTCCGGAGAGACAATACCGAAAGAGTTTTGGTAAAACCGAAAAGTTGTTTCGGAATATATTATTAGGTCAAAATGGTTCCGGCACTCGCCTGGAAATTCTTAGAGGTCCCCAGAATTGGTCTGGGAACTTTTGGGAATTTTCGAAGAGAAAAACCGAAAATGTCCCGGAGCTGCCGTAACCGCCGTTGTTGCTTTTTGCTGATAAAAATCACCACACCGGAAATGTTTCAGATCATGCCTAGAAGAATTTTAGAGGGTGCTGGAAATGTTCTGGGACCTTCCTGAATTTTTCAGAAAAAATGTTTCACGGAAAACATGTTGTCTCAGCACGAGGGGACAAGATCCCACGAATCGGGGGTTACATGTTTAGTGGTTTTTTGTCTAGGGAGAACCCATGTTTCTAGGAGACATGTTGGTGTCTTGTTGCCCCCCCCCATGGGAGGGGGCAAGGTTGTGGCTGGCCAAGGGGGTGCCTCCATGGTGTCCCCTTGGTGCCCCACTTGAGTTACCATTTCACCCTTCATGTGGGACATGTAGCATGGGTGTTTTGGTATTTCCTCCACCACCCCACCCTTTGCCCTTGGCCTATAAAAGGAGGAGAAGGGGCTGCCATTCTCCTCATCCCTTCTCACATACAAGTGCCATGTAATGATCTGGCTTCTCTCTCCCTCCCCGCGAAATAGTTTCGTAGAGCCGAAAGGTTGTCTGGGTTCTAGCAGGAACTAGTTCTGGACGACGAAGCCCTGCCGGATAGATGACACCGTATGTGTGCAACTCTGTAGAGAGATAATAGTTTCGGTCTTAGTTCGTGAGTGCCTCTCAGAGGGCTGTCCGTGTGACCGTCCGAGCTTCGAAGGTCCTCCTGAAGGGCTATCTGAGTGACCGTTCGAGTTTCGAAGGTCCTCCCGAAGGGCTGTCCGCGACACCGTCCGGGGGGCTATTCCACTGCCTCCCGGAGAGCTGTCTGAGGAGCAGATGAGGGTATACATCCTCGCAGTTGGGAGGTTGTAAATCCTAGCTGCAGAGATTTGCACCGCCAATCGTCGTCGACTCTACTTCCCACCGCGCTATGAGTCGGTAACGAAAAAGATCAAACCATGTATGCAGTCTCCATAGTGGTCCTGGGCTGTTGCGTAGGTCAGAAATTTTTTGTTTTCTGCTGCGTTACCCTACAATCACTATGTTGTGCAACATCTACAAAAAGGAGTTACTGCCACAAAATCCAAGAAACATTGACAAACTGGTTATGGCAGGATTTGCGAAATGGTTCAAGAGCCATGTAAGCTTTTGAATTGCACTGTCAGTTTTTTTTTAATATATTGAGTACATAAGATGATCAACTTGTCTTTTTTCTACCATAGGTTAAGAAGATGTGGGACGATGGGCAGGCAGTTGATGATGCCCTTTACACACTTGCAATGGCTCTTGATACTCGGGTAAGAAATTATGAATCTTGCGTTGTTGGAGATGTGCGCTACAACACCCTTGCACGCGACGAAGGCAGGAAGACACAAAACAGTGCAATCATGAGCACTGATACGTACGACAGAGAGACAACTGAAATGTTGCTAACATAACAGACATTGTTTAGTTGCACTATATCTCCAGTTTCAAGGATCATCGTTCTGTTGTGCAGTCGTTGGTATAACTTGTTTTCCAGGATCGCAAAACCCAGAGCTGATGATTATTTCAAATCCATCAATGTCAAGGCAGCATACCAGACCAACGAGTCTTTTATTTTGGCAAATCAAGCAACACAAATATTTTTCATGGAAGACACATTTGCACATAGCGATAACTGGAGAGTATTGCAAAGGTTTGAGCAGAGGAATTCGTTTAATGAAGTTGCACAACAAGATGATGCTTACACTGCTCCTGATGTACAAGATTCCACAGATGTTCCTAATATCTTTGAGAACCGTCACGTCAATGATGCTGCCGAAAAGATTGCCTGTCGTGTTGTGGACATACAAGAGTTGATCAAGAAGAAGCCAACATTCGAGGATGTTGAGGATGAAGAAGAAGATGACACTCTGGGGAATTACGATTCAGATTGATACATGATGTAGGGTAGAACCCTAATCGGCCGATCTTTCACGAAAGGAGTGGATCCCGCGAAGAACACGAGGAACACAAAGAGGGAAACAAGGAAAATCACAAGGGGAGACACAAGAGGAACACTCAAACTAACAAGAACAAGTCACACAAGTGCTAGATCCTCGAATACATAAGAGAAGATATATGATCCACAGACAACTAAGGACGATACATGGGTAGCCGGTCTTCTCCGTGAGGAGGTCTTGAGTTCTTCCCTAAAGAGGGGTCTTGAATCCGCTTGGGGGGATCTTCTCTGATGGAGGCTCAAATATCCGTGGAGAAGGTAACCAAGTGGATGAGCAAAGCTCTCACACAAACATGAGCTAAACCTTTGCTAACCCTAGAAAGTTGTACGGGGTGGGCTATATATAGTCTAGGGGGAGAAGGGTTACACGGGACTCGGACCTTCACTGTGCGCAGATAGGGGAGGCCGGATGTCCGAGCTTTTAGGCGACGCCGGATGTCCGGGCTAGGGGGCCGGATGTCCGGGCTAGAGTGGTGGCATTTGCTGCTCTCTGGTTCGAAGGGGCCGGATTTCCGGGCCGGTGGCCGGATGTCCGGGGGCTCAGGAGAGGCCGGATGTCCGGGCTGCCGGGGCCGGATGTCCGGGGCCTGTAGCTTCCGGCGGCTGTGCTGCTGTAGTGGAAGACGCTCCAGGGGCCGGATGTCCGGGGCCTGGGAGATGCTCTTGGCTCCTTCCGTTGGCTCTCCTCATCCATGGACTTGGGGACTTGTACATCTTCATGTGCATCTTCAGGAGGGCCCTCTTGGTGCCTAATCATGCACAACACCTCGGACTTAGGTAGTAGCCATGTCTCATGCATAGAAAGTGGAAGTTCGGAGAGGAGTGAGTTCACCTTATCTTCGATAGCTTTGGCTCGGGCTCGTGTCATTGGTCCAAGTGGTGTCATTGGAGGTGTAGGTGCATCCATTGGGATGATCTTGGGATGCTCCGCGTCATCTCCCCTCCCTTGGGGAAGATCCGTCGTCGGATCGAAATCCTCATCACCATGGTAGGGTGAGAGATCTTTGATGTTGAAGATGTCGCTCACGGAGTACTTGCCATGAGGGATGTCGATCTTGTATGCGTTGTTGTTGTAACATGCAAGCACCTTGAATGGTCCATCCGCGCGTGGTCGAAGTTTGGACTTGTGTTCTTGGGGAAAGCGGTCCTTGCGAAGGTGTAGCCACACGAGGTCTCCAATGTTGAATATCATAGGGTGCTTGTTAATGTTGAGCTTGGTCGCAAGGCGTTGTACTTAGCGCTCGATGGTGTTTCTTGTATCTTCATGCACCTTCTTGAGATGGGTCACTCATGCACTTTGCGTCCAAATTGATGCGCTCTTGGAGTGGTAGAGGGAGAATTCCAATGGTGACAAAGGGTTGAATCCGTAGACGACCTCGAAAGGGGACTTGCCGGTTGTTGAGTGTCTTTCTCGGTTGTAGGTGAACTCGGCGATGGGTAGACACTCCTCCCACACCTTGATGTTTTTCTTGATGAGTACTCGAAGTAGAGAGGAGAGTGTGCGGTTTGTCACCTCCACTTGGCCGTCGGTTTGAGGATGGTATGCCGTGGAGAAGAGTAGCTTGATTCCGAGCTTGGCACATAGGGTCTTCCAAAAGTAGCTAAGGAACTTGACGTCGTGGTCCGAGACGATGGTCTTTGGCACACCATGGAGACGCAATATTTCCCTACAAAAGAGATTAGAAACATGTGAAGCATCGTCTATCTTGTTGCAAGGAATAAAATGTGCCATTTTTGAGAAACGGTCCACAACGACAAATATGGAATCTTTCCCATTTCGATTCCTAGGAAAACCAAGTACAAAGTCCATGCTAATGTCTTCCCATGGTTGGTAAGGAATTGGTAGAGGCATATAGAGGCCATGAGATTGAGCTTTGGACTTAGCTTTGCGACATGTAGAACATCGGTTGGTGAAACGATTGACGTCCCAAAACATCTTGGGCCAAAAGTAGTTCTTCGAGAGCGTGGCGAACGTCTTGTCACGTCCGAAATGTCCCATTAAGCCTCCTCCATGCGATTCCTGCAAAAGCAACAAACGACGAGACGACTCGGGGATGCAAAGTTTGTTAGCTCTCATAAGATAGCCATCTTTGATGTAATAGCATTCCCAAGATGTATTCGACAAACACTTGGCATAAGGAGTAGCAAAAGTTGCATCATGCTCATACAAGTCTTTGATATGCTCGAAGCTAATGACATCTAACTCAAGTTGCTTGACAAGCATGCATATGCGGGAAAGAGCATCCGGTACTATGTTTTCTTTACCCTTGATGTACTTGATGACATAAGGAAAAGACTCAATAAATTCACTCCATTTAGCATGATGCTTGTTCAACTTGGTTTGACCCTTAAGATACTTGAGGGTCTCATGATCGGTATGAATGATAAACTCATGGGGACGAAGGTAATGTTCCCATTCATGCAAAACGCGGACTAAAGCATATAGCTCTTTGTCATAGATGGGGTAATTGAGTTGCGCTCTAGAAAGTTTCTCACTAAAGTAAGCTATGGGGCGCTTCTCTTGCGTTAACACACCCCCTATGCCATTACCACTAGCATCGCAATGAATCTCTAAAGGTTTGTCAAAGTTGGGTAAGGCAAGCATGGGAGCATGAGTAAGCAAGTTCTTAAGCTCATTGAAAGCGGTATCTTGGGATGGTCCCCAAACAAAAGGCTTATTCTTCTTGCTCAAAGCATGCGAAGGCAAAGCAATGGTGCTAAAATCCTTCACAAAGCAACGATAGAAACCCGCAAGGCCAAGAAAACTACGCACTTGATGCAAGTTGGTTGGTTGCGGCCAAGTCTTAATAGCATTGATCTTGGACTCATCAACATGAACACCCTTAGAAGAAACAACAAAGCCCAAGAAAACGAGCTTATCAACACAAAAATGGCATTTCTCCATATTAGCATAGAGGCGCTCTTTTCTAAGAGTTCGCAAAATGGTGCGGACATGGGTGACATGCTCTTTGATAGATTTGCTAAACACAAGAATGTCATCGAAGTAAACCACGACAAATATACCAATGTAAGGACGGAAGACATGATTCATAAGGAGCATAAAAGTGCCCGGTGCTTCCGAAAGACCCATAGGCATGACTAACCACTCATACAAACCAAACTTGGTTTTGAAGGCGGTTTTCCATTCATCACCCTCTTGTATGCGGATTTGATAGTAACCACTCTTAAGATCAATTTTGGAAAATATAGTGGCACCGCTAAGCTCATCAAGCATATCATCTAGGCGTGGAATGGGTACCTATAGCGAATGATGATAGCATTGATAGGTCTACAATTGGAGCACATGCGAAAGCTACCGTCACATTTTGGCACAAAAATGACCGGGATGACACAAGGGCTCAAACTCTCACGCACATGTCCATGGTCGATAAGATGTTTTACTTGCCTTTGTATTTATTTTGTTTTGTCGGGGTTGACACGGTATGGAGCTCTGTTCGGAAGAGGTGCTCCGGGGATGAGGTCGATTCGGTGCTCAATGCCTCGTAGAGGAGGTAGACCCGGAGGTAGCTCATCGGGAAAAACATCTTGAAATTCCTGCAAAAGAGAAGACAACACTAGAGGAAGAGTGTGAGAAGTGTTAGTTTGTGGTGCATTGTCCTTGCACACGAGGACGTAGTGTAGGACACTAGATGGGTTCTCACACACTTCTCTTATCTCACGTTTGGTGGCAAATAGAACTAGATTTTTGTTTTCGCTCATCGTGGAGGCACTCGATTTTGGCTTGTGGCGCTCACTCTCTTTTTGGTGGCTCGCTCTCTCACTATGATCTCCACGATGGGTGGCTTGCTTGTCGGCGATCACTTGACTTGGCGACATTGGACGGAGGACGTACTCCTTGCCCTTCATCTTGAAGATGTAGTGGTTCGTTCGGCCATTGTGGACGACTCCTCTATCAAGTTGCCATGGCCATCCAAGGAGAAGATGACAAACGGTCATTGGAATGACGTCGCACTCCAAGGTGTCTTCGTAGGTGCCGATTTTTAAGGAGACTTGTACTCGGTGCTCTACTTGGATGGTGTCAGAGTCAGTAAGCCATTGCACTTTGTATGGATGTGGATGCTTCGTCTTAGGCAATTGGAGCTTGGAGCAAAGTTCTTCACTTGCGAGATTATGACAACTCCCTCCATCGATGATGACCTTGATGGATCGTCCATTGATGCCGGCCTTGGTGTGGAATATGTGGCATCGTTGGTCTTCTTCTTGGTGATATTGGAGAGTCAAGACTTTGGAGACAACAAGTGCGGGACTTGAGTCTTCATCACAAAAGACTTGTTCTTCTTCATTGTTCACTTGGCGGTGCATGGCGACGTGCTCGAGGGCTTCCATTTCGCCTTCACTCATGGAGTCATAAGTGCCATCGTCGTTGAAGACCATAGTTCGCTTGGTGCACTCATAGGACTTGTGGCCTCGGCCTCCGCAAGTGAAACACTTGAAGGAACTCGTCTTAACGGTCTCATCGGTTGGGGTTGATGATGATGAAGCTCTCGGCTTGAAGTTGCTCGTAGGAGGATGGCTTGTAGTTGATGAAGCTTTCTTGGAAGTCGACTTGTCGATGTTGGAAGTAGAAGCTCCCGTAGTCGGTGTTGGAATCGTTGAAGCATGGTTGTTGGAGAAGCCGTAGGACTTGGATGAGAACTTGGCATACTTGAAATCATCTTGCACTTGGTGTTCCGCTTTGGTAGCTTGGTGCACTAGCTCGATGAGATTTGAGTATGGTTGGAAGTCGGCGATCTTCTTTGATAGGGTGATTGAGTCCATTCAAGAAACGTGCCATTGTTTTCTCATCATCTTCTGTGACATTGGCTCTTATCATTGCAATCTCCATCTCCTTGTAATATTCTTCAACGCTCTTTGTTCCTTGCTTGAGTTGTTGGAGTTTCTTGAAGAGGTCGCGGTTGTAGTAGGTAGGTACGAAGCGTGCTCTCATGACATCCTTCATTTGCGCCCAAGTAGTGATGGGTGGTTCACCTCTTGCCTCTCGGTGCTCTATGATTTGTTCCCACCAAATGAGGACATAGTCTAGGAACTCAAGGGATGCCATCGCGATCTTCTTCTCTTCTTCATAATTGTGCAAACGGAAGATCTTGTCAACCTTCAATGCCCATGAAAGGTACTCTTCGGGATCGCTGCTTCCGTTGAACTTGGGCATGGTGAACTTGAGTTTGCCATAACGTTGCTCTTCATTGTGTTGGGGTCGAGGATGATGACGCCCATGTTGTTGATGATTGATCAACTCGTGGTGCTCTTGGCGTGGAGGGTTGTTATCGTCATGTTGTTCTTGCCGTGGAGGATCTCCATTGTCTTCATGCTCTGGATTGACTTGTTGTTCCTGGCGAGCTTGTGGAGGGGCTCGTCGAGCTCGAGGAGGAACTTGACGATGCACGCGAGTTTGAAATCTTCGTTCTTGAATTTCTTCGCGAAGTTCTTCCTCTTGTTCACGGGCTTCTCATCTTCGGTCGGCTACGGCTCGACTCGAATCGCGTAGGGCTTGTTGCGCCGCAAGTGCTTGAGCGTCACGGAGTTGTTGTTCTTGACGTTGTGCCTCGGCATCTTGAGCATTTTAGTGTAGACGCGCTCGCTCTTCCTCTTCATGTTGGCGTTGTCGTTGCCGTTCTCGTGCTAGCGCAAAGGCCTCTTGAGTTTGACGTTGTCGGTACTCTTGAGAGTCGGCGTCTCGTAGGGGATTGAGGCTTGCTTGATGGTCGGCGAGCGCGGCTCGGCGAAGGGTGTTCGATGTCGGTGTACTTGAGCCGGAGAGGGTGAAGTCGGAGTGGCGGCTTGAACGGCTCCTTCTTGAAGTGGAAGACGAGTGGTTGAGCAACAAAGCACGAATTTCGTCCATCCTTGCGTCATTCTCTTGCTTGTGATCGTCGAGCTTGTGGTCGAAGCAGTCCCTTGTACGTCACTCAGAAAGTCGCAAGTCGGCGGCGAGGTTGTCGATGTGTTCACTCATAGCTTGTTGCTCTTGATGCAAAGCACGTTGTGCACCAAAGAGGTGACTCTTGGTGACGAAGGAGTTCATGTCGTCGTCTTGCTCCATGAAGAGTGGGTTGGTAGAAGTACTTGGCCTATCCATCATTCCAGGACAAATGTGAGTGGTAGAAAGAGAAGAACAAGTACCAAATGTACCTTGACCGAAGTTGAAAGTGGATCGAGGATCACTCCAATGTAGGACAAGGAAATAGCACAATTGGTACTAGTTCTTGTCGGTTTCTCACACCTACACAAGTAAAAGCTTTTGGTGGAGCTTGGTTAGGATGGTGGCACAAAATTTGATGCAATTGTAAGTGAGCTTGAATAATGTTGGAAAAGATTCGCAAGATGCAATGTAACAAGTAGACCAAGCATATAAGGTACTCGGAAACACACACGCAAAAAGATAAGTGGGGTTGTGCAACCAAGGGTGAGCCAAAAATGCTCTTGTTGCACAACACTAGAGAGACGCTAGCACGATTGCACAATAGGCGGATACAAGAACTTGCGCACAACCTACTTAGCAAAAATGCAACGACTTCTATCCCAAATATTTCTTTATGCAAGGTGTTGCTATGATATGATCCAAGATGATCGAGTATGACAATCTTAATGTTGTAAGATGCTATGGTTCTTGCTTAAAAGCTCTTTGCTTATCTTTTCTCTTTGCTTAAAAGCTTGTTTGGCTCTTTTCTCATGTAATGCTTGACGAACCAAGATAGCAAATGAGTATGGGATGACAACTTTGTGACACAAGAGATGATACCAATATATGCAACAATGATGTATGTATGCTATGGGAAGTATGATTACTAATGTGCACAAGTCTCGTTGCCGGCAATACTCAATGGCTAGTCTCGATGGGTAAGCAATGCAAAGGAGTAAGGCTATGATGGCTATCAATGTAATGGCAAGAGTGATATGTCCAATACCAAGATGAGGTTACCGGTCTTGCTTCCGGTATGGTGTCAAAATGGTGGCACGAATACCAAGATGTAGTCGAGGTGGTCATTGTTGATGACGATGTAGGACGACGGTGATGATGTAGGACATGTCTGTGGCGAAGATGAGCGGCGGTGATGTCGATGTCGAACCATACCTAGATAGCCGAAACACAAAAGGATACGGTACTGCACTCAAATTCTCAAACCTTGAAGTAGCAAATGTGTCGGAGAGCGAAACAGTCCAAAAATGGTTGGGTTATGCGGAAGTGGTGGAGGTATGCGAAAGTATAATGGTATATGTTGGGCACCGGAACAAAATTTGGTGGTAATTGGGCGGAAAACGGGGCGGTGGATGGAGATGTTGCTGCCAGGGGTCGGATGTCCGGGTGGGGCCGGATGTCCGGGCTTGACGGGGCGGATGTCCGGGCTTTGGATCCGGGGACGAATGGGATGAACACCGCATGGATAGGTTAAATTCGGGCGAAATTCAAAGGAATTTGTGGATGGAAATTGGGGGAAAAAGGATGGGAAGCTAGATCCACTCAAAACAAAGCAAATCCACGGATCCAAACCAACAAAATCTCAACACACCAACAAATCACAAAAAAAAATTGGGGCTATTTTTGGTGATGAATTTTCGAATAAGGACGAAAAACAACAAAACAAGGCTAGAAACACAACGGGGAGGCTCCGAAATCGTGATCAACATGGCTCTTGATACGAAGATGATGTAGGTTAGAACCCTAATTGGCCGATCTTTCATGAAAGGAGCGGATCCCGCGAAGAACACGAGGAACACGAATAGGGAAACGAGGGAAATCACAAGGGGAGACACAAGAGGAACACTCAAACTAACAAGAACAAGTCACACAACTGCTAGATCCTTGAATACATAAGAGAAGATACACGATCCACAGACAACTAAGGACGATACAAGGGTAGTCGGTCTTCTCCGTGAGGAGGTCTTCAGTCCTTCCCTAAAGAGGGGTCTTGAATCCTCTTGGGGGGATCTTCTCCGGTGGAGGCTCGAATCTCCGTGGAGAAGGTAACCAAGTGGATGAGCAAAGCTCTCATACAAACATGAGCTAAACCATTTCTAACCCTAGAAAGTTGTACGGGGTGGAGTATATATATAGTCTAGGGGGGAGAAGGGATACACGGGCCACGACCCTTCACTCTGCGCAGACAGGGGAGGCCGGATGTCCGGGCTGGTCGGGCCGGATGTCCGGGCTTTCAGGCGACGCCGGATGTCCGAGCTGGAGTGGTGGCATTTGCTACTCTTGGGTTCGGAGGGGCCGGATTTCCGGGCCGGTGGTCAGATGTCCGGGGGCTCGGGAGAGGCCGGATGTCCGGGCTGCCGAGGCCGGATGTCCGGGGCCTGTAGCTTCCGGCGGCTGTGCTGCTGTAGTGGAAGACGCTCTAGGGGCCGGATGTTCGGGGCCTTGGCCGGATCTCCAGGGCCTGGGAGATGCTCTTGGCTCCTTCCATTGGCTCTCCTCATCCGTGGACTTGGGGACTTGTAGATCTTCATGCGCATCTTCGGGAGGGCCCTCTTGGTGCCTAATCACGCACAACACCTCGGACTTAGGTAGTAGCCATGTCTCATGCATAGAAAGTGGAAGTTCAGAGAGGAGTGAGTTCACCTTATCTTCCATAATGGCTCGGGCTCGTGTCACTAGTCCAAGTGGTGTCGTTGGAGGTGTAGGTGCGTCCATGGGGACGATCTTGGGATGCTCCACATCAATACACATGGTGAAGATGTTGACACTGCTACTGCGGATGATGATTAGATTGCTTTTGTCGTATTTGCCTATCAGAAGACGTTTTTTATCTACTATGTGAAATTGCGTTTGCTATGAAAACTGAAACCTGATGAACGTGTTGTTTAGTATTTTGCTGTGAGAACATCACTTGTTATGTATGTCCATTTGTGTTTGGTGATTGTATCACGACTAAAACATGGTGACATTGTTGTTTAGTTGTACTCATATTTGGCTGTGAAACTTGAATTTGATGACATTGTTTGCTGTTGGACTGCAATTTGCTCGACGTCTTCGAATGGGAACAAAGCTAACCCGACAGGGCCTGTGCTAATTTGTTTATTTATTACCAAAAGGGCCTATGCTATTTATTTATTTATGAGCAAAAGGGGATACCCCCCCGATTTCTGTTAATAGAAATCATTAGATGTTCACAACACTACGCCCACCCTGCTACACAGGTTTCATTCATTACTAGTTTCAGCAAAGTGCTAATGTCATAGCCACTGAATACATCACGAGTGCTACATACACTGCAAATAAAGAGACAATCATCCTACATAGCACATCGATTTTCCCCATTATCTTCACAAGCTCTTTCATCTCCTCATTGCTGTCAATTCCGTTCATTAGCTGTTGCTTGGCCATGATCAGAGGAACTTCATCTTTAACCTTCTGCCCTGCATCTTCCTCTTCTACCGTTCCTTCAATTACTTGTCCAACACCCCGACCTGTTGGTATCGGGATTCCTCAACTAACCAAATAATCAGCGTAGTTGCGTTCCCCCACATCAACAACTTCCCAGAAATACAAAGCACATGAATCTTCCCTTTTCACGAATCAAATTGGAAGATCATTAACCAAACTATTAAAAAATCAGCAACTGCAAGCAACAGAACAACACTTAAACATATTATTACCCCATGATTCGGGCATTTGTAGAAGACTTGGCCAGGGTTAAGGATTGTGGTTGAGACACGATGGATGAGTCTGCGCGATTTGCAGCAGTGGCACCACACCAACGGCAGCGGGTTGCAATGAGCAACCGGCTGTGGTGCATGTGCCGGTGGGGGTGTGATGAGACCCACAGGCGATGGTACAGGTGGTGACTTGGCGCATATCTGGTTGTTTCCTAGTGAAGAGCAGGTGGACGAGCAGCTAGCAGACATGGTTGCTGTGGCCAGAGCTTCTGATGCTAGGCAGAGTAAGTAGAGAAGAGGAGAAGCAAACATTGGATATGTCAGTTTCATTACTTGCAGAGTAGCATAGCACCATATATAGTCATAGTCTAGGTTTGGATTCGAACCAGCTATAGGAGCACGTCTCTCTTTTTTCTAAAACTCAGCAACATATCTTTACTAGTACACTAGCTTGCTTTGTACGCCTTCTCAAGTCTTTGATTTTCTTTCTTTTTTTGCAAGGAAGGAATGAGGACAAAATTGAGAGTTCTTGGGACTCGAACCCAAGACCTCTCGGTTGAAAACCAAGGGTGCTAGTCACTTATGTGGCAAACGTTCCCTGGGAGGAGGACAGTAGACGAACGCATTTTCCTCACAGTTTTAGTTGCTACGCAAGATCGAACGGTCGCAGTTTCGGGAATGTTATCAAGCGAACGAGGGCAGGGTCTCGAACGCCTACTCGCGCATACGTATGGCCAGGGCTCGTGTACATGGCTGGGTCGGAACGGAGAAACAGCGTCGTCTTGTTCATGGGGAGGCAGCGTCGTCGTCGTGTTCATGGGGAGGCAACGAAATGCGTCGTGTTCATGGGGAGGCAACCGAATGCGTCGTGTTCATCGGGAGGGCTTGGACGGAACAAGCGATGGAAATGAGGCCTGGCGTACCGCAGAACGGAGGAAACAGCCTTATGTTCGATCGGCCACGTTTGAAACGGGATCCTATTCATCGGGAGGGGTGTGGCGTACCGCAAAATGGAGGAAACGGACCTCCTACGGTCGAAATGGGGGTCCTGTTGATCGGGAGGGGTGTGGCGTAAAATGGAGGAAACGGACCTCCTACGGTCGAAACGGGGGTCCTGTTGATCAGGAGGGTTGTGGCGTACCTCAAAACGGAGGAAACGGACTTGTGTTGGAGCGCTACGGTCGAAACGGGGGTCCTCTTCAAGGGGTCTGGCGTACCGCAAAATGGGACTCCACGGGATACTGTGCATCTCCACCATCGACCTCCTCGAGCCTCCATGGGCTCCTGTTCATACAGCCTCCATGGGCTCCTGTTCATCCAGCCTCCACCGACTACTGTTCAACCACCCCTCCACCGTCTACTGTTCATCCAGCCCTCCACACCACGGGGTCCTGTTCAACCACCCCTCCACGGGCACCCCTCCACCGTCTACTGTTCATCCAGCCCTCCACACCACGGGGTCCTGTTCAACCACCCCTCCATCGTCTACTGTTC
>NC_041382.1:370283736-370309067 GCF_002162155.2 Triticum dicoccoides
GCAACGCTCACTGTTCATCCCATCGATCGGCTTCAGTTAGCAGCAGTAGCGAAGGAATCGCTCGATCGGGTTCAGTTAACAGCCATCGATCGATCGCTCGGGTTCAGTAATGCGTAGCCTGCAGTGCAATCGCTCGGGTTCAGTTAGATCCCAATGGCTCGCTCGGGTTCAGTTAGATCCAACGCCTCGCACACACGCGTGTACGTGTACGAGAGAAATGTGCATCGCTCAGCCCCCGACCTCCCACTGTAACCGGGAACTCCCCGAAATTTTCCTCCCCCTCGCTTCTACCATGGTTTTTTCCATCATGGACGGCCCAAAGAATGTCATGCAGCTACATCTCCGGCCCTCCCAGGATGAAAAGCCCATTTTCTGTCATGATTTTTTGTCATAGAAGTAGGAGCCCACCACATCTATGATGATACCGGGTTTTGTCACAATTATCATCATAGAAGTGTCATATGTATGACAGAAAAAAAATTCGTTCGACCCAAAATGTCACGGATGTCTTTTTTTGTAGTGGGTGCTTAGGCGAAGCCCTGCGACGATAGAACATCAACATCATCACCACGCCGTCGTGCTGACGGAACTCTCCCTCAAAGCTCGGTTGGATCGGAGTTCGAGGGACGTCATCGAGTTGAACATGTGCAGAACTCAGAGGTGCCGTGCATTCGGTACTTGGTCGGTCGGACGTGAAGACGTACGACTACATCAACCGTGTTGTGCCAAAGCTTCCGCTTTTGGTCTACGAGGGTACATGGACACACTCTCCCCTCTCGTTGATATGCATCACCTGCGTAGGAAAATTTTGAAATTACTACGTTACCCAAAAGTGGTATCAGAGCCTGGTTTTATGCGTAGATGTTATATGCACGAGTAGAACACAAGTGAGTTGTGGGCGATACAAGTCATACTGCTTACCAGCATGTCATACTTTGGTTCAGCGGTATTGTTGAATGAAGCGGCCCGGACCGACATTACGTGTACGCTTACGTGAGACTAGTTCTACCGACGTGCTTTGCACATAGGTGGCTGGCGGGTGTCAGTTTCTCCAACTTTAGTTGAACCAAGTGTGGCGACGCCCGGTCCTAGAGAAGGTTAAAACGACACTAACTTGACAAACTATCGTTGTGGTTTTGATGTGTAGGTAAGAACGGTTCTTGCTCAGCCCATAGCAGCCACATAAAACTTGCAACAACAAAGTAGATGTAGCGACCATACCTCAAACAGTCTGATCTCTGTGCATAAATGTCATCCCTGGATCGGTAATGCTGACACACACAGTACTCGAAGGATTTATAACAGAGTGGCAATCACACACTTATTACATCGAATGTCTCAAGAGAGAACTTATTACAATAAATATGGCTTAAGGCCATTTAATACGATAACAACAGAAGGCTTGGAAGATAAAGTGAGTCCATCAACTCCAACGGCATCACTGAGTGAAAGACCACGACCTAAGGCTCCTTACTCATCGTCTGAAAAGTCTGCAACATGATACGTTGCAGCCTGAAAAATGGGTTAGCACATAGAATATGCTGGCAAAGTAACACAAGAGAGTAATGAACAATGTAAAACTATTACTACATGCATATATGGTTTGGTGGAGGCTGTAAGGTTAAAGGTTTTGCGAAAAGCCAATTTTTCCCTACTGCAAAGGAATAAATTTTATTTAACTATCATGGTGGTTGTTAAACATTGAGATGGTTCACCCAACTCAATCCCAATTAAAAATTCATCATCATTAAACCCAATCAAATTATATTAAGAGTGATCAGATCCACATGATAATCCAAGAACTAGATACTCAAGATGTCCATAACCGGGGACACGGCTAACCATGATTAGTTTGTACACTCTGCCGAGGTTTGTGCACTTTTCCCCACAAGACTTGATCTCCTCCGTTGGAGTTCTGACACTACAAGGTGTTTGAGAAACGGATGATCGAGACACAGTCTTTCCGAAGAGGTCCCCTTAACCGATAGATAGGCCGGTACACCTACAATCCCCTACATCTGCTAGCCCATCATGGAAAGGTTTCCCACAACTTACTCAACTATGCCAGAGCCCATAATGGCATGTGGCTGCACACGGAAGTTTCCATTATGAATAATCTTATGATCCCTTTGAACCTGGGTGGCGGTCCAGAGGAGAATCACACGGTACCCTGGGATTTCCAAAAATGCAGGCAATCACTAGGTTCCCCAGGTGCCTCAATCCACCCAGATGTGTATTAAAGTTGCCACCTTAAATTAACCATTAATTAACATCTCACATCTATCATGCATACACTCAAACCCAATCCACATCTACAAGCATAGCATAGCAATATAAGCAACGTAGAAGTAACTCCTAGGGTTTGATAATAAACAGGTGAATAGGTACTACCTCATCTACTTCCCACACCCCACAATTTAATTCAGATCCTAACCATGCAATGTTTGAGGGTTGCTCTAATGCAATGAAAACTGGGTAGTAAGAGGTATGATCAAAGTGTTACTTGCCTTGCTGCTGGTCCGCGAAACCTAGAGACTCGATGTAGCACGCTTCGCACTTCGGGTACTTTATCACAATCAAACAAGCATACAATAAGGAATCAAGCAAAAGCACGGGTAAAACTCAGATAAGAGACCTAACCAGAAAGTTCAACTTAAGAACTCCGGTTTGCAAAAAGAATCAAATCAAACGAACCAACAAAACTCAAACGGCGAGAGAAACAAGCTTCGTTTACTAATCTGGACTAAGGTCAAATTTTACAGTAGCAAAAACTTGTTTAAGTTGGTTAAACGGAAAGAGGGTTTTGAGACGAAACTCAAGGCGCTTGAATCGCCTGATTCCGATAAATGAGCGAAAAGTTATACTAAAACGAAAATCGGATCAAGAATCGCGATCGAAAATAAACGCGGAAAATCCGAGAAAAAGAAAAACTTTCGAATAGGCTAATGAACGAACGTTCGCTGTCTGCGGCTAAACAGTTAAAACCGTTCGTAAAAACGAACGTAAAAACGGCCATTCGCTAAATAACTGAATCGAAAAAATAAACCGAACCGGATAAATAAACGAAAACTAGGGTTTACGAAATAAAACCGATCAGTTTTTTTTAAAAAACCGGCGGCTACCTCGAACTCCGGCGGGGTCCGGCGGCGGCGGTGGGCTCTGGTGTGGCGGCGCGGCAGCGGCGAGGCGGCGGGGCGGTGCGGTGGCGGCGGTGCGGCGACGCGGCGCGCGAGGCGAGGCAGCGGCGGTGGCTAGGGTTTTGGGTGGGCTGGTGGCGGATCGGGGCTCGGGGTCTCGGGCTTTAAAGGCCGGCCCGAGAGAGTCTTGGCCGAATACGGCCCTAAGTCGGTTGACCTTTTTTATTTTTAATAATTTTTACGTGCAGAAAAAGAAAGAAAAGAAATACTAAACGGACTCCAAAAATCCCGAAACAAAATTTCCCCGTCCTCTAAAAATAAGCCGGACAAGGTGAACATTTATTTGGGCCTAAAATGCAATTTTTAAAAACACATATTTTCCTAATTCAAATAAAATAGCGATAAAACTCCGAATAAAAATCTTATTTGATTTTAATATTAAATCTCTGATATTTCTTTATTTTGAGGAAGTCATTTTATCCTCTCTCTTTTATTTTTAATAAAAGAAATATTTCAGAGACAAATAATTAAAATCAAACGATCCTCTTTTCATAATTCGAGAAAAAACTCAAATATGAATATATCGAAATCCCCAACTCTCTCTGTAGGTCCTTGAGTTGCGTGAAATTTCTAGGATCAACCAAAATGCAATAAAACATGATATGCAATGATGATCTAATGTATAACATTCCAAATTGAAAATTTGGGATGTTACAGTAGAAGACGTCTAACTTGTTTTTGCAGGGCCTGTTGTGATGTGATATGGTCAAGGCATGATGTTATATTTTATTGTATGAAATGATCATGTTTTGTAACTGAGTTATCGGCAACTGGTAGGAGCCATATGGTTGTCGCTTTATTTTATGCAATGCAATCGCGCTGTAATGCTTTACTTTATCACTAAGCGGTAGCGATAGTCGTAGAAGCATAAGTTGGCGAGACGACAACGATGCTACGATGGAGATCAAAGTGTCGCGCCGGTGACAATGGTGATCATGATGGTGCTTCGAAGATGAAGATCACAAGCACATGATGATGATGGCCATATCATATCACTTATATTGATTGCATGTGATGTTTATCTTTTATGCATCTTATTTTGCTTTGATTCACAATAGCATTATAAGATGATCTCTCACTAAATTTCAAGATAAAAGTGTTCTCCCTGAGTATGCAGCGTTGCCAAAGTTCGTCGTGCCCAGACACCACGTGATGATCGGGTGTGATAAGCTCTACATCCATCTACAATGGGTGCAAGCCAGTTTTGCACTCGTAGAATACTCAGGTTAAACTTGACGAGCCTAGCATATGCAGATATGGCGTCGGAACACTAAGACCGAAAGGTCGAGCGTGAATATGTAGGATATGGCATCAGAACATTAAGACCGAAAGGTCGAGCGTGAAAGGCACGTCGCCCCCCCCCCCCCAATGACTAGTCCGAATTGGACTAGGGGGAGGGGCGGCACCCCTCCTTCCTTCTCTTCCCACTTCCCCTTCCTTGTCTTCTACTCCTACTACTTGGAAGGGGAGGAATCCTACTCCAGGTGGGAGTAGGACTCCTCCAGGGCGCGCCATAAGGGCCGGCCCTCTCCCTCTCGTCCACTCCTTTATATACGTGGTCAGGGGGCACCCCATAGACACAACAATTGATCTCTTGGATCTTTTAGCCGTGTGCGGTGCCCCTCTCCACCATAGTCCACCTCGATAATATCATAGCGGTGCTTAGGCAAAGCCCTGCGACGGTAGAACATCAACATCATCACCACGCCGTCGTGCTGACGGAACTCTCCCTCAAAGCTCGGCTGGATTGGAGTTCGAGGGACGTCATCGAGTTGAACGTGTGCAGAACTCAGAGGTGTCGTGCGTTCCGTACTTGATCGGTCGGATCGTGAAGACGTACAACTACATCAACTGTGTTGTGCTAACGCTTCCGCTTTCGGTCTACGAGGGTACGTGGACACACTCTCCCCTCTCGTTGCTATGCATCACCATGATCTTGTGTGTGCGTAGGAAAATTTTGAAATTACTACGTTAGCCAACAAGTACGTCCTCCGTCTTCTTCACTCCAATGTGTCCCATTAATCCTCCTCCATGCTCCTCCTGCAACAACAAAAGACGAACGGAGCTAGCTAGAATGCATAGCTTGTTAGCACGGAACACAAATCCATCATTAAAGACGAACTTGTTCCACGTTCTTCCTTCTTTACAATTCTGCATTACATCTTTAAAATCAGCATCATGCACATATTGATCTTTGATGGTCTCCAAACCAAATATTTTGAAGTCAAGTTGTGAAAGCATAGTATAGCGACGAGACAATGCATCAGCAATAACATTTTCTTTACCCTTCTTATGTTTAATGACATAAGGGAAAGTCTCAATGAATTCAACCCATTTAGCATGTCTATGATTCAGTTTAGCTTGACTTTTAATACGTTTCAAAGATTCATGATCAGAATGTATAACAAATTCATTGGTCCATAAATAATGTCGCCATGTTTCTAAAGTCCGAACAAGAGCATATAATTCTTTATCATAAGTAGAATAATTCAGACTGGGCCCACTCAATTTATCAGAAAAGTATGCAACAGGTTTGCCATCTTGTAATAATACACCTCCTAATCCAATTCCACTAGCATCACATTCAAGCTCAAAAGTCTTATTAAAATCTAGAAGTTGGAGTAAAGGAGCATGTTTCAACTTATCTTTCAATACCGTGAAGGCTTCTTCCTGTGCGGTACCCCAAACAAAAGGCACATCCTTCTTTGTAAGCTCATTGAGAGGTGCAGCAATGGTGTTGAAATCTCTCACAAAACGTCTATAGAATCCAGCGAGGCCAAGAAAACTCCTCACTTGTGTGACCGTTTTGGGCTGCGGCCAACTCTCAATAGCTTCAATCATGGCTTTATCAACTTCAATTCCCTGTGGAGTAACGACATAGCCAAGAAAAGATACTCGGTCGGTGCAGGAGGTGCACTTCCCAAGGTTACCAAACAAACATGCATCATGTAGAGCAATAAAAACAGCATGTAAATGTTCCAAATGTTTCTCCAAAGATCTGCTATAAATCAGTATATCATCAAAATAGACTACCACAAATCGTCCAATGAAAGCACGTAAAACTTCGTTCGTTAACCTCATGAAAGTACTAGGTGCATTAGTTAACCCAAAAGGCATGAATGACCACTCATATAATCCAAACTAGTTTTAAATGCTGTTTTCCATTCATCTCCCAATTTCATACGAATTTGATGGTATCCACTATGCAAATCAACTTTGGAGAATATTGTAGAGCCACTCAATTCATCACGCATGTCATCTAGCCTACGAATAGGATGACGATAACGAATAGTAATATTATTAATGCCTCTACAATCAACACAGATACGTGACGTACCATCCCTTTTTGGCACTAGTATAATAGGAACAGCACAAGGACTAAGAGATTTGTGTATATAACCTTTGTCGAGCAGCTCCTATACTTGACGCATAATCTCCTTCGTCTCCTCTGGATTGGTACGGTATGGTGCACTGTTAGGCAGCGAAGCACGGGGAATTAAGTCAATCTGATGCTCAATCCCTCGAATAGGTGGTAATCCCGGTGGCACGTCTTGTGGAAAGACGTTAGGGAACTCCTGCAAAATGTTAGTGACAACAGGAGGCAAAGAGGAAGGTACATCCTTGAAAGAAAATAACGCCTCTTTGCACACGAAAGCATAGCAAACAGATTTGCTGAAATCTAGATCATCAATATCAGATTTGGTGGCAAGTAAACATGCACTTTTCAATTTAATTTCAGAAGCAACACTAAATGGTTTATTATTAGGCTTCATTTGTTGCTCAAATTCTTTTGCCACAATCTGATTTTCACTCTTATTTTTCTCTTATTTTTCTCCTGTTTTACTTCATTAGATCTATTAATATCGTCTTTCAAAATAGAATCAGGGGTCATAGGAAGCAAAGTAATATTTTTGTCCTTATGAACAAGAGTATACTGATTGTTTCTACCATGGTGTACAGAATTTTTATAAAATTGCCATGGTCTACCAAGTAATAAGGAACATGCTTGCATAGGTACCACATCACAATCAACATAATCAGCATATGTAGAGATACTAAAATGCACACGAATAATACGTGTTACCTTAACCTTGCCATTGTTGTTGAACCATTGGATGTAGTAAGGATGTGGATGCAGTCTTGTGGTGAGAGATAGCTTCTCAACCATCTCCATGCTAGCCAAGTTGTTGCAGCTCCCTCCATCTATGATGACGCGAACATAACATTCCTTCACAACTCCCTTTGTATGGAACAAATTATGCCTTTGATTTTGCTCAGCTTGTGTAACCTGCACACTCAAAACTCGTTGAGCAACTAAACATTCATACTTGTCAGCATCTTCAGCAGCCATGTATTGAGTCCAATGATCAGAATCATCTCCACCGTGTTCTTCACTTGTAATAAGAGCCAAAGTCTCCTCATCATAGTCACTAGCGGACTCATACCCACCATCCTCAGTAACAATCATCACACGCTTAGATGGGCATTGTCTCGCATAATGACCTCCACCCTTGCAACAACGACAAATAATATCATGTGTTTGCCCTGTTGATGCCATGGATGAAGAAGAGCTCTATGCAGGACCAGAAGGTGTGCTCTTGGTAGATAGTGGTGGTTGTGCCTGCTTTCTTGTATCATGGTTGGTGGTGGCAGCTGACGAAGGCGCCGGTGCAGCAGAACGTGTGGAAGTAGAGGATGCACGCGGTGTCCATGATGAAGGTCGACCTGCAGAAAAGTTAGTTCGCGCTAATGCCTGTCGATCCTGCACTTCATGTTTAGCTTTGCAAGCAAGATGGAATAAACGAGTGATATTATTATATTACTTATACTCTAGAATGGTTTGAATCTCTTTATTTAATCCACCCATAAAACATGCAAGCATAGCTTCATTATCCTCAACAATACCACATCTAATCATACCAGTTTGTAATTCCTGATAATATCCTTCTACAGAATTTTTCCCTTGTCTCAAGCGCTGTAATTTTTGAAGCAATTCACGTTGATAATATGGTGGAACCCAGTGAGTACGCATAGCATTTCTCAAAGCAGCCCAAGTAGCTGGAATAGGATATAATCTACAATGTTCAGACCACCAAACACATGCAAAACTAGTGAAAGCACAAACAACAGCAGGAACACGTCTCTCCTCGGGATATTGTAAACATATAAAACGTTGTTCAGTTTCTAACTCCCAAGTAAGATATATATCAGGAACATATCTACCCTTAAATGGTGGAATATTCAATTTCAGTTTAGGAAGATGGTCATGATCTCGTACCTCAAGTGGTGGTGCAGCCCTACCATTGCGATGATATGCATGAGGACGACCTGGTGGTGGTGGTGCTGGTGGTTGCACGTAGTTTTGATTTTGATCAACCTCATCCTCATAATGATCCTCCACCTCTGCAGTAGCAGTAGGAGCTACAGAAGCATCAATAGTAGGTATAGCGACACCAGAAGTTTGACCAGGCTCAAGGGGAACACGCTATGCTCGTCCCACTTGATTTGGAAGGCGATGTTGTTGTTGTAGAGGTGCGACAGGTGCAACGGGCGGTAGTTGTGGAATTCACGCGAGCAATTCATTAAACTTGTTATCGAGCTTTTTTTTCGAACGCCTTCTCAATACCATCTATCTTCTCCATGGCCTCTTCAAATCTGTTTAGCACATCTTCCACCTGTCCACTCATCATTTACTGAAACTTATCATGTAACTCTTTGTTCGTCATATCCTCCCAGTCAGTCTCGTCGGCTTGTGATCCTGCCATGGTTAGCAGCAATAGAAACAAACAAGAATATGATCCTACACACTACTATAAAATGGCGGTGGTGGGGTGCCACAAATCCATCAAGCAAATCTCAAATTCTTATCAGTTCTTACCCAGCAGCAGGTGGTGAACAGCAACCATTGTAGTCAAAACTCTCAAAGCTTGGATATAGAGATTACCAGGGAGAGTCAAACGCATGACGTAGATGTATGTGGATCTGGGAAGGCTTATAACATGGTAGCAAAAAGGGTCAGTAATAATCAATTCAGAGATGCGAAGTTGAATAAACGCTCAACGATGGTACTGTGCTGGTCCTTGGCTAGACCGTACTAGAGACGCGAGCCTAGAGCACGAACAAAATCACGGCGCAACACGTAAACAAGGGAAAAGCACACTCTGGAATTTTTTCTTTTTTCACTCTGTTTTTTTGCGCTCCTCTTTTTTCTGGCGAAAAATCACTATAATGGCGAGTGTCTCAAAACTCTTCCCAGGTCAAACTGACAGGATGGGCACGATTTTTTTGACTATTTTTTCTCGGAAATCAGGGCAGCGACGGCGAAAAAGTGCGACAAAAAATCACTATGATGGCACGTGGCTCAAAAGACTCAGAAAAGCCTAAAAATAGGATAGGGAAAAATATTTTTGGTCGCCGAAATTTTGGCCTAAAAACAGCCCGGGGTTTTCAGACTTGTTTTTTATCGTAACCTACTTAGGCAAGGAAACACAATCAGAAATTAGATGGATCTAAAAAAAACCTAATATGAAAGGAACTTGGATTGGTGGTGGATATATGGTGGTAGGATATGTCAGCGGTGGTGGTATATGGCAGTGATGGTGGTAGCGGTGGTAGTATATGGATAAGGATCAGTGGTGGTATATGGATACATATTGGTGGTGGTATATGGATACGGATTCAGAGCGGTGGTGGTAGATGGCAGGGGCGATGATGATGGTGCGGTGGTGGCATGACAACTTATGACCAGAACTTGAAACTCCAAAAGACTAGACGCTAAGACCAGCAACTTGACATGACGATGCAACCGCAAATTCAACAAAAACCCTAAAAAGATTATGCAAAGGCTCAGATTGGTTCGGATATTATGAACTAACCATAAATTTTTTGTGGCTTTTTCGTGGACTATAGGTATGAAGAACAGACTCGATCTAAACTATGAGAAACTGTAAAATATCACCAAGCAACCTGAAAATCTGATACTGGCTTAACAGGATACAGTCCGAAACAGTGAGACACATTCGCGTAGGAGTATGTGCTTTATTGTGGGCAGTTTGGAACTGCAGAAATGATTTGGTTTTTAACAGAACAACAAATATTCATTTTTTGCAGGTTATCTTCTGAGCCACTGCGTTGATCCGTATGTGGTCTCTACTCACTCCGACGGAGGCCAGGGAGCACTTGGTTACTGGATCTATCCTGTGGGAGATGGTAGCACGGGATATCTTCAACCGGTTTGGATGGCGGTCATGTCTTAGGATAGGCAATTAGTTTACCTATCTTTCTTATGCCAACAGGTTGTGGCTTTTTTTGGCAAGTTTGTTATTTGCCCTTTGACTCTTTGTGAGCTTTCCTCTACTTTCTTTTGAGACTTTAAGACCTTGTTGAACCAATTTGCTTATTGATAAAGTTGGTCATATGCATCATTCTGATGCAGAGGCCGGGGAGCTCCCCCCCCCTTCGAAAAAAGAGGCAAAGGTGTCCCGTCTTTCGATGAGATGGTGGCTATCGTTTTGGAGGAAGTCGACTTTGACGATCCGACTACGAACGTGCGAGGATGTCACGCCTTAGCAATCGCTAAACCAACTCCGAGAGGTTATTGACCATGCCGGAGCACGATCAACCTGACCACGAAGGTCTATTTCCTGCAGGCAAACGAAGAACAAGCTAGAAACTAAGATTGCAATCTGGATATTGTGAATATAAGAGGAAATCTTTATTGATCAAGGTGGGGTTCTGTGACGCCTTTTTCTGGTCGTTGAACACAAACGAAGTAAACGAAGTTGCAGCTATGGCAAACTTTAATCTAAACAAAACCCTAAGTCTAAATGATTCCCTAAGGGCTGTATATATGGAGGAGAGAGGGGGGATTTCGTGGCCCTTGGAGGAGGGGTCCGAAACCAACCCTAACTCTTGTTTCCCCACACATACGGACTCTAAAAATAGCCTATAATCAAGTATTTCGAAATTACATGGGCCTGGACCAAAAATAAGGTGATGCAGCACCTAGAATAGCCTCTGGACGAAATTTATGAAGTGGAATCTTGTATATTTCGTCCAAGGCTTCATTCACCCATTATGGTGGCTTCAAAGTCCTGGAATCATCACTTGTAACTCCGTTCTTGTTCCCCTTGCGCACGCCATCATCTCCATGCTTGAACTTGCTCCAAGGTTCATCTTTCTTGTCCAAGCTAGGCCCTTCATTTGTAAGCAAAACAAATGTATCCAATTTAGGCAGCATCATATTCTCATGAACATTAGAATCGTTACCAAGAAACAAAAGTACTTGGTAATTTAATTGGCGTCTGCGAGCTCTAGTAATTGGTCCAGTATGTATAGCAGCAAGGGCTGTGGGTGTAACAATGGTATTGATGTCCTCATCACTAACACATCACATAAAGTTTTTGGAATTTTGGAAACACTAGCAAGCAAATCACACAAAGCAAGGCACTCATAATCTTTAATATTAATCTGAATAGTAGGTTCCCACTCATCATAAAGCTTTCTAGGGATATAAACTTCTAATTCAAGCTTTTCTTCAAAAGATTTCATCATAGCATCAAAGATATGTTTAGTAAAAGCTTTATTTTGATTATAAGCATGCAGAGAATTCAACCTGGAATGCAAAAAGGAAATACAACCTACCAAAGAACAATTATCATAATAAATATCCTTGAAAGCCAAAAGAGTGGGTTCATCGCTACTTCAAGTTTTGACCTCTCCAATCCCACTTTTATCAATTTTTGTATTAAGATCTATAAACTCCAAATTATTGGGACGCCTTCTAGCTAAAGTTGACTCATCTCTAGTCCCATCTTTTTCAAGATCTATATTAGAAAACAAAGATTCAATAGGAGTCACACCAATCACTTTAAGATCTTCATCATTATTTTCACACGACTCCGGTTTAGCGGCCATCTTATTTATCAAAGTAGTTTGCTTGTCGGAAATTTGGCCTACTAAATTTTCAAGATGAGAAAATTGAGATCTAGGACCATAAAATTCTTTAGTAACATCATCAAGCTCTTTATGAATATACTCCATCATAGTTTTTGGCTGTTTAAGTTCATTTCTAAAGAAACTATTATGCTAAAATTGTAAGGACATGAAAATTTTGTATTATTTTCAATCTCTTCCAACTTCCTATTGTAAGGATCAAAGCTCTTGGGTTGAGCCATATGGGCAAACAAGCAAGCGAAAAGACGAACGGAAGAAGGGCGAATAAAAAGGCAAATCTTTGTGTTTTTTCTGAAATCGTATTAGAAGTGGGGGAGAGGAAAACGAGAGGGAAATGGCGCATAGTGTAATGCAAGAGATGGGAGTTTATGGTGGGTACTTGGTATGCTTGATGTAGATCTCCCTGGCAACGGCGCCAAAAATTATTCCTGCTACTTCTTTAGCTTGCGTTGGTTTTTCCCTCGAAGAGGAAAGGGTGATGCAACAAAGTAGAGATAAGTCTTTCCCTCGGTTAAGAACCAAGGTATCAATCCAGTAGGAGATACACGCAAGTCTCCAATCTATGCACCTGCACAAACTATCAAACACTTGCACCCAACACGATAAAGGGGTTGTCAATCCCTTCATGGTCACCTGCGAAGGTGAGATCTGATAGAGATATATATAAAAGATTACTAAAACATAAAACAAAATAAAAGTAAATAAATTGCAGCAAGGTATTTTTGGTGTTTTTGGTTTATAGATCTGAAAATATATGATGGAAAATAGACTCGGGGGGCATATGTTTCACTAGAGGCTTCTCTCTTGAAGGAAAATAATACGGTGGGTGAACAAATTAGTGTCAAGCAATTCATAGAAAAGTGCAAAGTTATGACGATATCCAAGGCAATGATTATGAATATAGGCATCACGTCCATGTCAAGTAGACCGACTCCTGCCTGCATCTACTACTATTACTCCACACAACGACCATTATCCAGCACTCATCTATAGTATTAAGTTCATAAGAACGGCGTAACGCCTTAAATAAGATGACACGATGTAGAGGGATAAACTCAAGCAATATTATGAAAACCCCATCTTTTTACCCTTGACGGCAACAATACAAATACGTGCCTCGCTACCCCTTCTTTGCCACTGGGTGAGGAGACCACAAGATTGAACCCAAAACTAAGCACCTCTCCCATTGCAAGAAAAACCAATCTAGTTGGCCAAACCAAACCGATAATTTGAAGAGAAATACAATGATATCAAATCATGCATAAAAGAATTCATAGAAGATGCAAATAATATTCATAGATAATCTAATCACAAATCCATAATTCATTGATCTCGACAAACACACCACAAAAGAAGATTATATCGGATAGATGTCCAAGAACATCGAGGAGAACATTGTATTGAAGATCAAAGAGAGATAGAAGAAGCCATCTAGCTACTAGCTGGACCCGCAGGTCTGTGGTAAACTACTCACGCTTCATCGGAAGGGCAATAGAGTTGATGTGGATGCCCTCCGTGATCAAATCCCCCTCTGATAGGATGCCGGAAAAGGCCCCAAGATGGGATCTCGTGGAAACAGAGGCTTGCAGCGGCGGAAAAGTATTTAGGTGGACGCTTCTGTTGGTTTCGGAATATTTGAGAATTTATAGGCCAAATATTATGGTTGGAGGACTCCAGTGGGGCCCACAAGCCAAGGGGGTGCACCCCCCTAAGGCGCGCCCTGAGGGCTTGTGGAGCCCCCGGGACTCTTCTGCCTTCCTCTCCAAGTCCTACGTGTGTCTTCTGGTCCAAGAAAAATCATCATAAAATTCTATTTCGTTTGGACTCTGTTTGATATTCCTTTTCTGTAAAACTCAAAAACAAGGAAAAAATAGAAGCCAACACTGGGCTCTGGGTTAATAAGTTAGTCCCAAAAATAATATAAAATAGCATAATAATGCATATAAAACATCCAAAACAGATAATATAATAGCATGGAACAATAAAAAATTATAGATACGTTGGAGACGTATCAGGCGTAGATGGGCGCGCTGGCCGCAACAACCCTTGATGGGTGCGGTAGTGGGGTCGGATGCTGATGAGTACGGCCACGGCGGCGGCCCCTACTGGGTGTGGCACCGGAGGTAGAGGTATCTAGGCATATGCGGTAGGCAGCTTCAGGGTGCAGTGATGGAGATGGACGCAGCACAACGCGTGCGTGCGTGGTCCGTGCTATGCAATTTCTGGGTGTCGTACGTGCTCAACCTAGATGTCTCAAACTCGGTCCAAGTTTACTGACACGCCTTATGTCTAGCCCCAATATGGGACGGATATGAAGAGGCCCGGGCGGGACTGGGTGCGTCCGTCATGTTGGACTCACACCCTGGTCCTGCATGAAAACACTCCAAAACCCGGCGGTGCGAAGCTCATCTCCTGTGACAGATTGATGGCGCCGCGTGGCGCAGCTTCGGTTAGCCGCGTAGTACCATAACCATGCTATTTAAGCTGGAAGCTAGCACCGAGACCCTACTCGTCCACATTTTCTCCCCTCCCATCTGCCGCCGCCACTTTCCACTCAGCGGCCGCTCACTGTCCACCACCACTAGTAGTCATGCAGCACGCCGCTGGGTAAGGAGCTACCCATATCTAATGTCGGAGCGCCGACTGTAGCTCATTGAGCATATCTGGGCAACACACCAAGCCCAAATCGCCGCGGTGCTAGCTCCGGACACGGTGGATCTGTGGTACGTCTCCAACGTATCTATAATTTTTGATTGTTCCATGCTATTATATTATCTGTTTTGGATGTTTGATAAGCATTAATATGCTATTTTATATGATTTTTGGACTAACCAATTAACCTAGAGTCCAGTGCCGGTTTCTGTTCTTTCCTTGTTTTAGAGTTTCACAAAAAGGAATACCAAACGGAGTCTAAATGGAATAAAACTTTCGCAATGATTTTTCTTGGACCAGAAGACACCCAGGAGACTAGGTGTGCAAGTAAGTAGAGCCATGAGGCGGCCACAAGGGTGGAGGGCGTGCCCAGGGGGTAGGGCGTGCCCCTAACCTTGTGGGGCCCTCGGTGACCCCTTGACCTAGATCTTCCTCCTATATATACTCACATACCCCGAAAACTTCCATGGGAGCCACAAAACCACTTTTCCACCGTCGCAACCTTCTCTACCCATGAGATCCCATCTAGGGACCTTTTCCGGCATCCTGCCGGAGGGGGATTCGATCACTAAGGGCTTCTACATCAACACCATTGCCTCTCGGATGAAACATGAGTAGTTTACCACAGACCTACGGGTCCATAGCTATTATCTAGATGTCTTCTTCTCTATCTTTTATTCTCAATACCATGTTCTCCTCGATGTTCTTGGAGATCTATTCAATGTAATACTCTTTTGCGGTGTGTTTGCCGAGATCCGATGAATTGTGGATTTATGATCAACTTATCTATGAATATTTTTTGAATCTCCTCTGAATTCTTATATGCATGGTTTGATATCTTTGCAAGTCTCTTCGAACTATCGATTTGGTTTGGCCAACTAGATTGGAAGAAGTGCTTAGCTTTGGGTTCAATCTTGCGGTGCTCGATCCTAGTGATAGAAGGGGAACCGACACGTATTGTACTGTTGCCATCGAGGATAAAAAGATGGGGTTTTCATCATATTGCTTGAGTTAATTCCGCTACATCATGTCATCTTACTTAATGCGTTAACACTAGATGCAGGTAGGAGTCGGTCGATGTGTGGAGTAATAGTAGTAGATGCAGAATCGTTTCAGTCTACTTGATACGGACGTGATGCCTATATTCATGATCATTGTCTTAGATATCGTCATAACTTTGCGCTTTTCTATCAATTGCTCGGCAGTAATTTGTTCACCCACCGTAACAATTTCTATCTTTGAGAGAAGCCTCTAGTGAAACATATGGCCCCCGGGTCTATTTTCCATCATATAAGTTTTTGATCTATAATTTAAGTTTCCGATTTACTTTCTTTGCAATCTTTTATTTTCCGTTCCATAAACCAAAAATACCAAAAATATTAGTTTACCGTTTATCCATCTATATCACATCTCACTTTGCAAATAACCATGAAGGGATTGACAACCCCTTTGCCGCGTTGGGTGCAAGTTGGTGTTTGTTTGTGCAGGTATTCGGTGGCTTGTCGTGTTGTCTCGTACTGGATTGATACCTTGGTTCTCAAAACTAAGGGAAATACTTACTCTACTTTGTTGCATCACCCTTTCCTCTTCAAGGGAAAAACAAACACAAGCTAAAGAGGTAGCAGGAAGAATTTCTGGTGACGTTGTCGGGGAGATCTATGCCAAGCCGAGACATAGAAAGTACCCATCATAAACTCTCATCCCTTGCATTACATTATTCACCATTCGTCTCTTGTTTTCTTCTCCCCCACTTCTAAAACGATTTTCGAAAAGATTCGCCTTTTCTTCTCCCTTCTTCCGTTCCCCTTCTTCGCTTACTTTTTGTGGACTCGTGTGTTGGATTGCTTGCTTTGTCATGATGGCTCAGGATAATACCAAATTGTGTGATTTTTCCAACACCAGCAACAATGATTTTATTAGTACTCAGATTGCTCTCGATGCTAATGCGGAATCTTGTGAAATTAATACCGCTTTGCTGAATCTTGTTATGAAAGATTAATTTTCTAGCCTTCCCAGTGAAGATGCCGCATCCTATCTTAATAATTTTGTTGATTTGTGTGATATGCAAAATAAAAAGATGTGTATAATGATATTGTTAAATTGAAGCTATTTTCGTTCTCTCTTAGGGATCGCGTTAAAACTTTGTTTTCATTTTTGCCTAAAAATAGTATTGATTCATGGAACAAGTGTAAAGATGCTTTTATTTCCAAGTATTTTCCTCCCGCTAAGATCATATCCCTTAGGAATGATATTATTAATTTTAAGCAACTTGATCATGAACATGTTGCACATTCTTGGGAGAGGATGAAATTGATGATTAGAAATTGCCCTACACATGGTTTGAATTTGTGGATGATTATACAATTTTTTATGCCGGATTGAATTTTGCTTCTAGAAATCTTTTAGATTCGGACGCGGGAGGCACTTTTATGGAAATTACATTAGGATAAGCTACTAAACTCTTAGATAATATTATGGTAAATTATTCTCAATGGCATACCGAAAGATCCCCACTAGTAAAAAGGTGCATGCTATATAAGAGATTAATGTTTTGATTGGAAAGATGGATGAGCTTATGAAATTATTTGCTGGCAAGAGTTCTCCTATTGATCCTAATGATATGCCTTTGTCTACTTTGATTGAAAACAATCATGAATCTATGGATGTGAATTTTGTTGGAAGGAATAATTTTGGTAATAACGCGTATAAAGGTAAATTTAATCCTAGGATGTTTCCTAGTAATTCCTCTAATAATTGTGGTAATTCCTACAACAATTCTTATGGAAATTATAATAAGACGCCCTCTGATTTTGAGAATAGTGTTAAATAATTTATTAGTTCACAAAAGAATTTGAATGCTTTGATTGAAGAAAAATTGCTTAAGATTGATGATTTGGCTAGGAACATGGATAGAATTTCTCTCGATGTTGATTCTTTAAAACTTAGATCTATTACACCTAAGCATGATATCAACGAGTCTCTCAAAGCCATGAGAATTTCCATTGATGAGTGCAAAGCAAGAACCGCTAATATGCGTGCTAAAAAGATTGGTTTATAAAAGCGTGTTCTTCTAGTTTCCTTGAAAATAACGATGAAGATCTTAAAGTGATTGATACGACTCCTATTGAATCTTTGTTTTACAATGTAAATCTTGATAAAGATGGGACTGGAGATGAGTCAACTTTAGTTAGAAGGCGTCCCAATGATTCGGAGTTTCTACATCTTGATACAAAAATTGATAAAAGTGGGATTGGAGAGGTCAAAACTTTAGGTAGCAATGAACCCACTCTTTTGGATTTCAAGGACTTTAATTATGATAATTGCTCTTTAATAGATTGTATTTCCTTGTTGCAATCCATGTTTAATTCTCCTCATGCTTATAATCAAAACAAAGCTTTTACTAAACATATCATTGATGCTATGATGTAATCTTTTGAAGAAAATCTTGAATTAGAAGTTTCTATCCCTAGAAAACTTTATGATGAGTGGGAACCTACTATTAAGATTAAAGATTATGAATGCTATGCTTTGTGTGACTTGGGTGCTAGTGTTTCCACGATTCCGAATACTTTGTGTGATGTGTTAGGTTTCCGTGAATTTGATGATTGTTCTTTAAATTTGCATCTTGCGGATTCCACTATTAAGAAACCTATGGGAAGAATTAATGATGTTCTTATTGTTGCCAATAGGAATTATGTGCCCGTAGATTTCATTGTTCTTGATATAGATTGCAATCCTACATGTCCTATTGTTCTTGGTAGACCTTTCCTTAGAATGATTGGTGCAATTATTGATATGAAAGAAGGAAACATTAGATTTCAATTTCCGTTAAGGAAAGGCATGGAACACTTACCTAGAAATAAAATTAAATTTCCTTATAAATATATTATGAGAGCCACTTATGGATTGCATGCCAAAGATGACAATACTTAGATCTATCCGTGTTTTATGCCTAGCTAAGGGCGTTAAACAATAGCGCTTGTTGGGAGGCAACCCAATTTTATTTTTGTTTTTGCTTTTTAGGTTATGTTTTACAATAAATAATTCATATAACCTCTAGTTAGATGTGGCTTTATGATTTAGTTAGTGTTTGTGCCAAGTAAGACCTTTGGGATAGCTTACGGTGATAGTTGATTTGATCCTGCTGAAAAACAAAAACTTTTGCGCCCAGGAGATTAGTTTTCATTTTTTACAAAAGCACGATAAAATACTGATTCTTTTTGCAGAGGATTAATAAACAAATTTCCTAGGACTTCCTAAGTTCTCAGGATTTTTAGAGTTACATAAGTACTCAAAATATCCAGATTGCTACAAAATGTTCTGTTTTTGACAGATTCTGTTTTTCGCGTGTTGTTTGCTTATTTTGATGAATCTATGGCTATTATCGGGGCTTATGAACCATGTAAAAGTTCTAATATAGTACATATACACCAATATAAATGAAGTATGATTTCACAATAGTACCAAAAGTGGTGATTTATTTTCTTATACTAACGAAGCTTACGAGATTTTCTGTTGAAGTTTTGTGTTGTGAAGTTTTCAAGTTTTGGGTAAGGATTTGATGGACTATGGAATAAGGAGTGGCAAGAGCCTAAGCTTGGGGATGCCCAAGGCACGCCAAGGTAATATTCAAGGAGGCCAAAGAGTCTAAGCTTGAGTCTTCTCCGTCTATTGGTAACTTCACTTGAGGCTATATTTTTATTCACCACATGATATGTGTTTTGCTTGGAGCGTCTTGTATGATTTGAGTCTTTGCTTTTTAGTTTTCCACAATCATCCTCGCTATACACATCTTTTGGGAGAGACACGCATGAACCATGATTTATTAGAATGCTCAGTGTGCTTCACTTATATTTTTTGAGCTAGGAAAAATTGCTCTAGTGCTTCACTTATATCTTTTTAGAGCACGATGGTGGTTTTATTTTATAGAAATTGATGAACTCTCGTACTTCACTTATATTATTTTGAGAGTCTTTAGAACATCATGGTAATTTGCTTTGGCTATAAAATTAGTCCTAATATGATAGGCATCCAAGAGGGATATAATAAAACTTTCATATAAAGTGCATTGAATACTATGAGAAGTTTCATTCCTTATGATTATTTTGAGATATGAAGATGGTCATATTAGAGTCATGCTAGTGAGTAGTTGTGAATTTGAGAAGTACTTGTGTTAAGGTTTGTGAGTCCCGTAGCATGCATGTATGGTGAACCGTTATGTAACGAAGTTAGAGCATGAGATGTTTTTTGATTGTCTTCCTTATGAGTGGCGGTCGGGGATGAGCGATGGTCTTTTCCTACCAATCTATCCCCCTAGGAGCATGCGCGTAGTAATTTGTTTCGATGACTAATAGATTTTTGCAATAAGTATGTGAGTTCTTTATGACTAATGTTGAGTCCATGGATTATATGCACTCTCACCCTTCCACCATAGCTAGCCTCTCTAGTGCCGCGCAGCTTTCGCCGGTGCCATAAACCCACGTATACCTTCCTCAAAACAGCCACCATACCTACCTATTATGGTATTTCCATAGCCATTCCGAGATATATTTAATTGCAACTTCCACCATTCCATTATTATGACACGCATCATCATTGCCATATTGCTTTGCATGATCATGTAGTTGACATCGTATTTGTGGCGAAGCCACCGTTCATAATTTCTTTCATACATGTCACTCTTGATTCATCGCACATCCCGGTACACCACCGGAGGCATTCATATAGAGTCATATTTTGTTCTAAGTATCGAGTTGTAATCCTTGACTAGTAAGTAAATAAAAGTGTGATGATCTTCATTATTAGAGCATTGTCCCATGCGAGGAAAGGATGATAGAGACTATGATTCCCCCACAAGTTGGGATGAGACCCCAGATGAAAAAAAGAAAAAAAGAAAAAAAAGAGGCCAAAAAAGAGAAGGCCCCAAAAATGAGAGAAGGGGCAATGCTACTATCCTTTTACCACACTTGTGCTTTAAAGTAGCACCATGATCTTCATGATAGAGAGTCTCCTATGTTGTCACTTTCATATTCTAGTGGGAATTTTCATTATAGAACTTGGCTTGTATATTCCAATGATGGGCTTTCTCAAATTGCCCTAGGTCTTCATGATCAAGCAAGTTGGATGCACACCCACTTAGTTTCTTTTTGAGCTTTCATACACTTATAGCTCTAGTGCATCCATTGCATGGCAATCCCTACCCACTCACATTGATATCTATTAATAGGCATCTCCATAGCCCGTTGATACGCCTAGTTGATGTGAGACTATCTCCTTCTTTTTGTCTTCTCCACAACCACCGTCTATTCCACCTATAGTGCTATGTCCATGGCTCACGCTCATGTATTGCGTGAAAGTTGAAAAGGTTTGAGAACATCAAAGGTATGAAAAAATTGCTTGGCACTACTGCAGGATGCTGCTAACGCGACAGTACGATCAGAGACCCTTCGAGAAACTGTGTGCGATGCAATGGTCGCAAACGGTGCTGTATGAAAACCTTCAAAAATGTGTAAAATGTTTGCGATGACGGATGCATCAAACATGGTTCAGGTTTAGTTGCATGTGCGATGAAGGGCATACAGTTCAGTTCAATGAACTATTTACGATGAGGCAACACAAAAGAAACAGGCAGCCAAATGGAGGTGTGTGTGATACACAGCATACAGTTCACTCGAATGAACTATTTGTGATTAGGCAACACAAAAGAAATGGACAACCCGATCAAGGTGTGTGCGATGTACATCATACGGTTCACTCAGATGAACTGTTTATGATTAAGCAAGAGAACATAAACGGTTCAATATAACAAGATGTGTGTGATATGCGGCAAACTGGTCTGTAATCAGAAATGCGTGCGAAGACCGATAATAACGCAGACGATTGCTTCTAATAAGACGTATGTGATATGCTCTATCTACACAACATCTATTGGCCATTGTGGGACGGGCGATCATCCAGATACGCCATAAGGATGCGAAGTGGCATTCCTATCAGCAAGGACTAGCTGTTCCACCAGTAGCTCGTAAGAAAACTATCAAGTTAAGTGTGCTCAGGCTGGAGCAGCCATCGGATGGGTGACTGGATGGGAAGTTGTGTCGATGTTAAATTAGGTTAACCTCGAGGTCCTTGTTTTTTAACACATGTTAAAGAAAGTCTACCACATTACTTTTTGACAATGTGCGATAGGTGACATACAGTTGATCCATCCGACCTATTTGTGATGGAATAGGCCATGTGTGTTGTTGGCAAACGCTTGCTAGTATTCAACCATTTGGGATTGATGAATTCATCACCGACGGGATCCCTAGTGTGTTCCGTGTTCATCTGATCATCATCTACTTCTTGTGCTAGCTCGATGCTAAGTTTCATTAATTGATGGCGTTTTATGAACATGCCACCGTTTCTCGCCATTTCCTCACCCGTTTCCCGCCACCCAGCTATATTGTGCATAGGGGGCGCGCGACGGATGGAGGCAACAAGCGCAGCCTATAGCACATCCACCTTTTCCAAGCATGCCAACCCACCAAAGCGTCGCCTCTGCCATCCACCTCGTCGATGAGCAAAACGAGCAGGCGCTACGGCCCGTCCAGGCCGAGGCGCTCCCTAGAAACGCGATGGACGACACTGTGATGCGCGTCATCACCAGGGTTGAGCAGACCTTTGGTGCATGGCGCTTGAGCGCCGCGGATCAAGGTAGGCACGTCAGCACCGACAGGCTGCAGCTCGCCGCACAACAAGGTCGATGGCGCGCCGCAGAGCAAGCTAGGCGCGTCCGCGCCGATAGGCTGCGGCTCGCTGCACGGCGAGACCTTTGGAGTGCCGTAGAGTGAGAGGCGCGGCGCGCCGCACAGCAAGAGCGGATCCATCGGTGCTTGTCTGCTGTCGACACGGCATCGCAGCTGGGTACACGTCCCGTCAGTACCCCCATTCCTCACCAGGAGTGGGCAGAGGCCCATAGTGTCGTACTTGCACCAGATACCGGCCACGCCGTACTTGCATCGAACGCCCGCCGTGCCGTTCGCATGGGTACCGTTGTTCGCCTTGTCCGCGGCCCACTGGATGCCAACACGCTGGTCTGTAGGCTCGACCGCCTCCTTGGCCCAGGTGTCTACGTGGGCGCAGTAGAGGAACATGGTCGTCGCATCCTCGAGCTGGTGATCTCCGATGAAATAGCCAACTTGGAGCTCAAGATCGCGCTCTAGATGTACTGCGAGCGTGTCGACCGCTTGGACAAACGCCTGCACAAGTTCAGGCAGAGCCAAGTGCTACCCTAGGAAAGGGTTGCTGGTCATGGTTTCATAGGCACGTTTTATTTTGAAAAAAAATAGATGTGCATAGCTTTGTATTCACAGCAATCATAGTATTGCTCTGTTTATTGCTCTGTTTCAATGTGTGTACTCTGTTTTCCATTCTTATATGTTGTAGCGACCCGACCTCAGACGGTCAAGTCTCTGTGCTTAAGTGTCATCCCTGGATCGGTATGATGACACACACAGTACTCGAGGATTTATAACAGAGGTAAATCACATGTAAAAGTAACGCAAATACTATTACCTCAATCCAAATAGCGGAAGTAACAAGGTTGTGGATTCCCATCAACACCAACGGCAAAGTTGAGTGTAGAAATCGTAACCCTAACGTATCACTTACTCGTCGTAAGATATCCTGCAACATGAGACGTTGCAGCCACAAAGAGTCAGTACATTGAATGTATTGGCAAATTCACACCAGAGGATAATGATGAATAAAGGCTATCACTACATGCATATTTGGCTGGTGGAAAGGCTCTGGGGTTATAATGTTTTTTCGAAAAGCCAAATTTGTCCTACTACAAAAGAATACATTTTAATTAACTATCATGGTGGTTGTTGAACATTGAGAATGGTTGACAGCATTCTCAATCCCAATTAAGTAACATCATTCAACCCAACAAAATTAATTTAAAGTAACATGATGAGATTCACATGATAATCCAAGTACTAGATACTCAAAACGTCCATAACCGGGGACACGGCTAACCATGATTAGTTTATACACTCTGCAGAGGTTTGCGCACTTTTCCCCACAAGACTCGATCTCCTCCGTTGGATTTCTCGCACTACATGGTGTTTGAGAAACGGATGACCGAGACATAGTCTTTCAGAAGTGCTAGCACCTTACGATGGGTAGACCATTACACCTACTTTCCCCTACATCTGCTAGTCTACCACTATAAGAGTTCGCACGACTTAGTCAACTATGCTAGAGCCCATAGTAGCTTTTGGCTGCAAATGGAAGTTTCTAGTATGAATAATCTCATGCTCCCTTTGAGCCTGGGTGGCGGTCCATAAAAAAAATAGGCAATCCTGGTCTACCCAGGTGCCTAGACAGGCAATCCTGGAATACCCAGGTACCTCAATCCACCCAGATGTGTGTTTAAGTTGCCACCTTAATTAAACCATTAATTAACAATCTCACATCTGTCATGAATACTCTCAAAACCCAATCCACGTCTACGAGCATAGCATGGCACTATAAGCATAACATAATAGTAACTCCCAAGGTTTGAATGCAAGGCAATAGGTTCCTACCTCATCAACTACTTCCCAATATCCACATGTTATCAATCCTACTCATGCAATGTTTGAGGGTGAAACTAATGCATAAAAACTGGGTATGAAAGGGGATATGATCAAATTGTGAACTTGCCTGCAATGTTGATGAAGATGATTTGCACGCATAACTCTTGATAGTTCTACTTGTCACACTCTGGTCAATCTATCGTAGGCAAGCAATAGTAACCACACATAAGCAAGCACTCAAAAGATCAGAAAGAACGAAGAAGACGATTCGGAAAACATCAAAACCAAGCAAATAACTCTTGCAACATAAAACAATTTCTAACAGTACCAAAATTATGTGAATTTGGCCTTATCAGAAAGTTTACGTCAAGAGCTTCGATTTGCAAAAATAATCAACTGAAACGGAGCTATGAAACTCAAGTTACGATCAAACGAAGTTCAAATACAAAACTGGTTGAATTCAAATTTTAAAACTTTCAAAAACATGTTTGAGTTAGATTACTGGAAAGAGGGGATCATAACAAAGATGTCAACGTTGGTTTCGTTGGATTTGCACTAACAAGTAAAAAGTAATGATCGTTTGTAGAACAGGGGCTAATTTGTAAATAAAAACATCACAGATAGGTCCCTGGCGAAAAATAAACAGAAAAAGGAAAAACTAAATAATGAACGTTCATTGCCGAACCCTAATCTATGCACATGTTCACTCCAGAGGCTTACATAACGAATGCTCTCTAAATATCCTAACTAAAATAATAAAGCCGGCTAACAAGAAACCGAAGAAAACCTAAAGAGACAAATAAACGGATCTAGGGTTTGGTGGTTTTACCAGATCGGCCAGCTCAGCGGTTTAGGCGGAGAAAACCGCCGGCAGGGCGGCGAACAGCGGCGGCGGCTCTGGCGAGTCCGGCGACGTGGCTGCGCGACACGGGCGGCTCTGCAGGCGGCGGGGCAAAGCTGCAGCAGC
>NC_041382.1:370309726-370330122 GCF_002162155.2 Triticum dicoccoides
GCGCGGCTGCGGCGTCGCGGCAGCAGCGGCAAGGTGCGGCGGCGAGATGCGGCCAAGGGCGGCGCGGCGATGCGGGGCGAGCGGCACGGCGGCGATGCGAAAAGGAGAGGGGGGTCCCGGGTGGCGGCTTTATAGGAGGGGAGGCGAGGGCGGCTTGCGCGAGGGGCAATGGAGGCGGCGGCGCGGAGTTCGCGGAGGTCACGGCGGCGGCGATGGCGTGCTGGCGGCGGAGTCTCCGCGGGAGCTCGGGGACGGGCGCGAAGGTGGGCTGGGCCGCGGCCTGGCTGGGTTGGCTGGGCCGGCCCAGTCGGTGAAGGGTTTTTTAATAAAGATTTTTTTTCCAGACAAACTAAACAGAATAAAAAAATAGAAATAAAAATATTATATAGGCATATAATATACCACAATTTGCGGAAAAAGATTTTCTACAACATGGACATTGTTATAATGCCAAATAAAATCCACACAAATTCAAATAAATCAAAGAGTGCTACTGGTCTAATAAAATCCAATAAAAATCATTTTAAAAATACCAAAATGATTTCAAATTTATTTATCTCCAATTTTCTGATGTGGGGAATCATGTTACCCTATTTTCCATATATTTTATTTTTGGAGAAAAATAATTTGAATAAAAATCAAATATATCCAAATTGAAAATTAATTCCAAAAGGACTTTGAAATTGATCCTTTCAAACTCCCAACTCATATTTCATATAATTTGAAGAAGTCGTTTTATCTTCGCTCGTGAAAATCATTGAGTTGCATAAAGTTTCAGAATTGGAAATATTCTCAAATGAAATTCAAATATTTTCAACACCCCTTGTCATTTAAATAAATGGAAGAATTTATGTCATCTTCTCTCCAGGGTTTCGTGGTGAAAAGAATTTGAATTCCCGGAGATCAAAATGCAAAAGGTGAAAGTTTGGGGAAGTCCTTTTATTCCCCCTCATTTAACTTTAAAAAAGTTTCGAATTTCACTCAATCAATCAAATCTATCTATTAAATATAACATTCCAAAATTTAGAATTTTGGGATGTTACAAACCTACCTCCCTTAAAATGAATCTCGTCCTCGAGATTCGGAGAGGCTAGCAAGAAATAGGTTAGGGTTTGGGGTCTCCTCAAAATCCATTGATTGTCGCAGGAGGGGGGTTTGGGGTGCTACCACCCTTAGAAGCATGGTTATGGTTCCGTCAAAACTCATATACTTCATCCATATTGTTAACAGTGTCGGTCTTCTTGGATCTTCAGGATAATTCCTTATCCGGGCTCTTCCGGTAGTGGCATAACCTTTACCACAATTCTTCTGTACTTTCATCCTGGTAAGGTTATTCTGAGACTGGGTCTTCTTAGCTGACGGGTCTGGCTCCAATACTAATCAACTATCGATATCTCATGGTGGTCAACAATTTATGGTTTCTCCTGCAGGAAATGGGTCTGGGTTGAACCTCACAGTATAACCTACGGTTGGCAACAACTACCGTGTACAAGGGAAAAATACTTATACCATTCTAAGTTTAAACAGTGTTTTGTCCGTCATCTCTTTACAATAGGTAAGTCACTCAAATTTACCATCCCACATAGCAAGGCGAATAATAAGAGTAAGTTGGTATGGTGATCAATCCATCCCGCACCCAAATCATTACCTTGTATACGGTTTAGCGAATCTCGCATTCGAACACTCGGTCATCCTCACAAGCATTGCAGAATTTCTCTTGTTGACGAACTGGGTTCGGATAAATCCATGGATTCTGTAAGCCAAACAATCATCTATCGTTCCTTCACCACTCTCAGGTTTGCGTAAACTCCTATAAGATCGTCTATCGATAAACGTCGTATCTTCCTCCGGGGTTTTTCCTTCAGCAAAAATGTGCTTGCTTCTTGGCAGGCCCTGGGGCCTGTGGGTTATGGCCCATCTCATCACTTGTAGTCCTTGAACTTATAATCGGGCAACTGATCATTATTCCAACTTCCAACTTCCTAGTATTCTTAAATCCATCCAATTGTACTGTCTTCCTTCCTTCTATTGGCACCAAACTAGGACATGATTACTCAGACTCATCATGGAATTTCCATTGATCCATATTTCCAACATCATACCTCCTTTATATCCAATGGTAACTCATCTCTTCATCCTCATGGGATATCCCACATACCGAGATAAAAACTGATACTTATGGAGTCCATATTCCACTTCGTGGAACATCATTATCCTTTCCAGGGTCAAGCGTCCTTACAAGGTAATATTGGCCATCTCTGCATGGCACTTCTTCAACTGGGAAACGTGAAACACATCATGAACTCTTGACTCCTTCGGGTGACTCCAACTCGTTGGCCACTTCTCTCATATGCTCCAAAACTCGGTATGGTCCTACAAATCTCGGGGCTAAATGTCCCTTAACTCCAATCGTTTAGCTCCTCGCAGAGGGGACAAAGACCTGCTCTGTCTCCAATCTCATAGACTACCTCCTTGAGTTTTTTGAGTCTGCATATCTCCTCTACCTGGACTGAGCTACCTTCAGTCTATCTCGAGTCAACTTAACATTCTCTTCTGACTCCTTGATCACATTTGGTCCAAACAACTGACGGTCTCCAACTTCATCCCACATACTCTTGGGGTATCACACATATCGAGACAAAACTCGTATTCATTTTGTCTAAAATCCACTCAGTGGAGTATCCTTATCTTTCCCAGGGGTCAAAGGTTCTTACAGGGTACTACCACCCTTAAAATGCACAAATCTTCCATAGACCATATTTCTCATATCCTCAAAAATGGTCAAAATTCTTCTTCATAGGGTAACAACTCATAAAATCCATATCAGTACCAACGATGCTACTTTATTCATTCTCAAATGATTACAATCTCTCGCTTCTCCATTACATGTCTCAACTCAACACCTCAACATAAAAGAAAAATGTTCTCACTTCTACTACTCCATTTCTTTTGTTGCAAACTCAACTATCTAGCACAAGTTTCCTTCTCCTTGGGGCATTCTCTGGCAAAGTGCCCTGCTCCATTACAACTAGAATATATTACTTCTGACAAGTATCGAGGTTTCCTTTTGGGGCAACTGTTGAGGTAGTGCCCTGACTCCTTGCACCTGTGACAGGTGATATGACTCAGGTCCCTCCTGGGCTCCATACGGTTTCTCTTCCTGGACTTTTCCATTCCAATCAAGGCTTCTATTTCCTGTGGGTCATAATCTACTTCCTCTGTCGGGAATTCTACTAGATCCCCATTCAAACAATTTTGGGAGATGTGTCCTTCTTCTCCACATGAATAGCAAGACTTAGTGCAGGGTTTACTCGGGTCTTCTTTAGGTGTGTCCTCCACCTCTTCCTTCATCACAGTTTCTTCTAAAATTTCCATGAGGGCTCCTTTCATTACTTCTTTCTTCTGCTGGATGGTTCGTTGTACCATGGGGTAAATGTGACACTGAGCAGGATAGTGGGTAGTCCCTTCACACAAGAAACAAGTAATCTGCGTAGTTGGGCATTTTTCAATTGGGTGACTTCCTTCACAATTAGGGCATTCATCCTTGTGTTCTTTATGAATGTGTCCTATTTCTCCACAAATCTTGCATGCACAAGGTTTATTCATACCCTTTCCATAAGGCTTCAAATTCTGGGATACAAGCCGAGACTTTGGCAGCGTCAACTTAAATTCTTTCCAGGTGGTTACTCCTTGCCATCCATTGATGGTTTGGTACATTCTCCACCAAGTAGCAGCAACTCTTTCAAAGCACCGAAGAGCATGCTGGATCATATCCTTTCCAACTATAGGGTTATTCTTCATATGATCCTCCATGTTCTGAATCCATCGGTCCATCTCCAATTGACTTATCGGTCTAGAGAAACATGAGTTTATCTCCATTCGTCCTCTATTGGGTCCATGGGTTTGGGGTGAGATAAGAGAGATAGAGAGGGATACACACAATACAAACAACAGTTTTGAAAAGACAGATTTTTTTGTGGCCGCCGGGAAAAACATCAAACAAATGACAGCTCACAAACATCGCATCTAACGTAGGTATATAACAGGGGTTTGGTCTTCTAAAGGTCAATAAATCTTTAACATCTCCAAACTCTTCAAGCCTTGTTCATGCCTCCAATGGCTTCTTTCGATCATGCTTGTCTTTCTCAAGTTCTTTTGCCAGATCAACTCTGTTGATGCGAAGTCTCTCATGACGTCCTTTAATATTCTGGAGTTGCGTTCCAAACTTCTGGTTTCAACATCCTTCACATGAACCGTGGTCATACTGTCCTTCAATTCCTGACAAATCTCCAGTATCTCGATGTTGTAGCTTTTGGTTCCTGAGTTCTTCACGAAATGGTTCCTTGTCTAATACAACTTCATGGAGCTCCACCTTAAACTTCTTGATGTACTACTCCAGATCCTGGTGATACACCGACTAAGGTTAAAACTTCATCTTACTAATAGGTGCTCCATCAGCCTTCTTCCATCAAATCCATTTTGAAGAAATGCATCCTTAACTCAGCACGGTGACAATATCATCAGCGGGCGATGACATCACGGATAACCGTGTTTCTGCTCTTGTCATCCCCATGAGCTATCATTCCATAGTTGATATCTCATGCCTTAGGGTTTTCTTTGACAAAACTTCGAGTTCTCATGCTCCTTGTTTCAGTCTTTCTCCGATACACCTTGATCTCGGGTATTGACAACTTCCATAGTCTGCCAAGTTCCCTAAGGGTAGCCTTCCTAGGTCATACAAATCTGGGAATTCTTCAGAGCCTTCAAATTCTACTTGTCTTCGGTCTTCAACTGTTGTAGTTTCCATTATTCAGATGCACGGGAAATACTCTTCATTATGAAGTGGTCTTAGTTGTCCGATATCTTGTACTTCTTGGAGTGGTCTCATCAGTCGAATCTTCGTGTGGTCAAAAGGGGAAAGGGGTATGGTCTCACTAAAGGGAATTTTTGAATAAGCTCAGAAGAGAAGAGAGGTAAAAGATCTTTTTGAAAGGGAAAGTTGTAGAGAAAAATCTTTGCTATGGGCTTGCCAGTTTCTAGGGTCATGTCCTACAGTCAACATGTGCTCTGATACCATCTTGTAGCGACCCGACCTCAGACGGTCAAGTCTCTGTGCTTAAGTGTCATGCCTGGATCGGTATGCTGACACACACAGTACTCGAGGATTTATAACAGAGGTAAATCACATGTAAAAGTAACGCAAATACTATTACCTCAATCCAAATAGCGGAAGTAACAAGGTTGTGGATTCCCATCAACACCAATGGAAAAGTTGAGTGTAGAAATCGTAACCCTAATGTATCACTTACTCATCATAAGATATCCTGCAACATGAGACGTTGCAGCCACAAAGGGTCAGTACATTGAATGTACTGGCAAATTCACACCAGAGGATAATGATGAATAAAGGCTATCACTACATGCATATTTGGCTGGTGGAAAGGCTCTGGGGTTATAATGTTTTTGCGAAAAGCCAATTTTTTCCTACTGCAAAAGAATACATTTTAATTAACTATCATGGTGGTTGTTGAACATTGAGAATGGTTCACAGCATTCTCAATCCCAATTAAGTAACATCATTAAAACCAACAAAATTAATTTAAAGTAACATGATGAGATTCACATGATAATCCAAGTACTAGATACTCAAAACGTCCATAACCGAGGACACAGCTAACCATGATTAGTTTATACACTCTGCAGAGGTTTGCGCACTTTTCCCCACAAGACTCGATCTCCTCCGTTGGATTTCTCGCACTACATGGTGTTTGAGAAACGGATGACCGAGACATAGTCTTTCAGAAGCGGTAGCACCTTACGATGGGTAGACCGTTACACCTACTTTCCCCTACATCTGCTAGTCTACCACTGTAAGAGTTCGCACGACTTAGTCAACTATGCTAGAGCCCATAGTAGCTTGTGCCTGCACACGGAAGTTTCTAGTATGAATAATCTCATGATCCCTTTGAGCCTGGGTGGTGGTCCATAAAAAAACAGGCAATCCTGGTCTACCCAGGTGCCTAGACAGGCAATCCTGGAATACCCAGGTACCTCAATCCACCCAGATGTGTGTTTAAGTCGCCACCTTAATTAAACCATTAATTAACAATCTCACATCTGTCATGAATACTCTCAAAACCCAATCCACGTCTACGAGCATAGCATGGCACTATAAGCATAACGTAATAGTAACTCCCAAGGTTTGAATGCAGGGCAATAGGTTCCTACCTCATCAACTACTTCCCAATACCCACATGTTATCAATCCTACTCATGCAATGTTTGAGGGTCAAACTAATGCATAAAAACTGGGTATGAAAGGGGATATGATCAAATTGTGAACTTGCCTGCAATGTTGATGAAGATGATTCGCACTCATAACTCTTGATAATTCTACTTGTCACACTCTGGTAAATCTATCGTAAGCAAGCAATAGTAACCACACATAAGCAATCACTCAAAAGATCAGAAAGAACGAAGAAGACGATTCGGAAAACATCAAAACCAAGCAAATAAATCTTGCAACATAAAACAATTTCTAACAGTACCAAAATTATGTGAATTTGGCCTTATCAGAAAGTTTAGGTCAAGAGCTTCGATTTGCAAAAAGAATCAACTGAAATGGAGCTACGAAACTCAAGTTACGATCAAACGAAGTTCATATACAAAACTGGTTGAATTCGAATTTTAAAACTTTCAAAAACATGTTTGAGTTGGATTACTGGAAAGAGGGGATCATAACGAAGATGCGAGCATTGGTTTCGTTGGATTTGGACTAACGAGTAAAAAGTAATGATCACTTGAAGAACAGGGGCTAATTTGTAAATAAAAACATCACAGATAGGTCCCTGGCGAAAAATAAACAGAAAAAGGAAAAACTAAATAATGAACGTTCATTTCCGAACCCTAATCTATGCACATGTTCATTCCAGAGGCTTACATAACGAATGCTCTCTAAATATCCTAACTAAAATAATAAAACCTGCTAACAGGAAACCGAAAAAAACCTAAAGAGACAAATAAACCGGATCTAGGGTTTGGTGGTTTTACGGGTTCGGCCGGCTCAGCGGTTTAGGCGGAAAAAACCGCCGGCGGGGCGGAAAACAGCGGCGGCGGCTCCGGCGAGTCCAGCGACGTGGCTGCGCGGCGCGGGCGGCTCTACAGGCGGCGGGGCAAGGCGACAACGGCGTCGGCGGTGCGGGCAAGGCGGCGGCGGTGAGGCGCGGCAGCGGCGTCGCGCTAGCGGCGGCAAGATGTGGCGGCGAGATGCGCCCAAGGGCGGCGCGACGATGCGGGGCGAGCGGCGCGGCGGTGATGCGAAAAGGAGAGGGGGGTCCCGGGCGGCGGCTTTATAGGAGGGGAGGCGAGGGTGGCTTAGGCGAGGGGCAATGGAGGCGGCGGCGCGGAGTCCGCGGAGGTCACGGCGGCGGCGATGGCGTGCTGGCGGCGGAGTCTCCGCAGGAGCTCGGGGACGGGCGCGAAGGTGGGCTGGGTCGCGGCCTGGCTGGGTTGGCTGGGCCGGCCCAGTCGGTGAAGGGTTTTTTTTAATAAAGATTTTTTTTCCAGACAAACAAAACAGAATAAAACAAATAGAAATAAAATATTATATAGGCATATAATATACCAAAATTTGCAGAAAAAGATTTTCTACAACATGGACATTGTTATAATACCAAATAAAATCCACACAAATTCAGATAAATCAAAGAGTGCTACTGGTCTAATAAAATCCTATAAAATCATTTTAAAAATACCAAAATGATTTCAAATTTATTTATCTCCAATTTTCTGATGTGGGGAATCATGTTACCCTATTTTCCATATATTTTATTTTTGGAGAAAAATAATTTGAATAAAACTCAAATAAATCCAAATTGAAAATTAATTCCAAAAGGACTTTGAAATTGATCCTTTGAAACTCCCAACTCATATTTCATATAATTTGAAGAAGTCATTTTATCTTCGCTCGTGAAAATCATTGAGTGCATAAAGTTTCAGAATTGGAAATATTCTCAAATGAAATTCAAATATTTTCAACACCCCTTGTCATTTAAATAAATGGAAGAAGTCATGTCGTCTTCTCTCCAGGGTTTCGTGGTGAAAAGAATTTGAATTCCCAGAGATCAAAATGCAAAAGGTGAAAGTTTGGGAAAGTCCTTTTATTCCCTCTCATTTAAATTTCAAAAAGTTTCGAATTTCACTCAATCAATCACACAACAATCAAGCAACCAATCAAATCTATCTATTAAATATAACATTCCAAAATGTAGAATTTTGGGATGTTACATATGTTCTGTTTCGATGTGTGTATATACGCTTTCCATTCTGTATATGTGGATGATAACAGTTAGATTCAAATTAGTATACAAAAATAGATAGAAATGGAATTCATAATATATATAAAATATCATCACATATACGTGATGCTACTTAACTACTAGGTACAATGCATAAAATTGAAAACAAGCAATACTAAAACTAATAATCCCTCCTGGGGCCACTATTCCAGCAGCCCCTCGCCAGCAACTCCCTGGTGCGCGGCGTCTTCCCAGTGAGGAGGCAGTACTCCGAGTTCTCCGTCTCGCAGCGCTTGACGTACCGATCTGCCTCTTGCTGGAGGACGCGCGTGGCCGATCTTGCCATTTCGTTGGGCGCCCACCGGAGCTCCTCGTCGGTGGCACGCTGGAGCCTATCGGCCCACCTCCACGCAGCGACGTGGAGCCCAGCACCTATGACCTTCCTCATGAAGTGCCTGTCTTCATACACCTCCTCGGCACGACGACGCGCCCGCCCCCAAAGCTTCGCCGCCTCCTTTTTCCAGGCGCCATCACGGGCTTCACGGGCTGCCTGGTACCTGGCTTCCTCCTCCGCCATCTCCTTCTTAAACGCCACTTGCCTGGCTTTCTCAGCCGGCGGCAGTGACTTCCACAGACAAAGATTGTACTGGCCCCAAAACCAATCCAAAGTTGGGGGGTCCGGCGCAACCTCGTCAGGCAGCGCGTAGGGGTCCTTGTCGCTGCTAATCGAGTGAGCGTCCTCGGGGGGCGGCGACTCCTTATCGGCGCGTGGGCAGACCGGCGGCGCCATGGCATAGATTTGAGAGAGAGAGAGAGAGGGGGCGAGCGAGGGGTGGATGTAGATGAGATTGCAGGCGGGACGACGTGAGCAAGGTAGTATTTATTGGCGCCTGGAATCTAGATCGACGGGAACAGTACACACACCGGTCACCGAAATTTACGAGTAATGTAGTTTGAATTACACACAACTCCCTCAGCAAATCCGTGTGTGAACATAATAGCAAAAATCCGTGTGTGAACATAATAGTGTTGGGGAACGTAGTAATTTCAAAAAAATTCCTATGCACACGCAAGATCAAGGTGATGCATAGCAACGAGAGGGGACAGTGTGTCCACATACCCTCGTAGACCGAAAGCGGAAGCGTTAGGAAAACGCGGTTGATGTAGTCGTACGTCTTCATGATCTGACCGATCAAGTACCGAACGCACGGCACCTCCGAGTTCTGCACATGTTCAACTCGATGAGGTCCCTCGAACTCCGATCCAGTCGAGCTTTGAGGGATAGTTCCGTCAGCATGACGGCGTGGTGACGATAATGATGTTCTACCGACACAGGGCTTCGCCTAAGCTCCGCTACAATATTACTGAGGTGAATTATAGGTATGTTACTTGCCCGAGATTCGATCATCGGTATCTCAATACCTGGTTCAATCTCGTTACCGGCAAGTCTCTTTACTCATTCCGTAATACATCATCCCGTAACTAACTCACTAGTTACAATGCTTGCAAGGCTTAAGTGATGTGTATTACCGAGTGGGCCCAGAGATACCTCTCCGACAATCGGAGTGACAAATCCTAATCTCGAAATACGCCAACCCAACAAGTACCTTTGCAGACACATGTAGAGCACCTTTATAATCACCCAGTTACGTTGTGATGTTTGGTAGCACATAAAGTGTTCCTCCGGTAAACGGGAGTTGCATTATCTCATAGTGATAGGAACATGTATAAGTCATGAAGAAAGCAATAGCAACATACTAAATGATCAAGTGCTAAGCTAACGGAATGGGTCAAGTCAATCACGTCATTCTCCTAATGATGTGATCCCGTTAATTAAATGAAAACTCTTTGTCTATGGCTAGGAAACATAACCATCTTTGATCAATGAGCTAGTCAAGTAGAGGCATACTAGTGACACTCTGTTTGTCTATGTATTCACACATGTATCATGTTCCCGGTCAATACAATTCTAGCATGAATAATAAACATTTATCATGATATAAGGAAATAAATAATAAATTTATTATTGCCTCTAGGGCATATTTCCTTCAGTCTCCCACTTGCACTAGAGTCAATAATCTAGATTACACAGTAATGATTCTAACACCCATGGAGCCTTGGTGCTGATCATGTTTTGATCATGGAAGAGGCTTAGTCAATGGGTCTGCAACATTCAGATCCGTATGTATCTTGCAAATCTCTATGTCTCCCACCTAGACTTGATCCCGGATGGAGTTGAAGCGTCTCTTGATGTGCTTGGTTTTCTTGTGAAATCTGGATTCCTTTGCCAAAGCAGTTGCACTAGTATTGTCACAAAAGATTTTCATTGGACCCGATGCACTAGGTATGACACCTAGATCGGATATGTCTCATTCATCCAGACTCCTTCATTTGCTGCTTGCGAAGCAGCTATGTACTCCGCTTCACATGTAGATCCCGCTACGATGCTTTGTTTAGAACTACACCAACTGACAGGTCCACCATTTAATAAAAACACGTATCCGGTTTGCGATTTAGAATCGTCCGGATCAGTGTCAAAGCTTGCATCGACGTAACCTTTTACGACGAGCTCTTTGTCACCTCCAGAAACGAGAAACATATCCTTCGTCCTTTTCAGGTATTTCAGGATGTTCTTGACCGTTGTCTAGTGATCCACTCCTGGATTACTTTGGTACCTCCCTACTAAACTAATAGCAAGGCACACATCAGGTTTGGTACACAGCATTGCATACATGATAGAGCCTATGGCTGAAGCATAGGGAACATCTTTCATTTTCTCTCTATCTTCTGAAGTGGTCGGGCATTGAGTCTTGCTCAACTTCACACCTTGTAACACAGGCAAGAACCCTTTCTTTGCTTGATCCATTTTGAACTTATTCAAAACTTTGTCAAGGTATGTGCTTTGTGAAAGTCCAATTAAGCGTCTCGATCTATCTCTATAGATCTTGATGCCCAACCTATAAGAAGCTTCACCGAGGTCCTTCATTGAAAAACTCTTATTCAAATATCCTTTTATGCTATCCAGAAATTATATATCATTTCCAATCAACAATATGCCATCCACATATAATATCAGAAATGCTACAGAGGTCCCACTCACTTTCTTGTAAATACAGGCTTCTCCAAAAGTATGTATAAAACCATATGCTTTGATCACACTATCAAAACGTTTATTCCAACTCCGAGAGGCTTGTACCAGTCCATAAATGGATCGCTAGAGCTTGCACACTTTGTTAGCTCCCTTTGGATCGACAAAACCTTCCGGCTGCATCATATACAACTCTTCTTCCAGAAATCCATTCAGGAATGCAGTTTTGACATCCATTTGCCAAATTTCATAAATATAAAATACGGCAATTGCTAACATGATTCGGACAGACTTAAGCATCGCTATGGGTGAGAAGGTCTCATCGTAGTCAATCCCTTGAACTTGTCGAAAACCTTTTGCAACAAGTCGAGCTTTATAGAAAGTAACATTACCGTCAGCGTCAGTCTTCTTCTTGAAGATCCATTTATTCTCGATGGCTTGCCGATCATCAGGCAAGTCAACCAAAGTCCACACTTTATTCTCATACATGGATCCCATCTCAGATTTCATGGCCTCAAGCCATTTTGCGGAATCTGGGCTCACCATCGCTTCTTCATAGTTCTTGGTTCGTCATGGTCTATAACATAACCTCCAGAATAGGATTACCGTACCACTCTGGTGCGGATCTTACTCTGGTTGACCTACGAGGTTTAGTAACAACTTGATCTGAAGTTTCATGATGATCATCATTAACTTCCTCACTAATTGGTGTAGACGTCACAGGAGCCGATTTATGTGATGAACTACTTTCCAATAAGGGAGCAGGTACTGTTGCCTCATCAAGTTCTACTTTCCTCCCACTCACTTCTTTCGAGAGAAACTCCTTCTCTAGAAAGGATCCATTCTTAGCAACGAATGTCTTGCCTTCGGATCTGTTATAGAAGGTGTACCCAACAATTTCCTTTGGGTATCCTATGAAGACACATTTCTCCAATTTGGGTTCGAGCTTATCAGGTTGAAGCTTTTTCACATAAGCATCGCAGCCCCAAACTTTAAGAGATGACAACTTTGGTTTCTTGCCAAACCATAGTTCATAAGGTGTCGTCTCAACGGATTTTGATGGTGCCCTATTTAACGTGAATGCGGCCGTCTCTAAAGCATAACCCCAAAATGATAGCTTTAAATCAGTAAGAGACATCATAGATCGCACCATATCTAGTAAAGTACGATTACGACGTTCGGACACACCATTACATTGTGGTGTTCCGGGTGGCGTGAGTTGCAAAACTATTCCGCATTGTTTCAAATGTAGACCAAACTCGTAACTCAAATATTCTCCTCTACGATCAGATCGTAGAAACTTTATTTTCTTGTTACAATGACTTTCAACTTCACTCTGAAATTCTTTGAACTTTTCAAATGTTTCAGACTTATGTTTCATTAAGTAGATATACCCATATCTGCTTAAATCATCTGTGAAGGTGAGAAAATAATGATACCCGCTGCGAGCCTCAACATTCATTGGACCACATACATCAATATGTATGATCTCCAACAAATCAGTTGCTCGCTCCATAGTTCCGGAGAACAGCGTTTTAGTCATCTTGCCCATGAGGCATGGTTCGCAAGTACCAAGTGATTCATAATTAAGTGATTCCAGAAGTCCATCAGTATGGAGTTTCTTCATGCGCTTTATACCAATATGACCTAAACGGTAGTGCCACAAATAAGTTGCACTATCATTATGAACTCTGGATCTTTTGGCTTCAACGTTATGAATATGTGTATCACTACTATCGAGATTCATCAAAAATAGACCACTCTTCAAGGGTGCATGATCATAAAAGATATTACTCATATAAATAGAACAACCATTATTCTCAGATTTAAATGAATAACCGTCTCACATTAAACAAGATCCAGATATAACGTTCATGCTCAACACTGGCACCAAATAACAATTATTTAGGTCTAAAATTCCCAAAGGTAGATGTAGAGGTAGTGTGCCGACGGCGATCACATCAACTTTGGAACCATTTCCCACACGCATCGTCACCTCTTCCTTAGCCAGTGTTCGCTTAATCTGTAGTCCCCGTTTTGAGTTGCAAATATTGGCAACAGAACCAGTATCAAATACCCAGGTGCTACTGCGAGCTCTGGTAAGGTACACATCAATAACATGTATATCACATATACCTTTGTTCACCTTGCCATCCTTCTTATCCGCCAAATACTTGGGGCAGTTCCACTTCCAGCTTAGGTCTAGACTTGGGTTTCTTCTCTTGAGCAGCAACTTGTTTGCTGCTCTTCTTGAAGTTCCCCTTCTTGTCCCTTTTGCCCTTTTTCTTGAAACTGGTGGTCTTATTAACCATCAACACTTGATGCTCTTTCTTGATTTCTACCTCCGCAGCTTTTAGCATTGCGAAGAGCTCGGGAATTGTCTTATCCATCCGTTGCATGTTATAGTTCATCACGAAGCTCTTGTAGCTTGGTGGCAGTGATTGAAGAATTCTGTCAATGACACTATCATCTGGAAGATTAACTCCCAGTTGAATCAAGTGATTGTTATACCCAGACATTCTGAGTATATGCTCACTGACAGAACTATTCTCCTCCATCTTGCAGCTGTAGAACTTATTGGAGACTTAATATCTATCAATCCGGACATTTGCTTGAAATATTAACTTCAACTCCTGGAACATCTCATATGCTCCATGACGTTCAAAACATCGTTGAAGTCCCGGTTCTAAGCCGTCAATTATGGCACACTGAACTATCGAGTAGTCATCAGCTTTGCTCTGCCAGACGTTCATAACATCTGGTGTTGCTCCTGCAGCAGGTTTGGCACCTAGCGGTGCTTCCAGGACATAATTCTTCTGTGCAACAATGAGGATAATCCTCAAGTTACGGACCCAGTCCGTGTAATTGCTACCATCATCTTTCAACTTTGCTTTCTCAAGGAACGCATTAAAATTCAACAGAACAATAGCATGAGCCATCTATCTACAACAAACATAGACATGCAAAATACTATCAGGTACTAACTTCATGATAAATTTAAGTTCAATTAATCATATTACTTAAGAACTCCTGCTTAGATAGACATCCCTCTAATCATGTAAGTGATCACGTGATCCAAATCAACCAAACCATAACCGATCATCACATGAAATGGAGTAGTTTTCAATGGTGAACATCACTATGCTGATCATATCTACTATATGATTCATGCTCGACCTTTCGGTCTCAGTGTTCCGAGGCCATATGTGCATATGCTAGGCTCGTCAAGTTTAACCTGAGTATTCTGCGTGTGCAAAACTGGCTTGCACCCGTTGTAGATGGACGTAGAGCTTATCACACCCAATCATCATGTGGTGTCTGGGCACGACGAACTTTGGCAATGGTGCATACTCAGGGAGAACACTTTTATCTTGAAATTTAGTGAGAGATCATCTTATAATGCTACCGTCAATCAAAGCAAAATAAGATGCATAAAAGATAAACATCACATGCAATCAATAAAAGTGATATGATATGGCCATCATCATCTTGTGCTTGTGATCTCCATCTCTGAAGCACCATCATGATCACCATCGTCACCGGCGTGACACCATGATCTCCATTGTAGCATCGTTGTCGTCTCGCCAACTATTGCTTCTACGACTATCGCTACCGCTTAGTGATAAAGTAAAGCAAGTACAGGGCGATTGCATTGCATACAATAAAGCGACAACCATATGGCTCCTGCTAGTTGCCGATAACTTGGTTACAAATAATGATCATCTCATACAATAAAATATAGCATCATGTCTTGACGATATCACATCACAACATGCCCTGCAAAAACAAGTTAGACGTCCTCTACTTTGTTGTTGCAAGTTTTACGTGGCTGCTATGGGCTGAGCAAGAACCGTTCTTACCTACGTATCAAAACCACAACGATAGTTCATCAAGTTAGTGTTGTTTTAACCTTCTCAAGGACCGGGCGTAGCCACACTCAATTTAACTAAAGTTGGAGAAACTGACACCCGCGAGCCACCTATGTGCAAAGCACGTCGGTAGAACTAGTCTCGCGTAAGCGTACGCGTAATGTTGGTCCGGGCCGCTTCATCCAACAATACCGCCAAACCTAAGTATGACATGCTGGTAAGCAGTATGACTTGTATCACCCACAACTCACTTGTGTTCTACTCGTGCATATAACATCAACGCATTAAACCTGGCTCTGATACCACTGTTGGGGAATGTAGTAATTTCAGAAAAATTCCTACGCACACGCAAGATAAAGGTGATGCATAGCAACGAGAGGGGAGAGTGTGTCCACGTACCCTCGTAGACCGAAAGCAGAAGCATTAGCACAACTCGGTTGATGTGGTCGTACATCTTCACGATCCGGCGCCACCTCCGAGTTCTGCACACGTTCAACTTGATGACGTCCCTCAAACTCCGATCTAGCCGAGCTTTGAGGGATAGTTCCATCAGCATGATGGCATGGTGACGATGATGATGTTCTACCGACACAGGGCTTTGCCTAAGCACCGCTACGATATTATTGAGGTCGATTATGGTGGAGGGGGGCACCGCACACTGCTAAGAGATCCCAGAGATCAATTGTTGTGTCTCCAAGGGGTGCCTCCCTCCCCGTATATAAAGGAGTGGAGGAGGAGGAGGGGGCCGGCCACCCTTGGCGCGCCCCATGAGGAGTCCTACTCCCACGGGGAGTAGGACTCCCCCTTTCCATGTGGGAGTAGGAGAGGAGAGGGAAGGAGAGAGAGGGGGAAAGGAAAGGGGGGCGCCGCCCCCCTTCCTTGTCCAATTCAGACTGGGGGAAGGGGGCGCGCGGCTGCCCTTTGGCCACCCTTCCTCTTCTCCACTAGGGCCCAATAGGCCCATTAGTCTCCCCGGGGGGTTCCGGTAACCCCCGGTACTCCGGTATCGAAACTCCCCGAAACCATTCTGGTGTACGAACATAGTCGTCCAATATATCGATCTTTACGTCTCGACCATTTCGAGACTCCTCATTATGTCCGTGATCACATCCGGGACTCCGAACTACCTTTGGTACATCAAAACACATAAACTCATAACATAACCGTCATCGAACTTTAAGCGTGCGGACCCTACGGGTTCGGAGAACTATGTAGACATGACCGAGACACGTCTCCGGTTAATAACCAATAGCGGAACCTGGATGCTCATATTGGCTCCCACATATTCTACGAAGATCTTTATAGGTCAAACCGCATAACAACATACGTTGTTCCCTTTGTCATCGGTATGTCACTTGCCCAGGATTCGATCGTCGGTATCTCAACACCTAGTTCAATCTCGTTACCGGCAAGTCTCTTTACTCGTTCCGTAATACATCATCCTGTAACTAATAGAATGCTTGTAAGGCTTATGTGATGTGTATTACCGAGTGGGCCCAGAGATACCTCTCCGAAAATCAGAGTGACAAATCCTAATCTCGAAATACGCCAACCCAACAAGTACCTTCGGAGACACCTGTAGAGCACCTTTATAATCACCCAGTTACGTTGTGATGTTTGGTAGCACACAAAGTGTTCCTCCGGTAAACAGGAATTGCATAATCTCAGTAATAGGAACATGCATAAGTCATGAAGAAAGCAATAGCAACATACCAAACGATCAAGTGCTAAGCTAACGGAATGGGTCAAGTCAATCACATCATTCTCCTAATGATGTGATCCCGTTAATTAAATGACAACTCTTTGTCTATTGCTAGGAAACATAACCATCTTTGATCAACGAGCTAGTCAAGTAGAGGCGTACTAGTGACACTCTGTTTGTCGATGTATTCACATATGTATCATGTTTCCGGTTAATACAATTATAGCATGAATAATAAACATTTATCATGATATAAGGAAATAAATAATAACTTTATTATTGCCTCTAGGGCATATTTCGTTCAAATAGCTGACGGTGTCCAATGCAGAACCATGTCTGATTAATGATCCCCGCCATTCACCTACCAAACCTCGAGCCACGAGATAGACCGCCAATCGTGTGGGGGCCGGTTGTCTTGCCAGATCTTTACATTTTCTTTTTTGAACACCAGATATTTACATCATCTGATGATTTTTTAACTCGCACACAAGTACACAAAAATATGATTTTTCAAATTGTTTTGGTTAGGCGTTGCATGTGGATGTAGTTCAAATTTGAATTACGGTCATTAAATGTTTAGAAAATCACTTAAATGTCTTTAGAAGGTCAAATGACCCCTGAAATTTACCAAATTTCCACATGACAGTTGTATTAGTGCACGTTAAATATAGGAGAAAATTTGAAGGCCGTAAGAGGAAGCTATCTCCCTTTCGTCATCAAACATGCATTGTTCCCTCTCGGAACCATGAACCTTCTAGCGAGTTGCTCCGGTTCGTGAGGGGTGTGTGTCCAAACGTTTGTCAAATATGCCAATTTTTTTACCACATCATCTTGGCAGCATGACATTACATCAACCAAGGTTTCATGTGTTTCTGATCGTTTTTCTATTTTTTTGAATTAAAATGCCATGTCACTCCATGCATACGTATGCATGTGTCCATGTCGTGAGACCAATATGTTTGAAAATTCCTTCTAATTTAATGCACATGGAATTAACTCGCACGCAAGTACACACATATTATTTTTCAAACCGTTTTGGGTAGGCGTTGCATGTAGATGTAGTTCAAATTTGAATTACGGTCATTAAATGGTTAGAAAATCACTTAAATGTCTTTGAAAGGTCAAATGACCTCTAGAATTTTCCAAATTTTCACATTACAGTTGTAGTAGTGCATGTTAGACGTTGAAAAAAAATTCAAGGCCGTAAGAGGAAGCTATCTCCCGTTCGTCATCAAACATGCATTGTTCTCTCTAGGAACCACGAACCTTCTAGCGAGTTGCTCCGATTTGTGAGGGGTGTGTGTCCAAACTTTCGTTAAACATGCCAATTTCTTTACCACATCATCTTGGTGGCATGACATTAAATCAAGCAAGGTTTCATGTTTTTCTAATCTTTTTTTGATTTTTTGGAATTAAAATGCCATGGCATGTACTCCATGCATGTGCACATGCCTTGACACCAACATGTTTGAAAATTCCTTCAAATTTACTGCACATGGAATTAACTCGCACACAAGTACACAAAAAAATGATTGTTTCAAATCGTTAAGGTTAGGCATTGCATGTAGATGTAGTTCAAATTTGAATTATGGTCATCAAATGGTTAGAAAATCACTTAAATGTCTTTCAAAGGTCAAATGACCCATGAAATTTACCAAATTTTCACATGACACTTGTATTAGTGCACATTAAACGCAGGAAAAAATTTGAAGGCCGTAAGAGGAAGCTATCTCCCGTTCGTCATCAAACATGCATTGTTCCCTCTCGGAACGACGAACCTTCTAGCGAGTTGCTCCGATTTGTGAGGGGTGCGTGTCCAAACGTTCGCCAAACATGCTAATTTCTTTACCACATCATCTTGGTGGCATGACATTACATCAACCAAGGTTTCATGTGTTTCTCATCATTTTTCTATTTTTTGAATTGAAATGCCATGTCACTCCATGCATACGTATGCATGTGTCTGTGTCGTGAGACCAATATGTTTAAAAATTCCTTCTAATTTACTACACATGGAATTAACTCGCACACAAGTACACATGTATGATTTTTCAAAACGTTTTGGTTAGGCGTTGCATGTAGATGTAGTTCAAATTTGAATTACGGTCATTAAATGGTTAGAAAATCACTTAAATGTCTTTAAAAGGTCAAATGACCCCTAGAGTTTTCCAAAATTTCACATTACAGTTGTAGTAGTGCACGTTAGACGTAGAAAATTTTGAAGGCCGTAAGAGGAAGATATCTCCCGTTCGTCATCAAACATGCATTGTTCCTCTCGGAACGACAAACCTTCTAGCAAGTTGCTCCGGTTTGTGAGGGTGTGTGTCCAAACTTTCGTCAAACATGACAATTTCTTTACCACGTCATCTTGGTGGCATGACATTACATCAACCAAGGTTTCATGTGTTTCTGAATTTTTTTGGAATTAAAATGCCATGCCAATCCATGCATACGTATTCATGCATATGTGTCCATGGTGATACAAATATGTTTGAGAATTCCTTCTAGTTTAGTGCACATGGAATTAACTCGCACATAAGTACACAAATATGATTTTTCAAACCGTTTCACTTACGCGTTACATGTAGATGTAGTTCAAATTTGAATTACGGCCATTAAATGGCTAGAAAATCACTTAAATATCTTTAAAAGGTCAAATGACCCCTAGAATTTTCAAAAATTTCACAATACAGTTGTAGTAGTGCACGTTAGACGTAGATTTTTTTTTGAAGAACGTAAGAGGAAGCTATCTCCGGTTCGTTATCAAACATGCATTGTTCCCTCTTGGAACCACGAGCCTTCTAGTGAGTTGCTCCGGTTTGTGAGGGGTGTGTGTCCAAACTTTGGTCAAACATGCCAATTTTTTTACCACATGATCTTGGTGGCATGACATTACATCAACCAAGGTTTATGTGTTTCTGATTTTTCTTATTTTTTGGAATTAAAATGCCATGTCACTCCATGCTTAATTGTGTCATAGCCGTTAGACCAATATGTTTGAAAATTCCTTCCAATTTTCTGCACATGGAATTAAATCGCACACAATGTCATGAAATATGAGTTTTCAAACCATTGTGGTTAGCTGTTGCATGTACATGTAGTTCAAATTTCAATTATGGTCATCAAATGGCTAGAAAATCACTTAAATGTCTTAGAAGGTCAAATGACCCCTGAATTTTTCCAAAATTTGACATGACAGTTGTATTAGTACTACAAAATTTCTCGTTCATTTAAAACACCGTCCGTTAGCACTTTATTCCAAATTCGTCTTTCACAACTAATGAAAAATATCTAGAACTATTTGCGATGAAAATATCTGGGTCTATTTAAGTCTCCCTCCTTAAGCTTCGCCAGCTCGTCTGCTCTAGTGCCGGCAACCCCCGAATCCACAAATCCCGATCCCCATTCCTGCACCCCCCTTCTTGCAAAGATGACGCCGTG
>NC_041382.1:370330699-370342288 GCF_002162155.2 Triticum dicoccoides
AGCGCCACCACATCCGTATTGAGCGCGGTCGCTTCCACCGAGAGGGCATCTGCGGCAGCCGACAGGGCAGCTGCAGCAGCCGAGACGGCTACAGCTGCTGCTGCGACGGCGGCTGCAAACACCAAGAGTGCTCGAGCTGCCATCCGTGCTGATGATGTCGCCCTGGCCCGGGTCGAGGCTATCCACGCCAAGATCGAGGATGCACACCCCAAGATATTCCAGGACACCTCAGACCCAACATGCAACCACGTCTGAAAAGGCGGCGGTGGCCATGGAGCACCTGCTTCCTCATGATGTCGCTGAGCGGGAGCTGGAGATGCAGGAGGCGGCAGAGATTGAGGAGCGCCGGGAGGAGGAGTTGCGTGTGGCCGAGGTCGAGGTAGAGAAGAGTATGTCCGTCGAGGAATCGGCGGTGGAGTACCAATGCGAGCTCTAGTGCAGGCACTACTACGAGTACTACAACCTTGAGGGTGGCGCCGAGGACGAGGACGTGGTCGACTTTAGCAGGGGGGACACGGAGTCCACCAACGGCGGCATGTCGCCAGGACAAGTCATCGACGTCTCATCTCACACCGACGATGCATAGGCCGGGGCGGCGACATATTTTTAATTATGCGTACTTAGGCCTTGTTTTTAATGCTGGTCTTTTGTTACAGCAATGTTTAGGTCAACTGGCTCTGTGTAATTACTAAAATTGCTCGATTCAGTAAGGGTGGTCTATCTGCTGTACGCTCTTTTGTGTGCCAAAATTAGCAAGCAATGTTAAATTATGCAATGACGTACTCCTGGAAATTTCCACCAAAATTGGAATTATCAAACTCATCCAATGCGTGTAAAGCAGAAGAATCGTTTGTGATGCACACAATCGTTCAAAGTGAATGGTCCGGCGGCGCCGCGCGCAAAGTTTCACTCCACATTTCCAAAATTTTGGCCTACCACCAAAATATCTACCCCCGCGCCCCTTCCCCACCCCTTTTCTCCCCGACCACAAGTCAAATTTCCCCTGTTTCCTCCTTCCTTCCTTCCTTCCTTGCTAAGCTATAGCCGCTTCCTTGCTCTCGCCGTCTCGCATCCTACCACCGGGGTCGCCATGGTCTTCTTCAAAGACATCTCCAGCGGTTCCTCCTCCGGCGACTACTCCTTCACCACCCAGGTATGCCTCTTCTCTCTCTCGGGCTAAGAGTTCTATGATTTAAGACATTACTTTTGGGATGACCCACACCTTTATAAAGAAGGTGTAGATGGTATTATTAGATGTTGTGTACCTTAGCATGAACAAGAACAAATCCTACGGAAATATCACTCTGAAGCTTTTGGAGGACATCATGCGGGAGATAGAATTGCTCACAAGGTATTGCAATCTGGTTTTTATTGGCCTACTCTCTTCAAGGATGCCCGTAAGTTTGTTTTATGTTGTGATGAATGCCAAAGAATTGGTAATATCGGTAAGCATCGGGAAATGCCTATGAATTATTCATTTGCTGTCGAACCATTTGATATATGGGGTTTTGATTATATGGGACCTTTTCCTTCCTCTAACGGGTATAGTCATATTTTGGTTGCTATTGATTATGTTACTAAGTGGGTAGAAGCTATTCCAATTAGTAGTGTTGATCACACCACTTCTATTAAAATGCTTAAATAAGTTATTTTCCCAAGGTTTGGAGTCCCTAGATATATAATGAATGATGGCGGTTCACACTTTATTCATGGTGCTTTCCATGAAATGCTTGATAAGTATGATGTTCACCATAGAATTGCTTCACCTTATCATCCTCAATCTAGTCGTCAAGTTGAACTTGGCAATAGAGAAATAAAACTAATATTACAAAAAACTGTCAATAGGTCCCGAAAGAATTGGTCTAAGAAATTGGATGATGCACTTTGGGCCTACAGAACAACATATAAAAGTCCTATGGGTATGTCTCCTTACAAAATGGTTTATGGAAAAGCTTGTCATTTCCCTCTTGAGTTAGAACATAAAGCATATTGGGCAATTAAAGAACTCAACTATGATTTCAAACTTGCCGGTGAAAAGAGGTTGTTTGATATTAGCTCACCAGATGAATGGAACCCAAGCTTATGAAAATGCCAAACTATTCAAAGAAAAAAGTTAAAAGATGGCATGATAAAAGAATTCAAAAGAGGGAATTTAAGGTTGGGGAATATGTTCTTTTGTAGAACTCTCATTTTAGATTATTTGTAGGAAAACATCTTTCCAAGTGGGAAGGACCATATATTATTGAAGAGGTTTATCGCTCTGGAGCTATCAAAATTAATAATGCCAAAGGTACTATCCCGAAGGTGGTCAATGGGCAAAGAATTAAACACTATATCTCAGGTACGCCTATTAATGTTCAAAGCAATATTATTCAAACCATGACACTAGAGGAACACATAAAATAAGCCTTCCAGAACACTGAAAAAGAAGAGGCATGTGATACGGTAAGTAAACAGACTCTGAGAAATCCGCAAAAATATTTTCTGTCAGTTTTGGAATATTACAAAAATAAAAAAAATAAGAAATAACCAGGAAGGCAACCGAGGAGGGCACAAGAAACCAGGGCGCGATTGCCATGCCTGGCGTGCCCAGGTGGGCTGTGCCCACTTCAGGAACCTTCCCGACTCCGTTTTCCTTCCATTTTACTTGTTTCCCAAGATAAAAATCTTTATATACCCCCTGAACGTACTGACCATCATATCGCGGAGAAATCTTTTGTTCTTCTTTCTTGCTATTTTCTATCAGATCCATCAAGCCAGCATCATGTCTTCCCCCTCCAACAACGTGGAAGATGATGCATGGTTGCTACAGGAGGAGCTAGAGGGAGAGGGAATTGAGTATGGTGCCATCGAGGAAGATGAGGGGAACTTACTTGGAGTTCACCCTCCAGCCTTCGAGAGAGGCACACTAGCGGCATCTCCACTCGTCCTAATCCACATCAGGCCATGAGACTAACAAACATTCAAGAAAGCCCGTCGTCCAATTGGGACATTCAAGTGCCCTGAGACTAACAATTAGGCCATGAGACTAACAAACATTCAAGTGCAAGAAGAACTCCCTCCAAGGAGGCCTTTACACAGGTTACATCAAAACAACTTTTACAATTTGGTTCACAATTATGGGTTCGAGAATACTCCTCATGTGCACCCGTCGTCCAATTGGGACATACCTCGTCCAAGAGAAAGTGATGTAGGAACAAACTCTTGGGCTCCTGGAGAATAGACACAGTATGGCTGAAGTGGAGAAAAACACTGAACTACTTCATCGAGCCCTTTGAGAGATTCAAGGCTTCAGGGAGCTACTCATGAGTATATTGGGGAACATGGCCTCATCATCATCACCACCACCATCACCTTCTTCACCACCAAAGGAGACTTGAGTACATGGTATGGGCACTCCCCTTGGCTGTGCCAAGCTTGGGGGAGGCACCCTGATATCGTATCACACCACCTTCCTTGCCTTAATCTATCTTATTTCAATCTTTGATTATCTTTTGAATGAGTTGAATAAAATTTTGGTTCAATCTTTTTCGTGTGCTTTCTTAGTGATCTATCTATCTATGTAATCGTGTGCGCGATATATAATAAACTTTAGTTCAAGTTTTGCTTTCTTTAATTTTATGTTTCAATCAAAATAAAAAACAAATAATGAAAATATCATTGATACGTCTCTAGTGTATCTACTTTTCCTAACACTTTTCCTCTTGTTTTGGACTCTAATTTGCATAATAAAAGAGAATTTCTGGAGCTAAGACCTACCGAAGGGGGGCACCTGGGTGGGCACAACCCACTAGGGCGCGCCCTCCTCACCAGGCGCGCCCAGGTGGTTTGTCCCCACCTGGTGGCCCCGCAGACCCTGATTCCAACTCCATAAATACCTATTTTCCCAGAAAAAATCTGGGAGCAAGAATTATCGCGATCCACGAGATGGAGCCGCCGTCATCTCCTGTTCTTCATCAGGAGGCCAGATCTGGAGTGCGTTTGGGCTCTGGAGAGGGGGGTCTTCGTTCTTCGTCATCACCAACCTATATCGACCCGACCTCAGGCGGTCAAGTCTCTGTGTTCAGTGTCATCCCTGGATCGGTAATGCTGACACACACAGTACTCGAAGGATTTATAACAGAGTAGCAATCACACACTTATTACATCGAATGTCTCAAGAAAGAACTTATTACAATAAATATGTCTTAAGGCCATCTAAATAAGATAACAACGGAAGACTTGGAAGATAAAGTGAGTCCATCAACTCCAACGGCATAGCTGAGTGCATGACAAACGACCTATCACATCTTACTCCTCGTCTGAAAAGTCTGCAACATGATATATTGCAACCCGAAAATGGGTCAGCACATGGAATATGCTGGCAGTATAACACACTAGAGCAATGAACAGGTAAATGCTATCACTACATGCATATTTGGCTAGTGGAGGCCCTATGGTTATAATGTTTCTGCAAAAAGCCAATTTTTCCCTACAAGAAAGGAATGTACTTTATTTAACTATCATGGTGGTTGAAACATTGACAATGGTACCCCCATCTCAATCCCAATTAAAAGTAATTATCAACCCAATAAATTAATTTAGAGTGATGAGATCCATATGATAATCTAAGAACTAGATACTCAAGTTGTCCATAATCAGGGACACGGCTAACCATGATTAGTTTGTATACTCTGCAGAGGTTTGCGCACTTTTCACCACAAGACTCGATCTCCTCCGTTGGATTTCTCGCACTACATGGTGTTTGAGAAACGGATGACCGAGACACAGTCTATCAGAAGCACTAACTCTAACCTCGGTTAGACAGTACCAACCTACATCCCCTACATCTGCTAGCCTACCACTGCAAGAGGCCATGCAACCTACTCAACTATGCTAGAGCCCATAATAGCTTGTGGCTGCACACAGAAGTTTCTAGCATGAATAATCTTATGATCCCTTTGAGCCTGGGTGGCGGACCATAGGAGGATCTCACGGTATAACCCTGGGATCTCCTAGGACAACACTGGTATAACCCAAGGTGCCCAAAACCAACAATCCACCCAGATGTGTATTGAAGTTGCCACCTTAGAATTGAAACATTAATTAAACACTCACATCTATCATGGATACACTCAAACCCAATCCACGTCTACTAGCATAGCATGACAATATAAGAATAACCTAGAAGTAACTCCCAAGGGTTTGATAATGAAACAGCTAATAGGTTCTACCTCATCAACTACTTCCCAATACCCACATGTTAATCACATCCTAATCATGCAGTGTTTGAGGATTGTAACTAATGCATAAAAAATGGGTATGAAAGAGTATGATCAATGTGTTACTTGCCTTGCTGACGATCTGCAAAACCTAGTGACTCGTAGTAGCACGCTTCGCACTCCGGGTGTTCTATCGCAAACAAACAATAGCATACATAAGCAATCAAGAAAATATGCATCGGGAAAACGCAAATAAGAAGGTCTAACCAGAAATTTCAACTGAAGAACTCTGGCTTGCAAAAAAATCAAATCAAACGGAGCAACGAAACACAAACTACGAAAGAAACAAGATCCGATACTAATCTGGACTAAAGCCAAATTTTATAGTACCAAAATCCTGTTCAAGTTGGTTAAACAGAAAGAGGGCTTCGAGACGAAGATCTAGGCACTTGTTTCACCTTATTTGGATAAATGAGCGAAAAGATATACTAGATCGAAGATTAGGGCAGAAATCGCGATCGGAAATAATCGCGGAAAACCCCTGGAAAAAGACAAACTGACAAACAGGCTAACGAATGGACGTTCGCTGTCTGCGACTAACTGACGAACAATGTTTGTTAAAACGAACGTACAAACGGATGTCCGCTAAATAAATAAACCGCCGGAAAACCGAACGAACCGATCTATTTAAAAAAACTAGATCTAGGGTTTTCTAAAAAACAACGGTTTTCCCGAGAAAACCGGACGACGGCGGCTACCTCAGCGTCGGCAAGAACGGCGGCGGCGGCGGGCGGGGTCGGCGGCGGCGGGAAGCGGCGCTAGGGTTCGGGCGGGGCTGGCGGCTTCGCGGGCTTCAGGCATCACCTTAAAAAGCCGGCCGGGCGGTGTCCTAGTCGGGCATGGCCCATTAGGTCGGTGCTCTCTATTCTTTTAAAAAAAACCTGACGAGGAAAAACAAATAAAATAAATACTAAACACACTCCAAAAATCCTGAAATAAATTTTCACGGTCCTCTAATAATATTCCGGACAAATTGAACATTTATTTGGGCCTCTAATACAATTTTGAAAAATGCAAATTTTTCCTAATTCAAATAAAATTTATCATTTGATTGTAATATTTTTCCTCCAATAATTCACTTATTTTTTTGGAGAAGTCATATTATCTCCTCTCATATATTTTAGTATGAAATATTTTCAGAGAGAAAAATTATTAAAATCAAAATGATCCTTGCCTCGATATTTGATATTCAAATATGAAGAACGTGAAATCCCCAACTCTCTCCGTGGGTCGTTGAGTTGCTTGGGATTTTCGAGGATCGTAAAAGGAAATGGAATAAAATATGATATGCATGAATGACCTATGTATAACATTCCAAATTGAAAATTTGGGATGTTACAAACCTACCCCCTTAAGATGAATCTCATCCTCGAGATTCGGGTTGGCTAGAAAATAGGTGTGGGTGGTCCTTGCGTAGATCATCCTCTCTTTCCCAGGTGGCTTCCTCCTCGGTATGGTGGCTCCACTGAACTTTGCAAAACTTGATAACCTTGCTGCGAGTAACTCGGCTAGCAAACTCGAGAATTTTGACAGGTTTCTCCTCATATGTCAAATCACTATCCAACTGAATTGCTTCCAGGGGCACCGTATCTCTCAGAGGAATATCGGCCATCTCTGCATGGCACTTCTTCAACAGGGAAACGTGAAACACATCATGAACTCCTGACAGTCCTTCGGGTAACTCCAACTTGTAGGAAACCTCTCCCATGCGTTCCAAAACACGGTACAGTCCTACAAATCTCGGGGCTAACTTTCCCTTGACCCCCAAACGTTTAACTCCTTGCAGGGGTGACACCGGAGATATGCTATGTCTGCGGTTTCATAGGCTACATCCTTGCATTTTGAGTCTGCGTAACTCTTCTGTCGGGACTGAGCTACCTTCAGTCAATCTCGAATCAGCTTAACCTTCTCTTCATACTCCTTAATCAAATCCGGTCCAAACAACTAGCGGTCTCCAACTTCATCCCACATCAACGGTGTTCGGCATCTTCTTCCATACAAGGCTTCGAACGGTGCCATCTTCAACCTGGCCTGGTAGCTGTTGTTGTATGAGAACTCCGCGTAGGGAAGGTTGTCATCCCAACTAGATCCATAATCTAGTGCACAAGCTCTCAACATGTCCTCTGGAATCTGATTGACTCTCTCAGTCTATCCATCTGTCTGCGGATGAAAAGCTGTACTGAACTCTAGCCTGCTACCCAAAGTCTGGTGTAGCCAGTGCCAAAACTTTGAAGTAAACTGTGTTCCTCTATCTGATACGATGGTCCTCGGAACTCCATGTAGACATACGATCCTGGTCATATATATCTTGGCCAACTTCGCACTTGTATAGGTGGTCTTCACTGGGATAAAGTGAGCGACTTTGGTCAAACGATCCACTACTACCCAGATAGAATCATATCCCGATCGGGTCCTGGGTAATCCGATGATAAAATCCATGCCAAGTTTGTCCCACTTCCATTCGGGTATCGGCATAGGTTGAAGTAGTCCTGCTGGCTTCTGATGTACTGCCTTCACTCTCTGACATACATCACATACGACTACATACTCGGCAATATCCTTCTTCATTCCAGTCCACCAGAAACGCTCCTTCAAATCCAAATACATCTTGGTGTTTCTGGGGTGTATCGATTATGGCGAGTCATGGGCTTCCTGAAGTATCAACTTCCTGATCTCTGCATTATTGGGCACATAAACACGGTCCTCGAACCACAAGGTGTCGTGCTCGTCCTCACGAAAACCTTTGTATTTTCCTTCACTCATCTTCTCCTTTATTTCAGCAATCTCTTTGTCATCCTTCTGAGCTTCTCTAATCTTTTCCAACAATGTTGATTGAACCTCCAATGCTACAACGAAACCTCTAGGAACTATCTCCAAACATAGCTCCCTAAGATCTTCTGCTAACTCCCTTGGTAGTCCTCCTGTTACTACGGTATTGGCATAACCCTTCCGAGTCAAGGCGTCCGCTACGACATTGGGCTTGCCTGGATGATAGTGCAACTTCATATCATAATCCTTTACGATCTCCAACCATCTCCTTTGCCCGAGGTTCAGCTCCTTCTGGGTAAAAATGTACTTCAAACTCTTGTGATCCGTGTACACATTACAATGGTTTCCAATAAGAAAATGTCTCCAGGTCTTGAGCGCATGCACTACTGCTGGTAACTCCAAATCATGCGTAGCATAATTTAACTTATGTGGCCGAAGTTGTCTTGAGGCATATGAAACAACTCTTCCATCTTGCATAAGTACTCCTCCAAGTCCTAAGCCTGAGGCATCGCAATACACTTGGAAACCCTTGCGTATATCCGGCAGGATTAGCACTGGGGCTGTAGTCAAACGTTTCTTCAACTCCTGGAAACTTGCTTCACATTCCTCTGTCCAATGGAACTTGGTATCTTTCTTCAGCAATGCCATCATAGGCTTCGCAATCTTGGAGAAATTCTCAATAAATCTCCGGTAGTATCCCGCGAGTCCAAGAAAACTGCGGATCTCTCCAACTGAGGTGGGTGCCAACCACTCGGTGAATGACTGAACCTTGGTAGGATCCACTGCTATACCTTCTCCTGATATAACATGTCCAAGAAATCCAACTTCCTTCAACCAGAACTCACATTTGCTGAACTTGGCATATAACTGATGTTCCCTGAGCTTCTCGAGAACCAAACGCAAATGCTCCTTGTGTTCCTCTTCGTTCTTCGGGTATACTAAAATATCATCAATAAAAACCACGACAAACTTATCCAAGAACTCCATGAACACCTTGTTCATCATACTCATGGAATAGGCAGGGGCGTTAGTGATGAGGACATGACTACCTTGGATATGACCAAAAATATTGCATATATGCATATTTGTCAGGTGATTTCTAGTGCAAACTATTCAATAATCTATTTGTGTTATCCAGAACAAAAATACTTCACACACTTTTGTGTTTTGTCTAATTGCAGGTGTATGGGACATTTGTACAATCCACATATGAAGATAAGGAAGAAAGAGATGTTTATTTGCTGTCCAAAAAGTTCTCTCACGTCACTTTTGGCCCAAGAGAAGATAGAGTCCAAGTCTCTCACGTTCTGGATTCAGATTCGGACTGCACAGACATACCTGACTCAAAACGCACACAAGTTTTTCATACGGACTCCGAATTGGGTGATTCTTTTTTTGTTGGAAACTAGATTTCGTGCACTTTCCAACCCAAGTGGAATCACCTTCAAATTCGTCCGGAGCGTTGAGTTGTGGACGAAACAATCTGATGCTGCAGCAGAATCCGAGTCAAACTACAAGTCCAAAGGTGTTACATCACCTCCACTTGGGCCCATTGGCCTTGTACGACCTAGATTTAGTTTTAGGCTGCCTTGGGACGTCCTCCCACCTCCTTGGCTGCCACCCCTTGCTCCTATATAAGTAGATCCATCTAGTAGCTTTTACTAGGGATTTGTTTAGTTAAAAGTTAGCCATTGCAACTTCGTGTACTTCGTTTGTGTCCAACGACCAGACCAAGACCGCTTCCGGATCCCCACCATTATCAATACTTCATATATATTCGCAATATTCAGATTGCTTTATCATATTCTTGCTCGTTCTTCGATTTCTTGCAGGAATAGACCTTCGTGGTCAGGTTGATCGTGCTCCAGCGTGGTCAATAACCTCTCGGAGTTGGTTTAGCGATTGCTAAGGCGCAACGTCGTGCACGTTTGTAGTCGGATCGTCAAAGTCGTCTCCACCAAATCGATAGTTATCATCTCATCGAAAAATCGGGACACCCTCGCCTCTATCAAGTGGTATCAGTTTTCAGGTTGCTCGGTGAGAATTTCCAGTTTTTCCTAGATTAGATTTATTTTCTTACCTATTGTCCAAGAAAAATCCACAAAAAAGAGTTAGATCTATTCATCCTTTGTCCAAGCCAGTCTGAGCCTTTGCAATTTTCTTTTCATTGCTTGCATAGTTGAATTATCGGTTGCATCGTCGTGTCGAGTTGCTGGTCTTAGTGTCTAGGTCGTTTAGAGTTTCGAGTTCTGTTCACATTAGTCACGTCGCCGCTGCATCGTTATCCCTTCCGCTGTCCACCACCCATACATCAATTTCCTCCACGTGCTACCCACCGTTCATTGTCATAATCATAGTTGAGATCGTTCCCATCTTCGCTTGATCCAATCTACATCTTATCTAGTTTGTTTTGTAAAGAGGGAGAGAGAAAAAAAGATAGAGAAAAAAAACGAGAGAAAAAAAAGTAAAAAAAGTCAGAGAAAGAAAAAGAAAGGAAAAGAAAAAAAAAGTGTGAGAAAAAAAAGAGAGGAGAAAAAAAACAAAATTCGGATCTATCTAGACTCAATCTCGTAGTTCAATTCGGATTGGAATCTGTTTTGTGCACTGTTCAGTAAAACAGGCATAACTTCCTCATATGAAGTCTGTTTTGGCTCCGCGAGTACTCAAATGAAAGCTAGCGATGAGACGCATCTAAATAGTTGCAGAAGCTAGTTCAGTATTTGGCACCTCAACATCAGCTTCTAAATAGGTCTACTGCTATTGTGATCTTCACTTATATCTTGCTGTCCAGGGCTACTTCATATCCTTTGTTGATGCTAGTTGTGCTACGACGTGACCTCATTAGTGTTCTAGGCTCGCGTCTCTAGTCCGGTCTAGCCTAGGACCAGCACAGTACCGTCGTTGAGCGTTTATTCAACATTGCATCTCTGAATTGATTATTGCTAATCTTTTGCTACCATATATAGCCAACCCAGCTCCACATATTTCTACACCGTGTATACGTACGCTCCCCTGGCAATCGCTTTACTCAATATTCGGAGTTACTTGACACCGCAGGTTGCCGATCACCGCCTGCTGCATGGTAAGAACGTGTAAGACATTGATATTTGCTTTACTGTGAGCGTTTTACCACCACATCCTAGTAGTTATAGGAACATTATTTTTGGGTTTTGTTTCTTGTTCTACTAATCATGACAGGATCCAGAGTCAATTCATGGGCTTCGTCGATCGCGGGAGACGTGCCACCACCTTTGCAAATACCACAACCGTCACGAGAGGTGCACAAACATCCAAATGCACATGATCAGGTTAATGTATCTATACCACCATTTAATGGCCGTTTTAAACCTGCTTTATATATTGAATGGGAGTTCGACATAAAAAATATATTTGCTTCCCATAATTTCGATGAACATAAAAAAGTTAAGGTTGCGGTTGGTTCTTTCACTGGTTATGCTTTGGTTTGGTGGAGTGAATATTGTCGGTTACACCCTGATTATATACCTACTACTTGGGATGATTTGAAACTTGCCATGCGACATACTTTCGTCCCTGCTTA
>NC_041382.1:370343818-370371532 GCF_002162155.2 Triticum dicoccoides
AAGATAAGGAAGAAAGAGATGTTTATTTGCTGTCCAAAAAGTTCTCTCACGTCACTTTTGGCCCAAGAGAAGATAGAGTCCAAGTCTCTCACGTTCTGGATTCAGATTCGGACTGCACAGACATACCTGACTCAAAACGCACACAAGTTTTTCATACGGACTCCGAATTGGGTGATTCTTTTTTTGTTGGAAACTAGATTTCGTGCACTTTCCAACCCAAGTGGAATCACCTTCAAATTCGTCCGGAGCGTTGAGTTGTGGACGAAACAATCTGATGCTGCAGCAGAATCCGAGTCAAACTACAAGTCCAAAGGTGTTACATCACCTCCACTTGGGCCCATTGGCCTTGTACGACCTAGATTTAGTTTTAGGCTGCCTTGGGACGTCCTCCCACCTCCTTGGCCGCCACCCCTTGCTCCTATATAAGTAGATCCATCTAGTAGCTTTTACTAGGGATTTGTTTAGTTAAAAGTTAGCCATTGCAACTTCGTGTACTTCGTTTGTGTCCAACGACCAGACCAAGACCGCTTCCGGATCCCCACCATTATCAATACTTCATATATATTCGCAATATTCAGATTGCTTTATCATATTCTTGCTCGTTCTTCGATTGCTTGCAGGAATAGACCTTCGTGGTCAGGTTGATCGTGCTCCAGCGTGGTCAATAACCTCTCGGAGTTGGTTTAGCGATTGCTAAGGCGCAACGTCGTGCACGTTTGTAGTCGGATCGTCAAAGTCGTCTCCACCAAATCGATAGTTATCATCTCATCGAAAGATCGGGACACCCTCGCCTCTATCAGTTAGTCAGTCCAAATGACATAACCCTATACTCATATAACCCATACCTTGTGGTGAATGCTGTTTTTGGCATATCCTTTTCTGGAATCTTCAGCTTGTGATATCCTGATCGCAAATCGATCTTCAAAAACACTTTAGCTCCTTACAGCTGGTCAAACAAATCATTGATCATTGGCAGTGGGTACTTGTTCTTGATCGTCACTTCATTCAATGCACGATAATCAACAACCATTCTCAATAATCCATCCTTCTTCTCAACCAAGAGCACCGGTGCTCCCCATGGTGATGAACTTCGTCGGATGTAACCTTTCTCCAACAACTCCTTAATCTGCTTCTTGATCTCTTCTAGATCATTTTCAGGCATCCGGTACGGTCTCTTCGATATTGGTCCGGTGCCTGGCATTAGCTCTATCAAAAACTCAATATCTCGATCTGGCGGCATGCCTGGTAACTCCTCTGGAAATACATCGGGGTAATCCTTCACTACCGGCACTTCCTCCTGAACAACTCCTGAGAGAGAATTTACTTGAGTCCTCCTAGGCGCATGCCTAGATACATACTTGATCCGTTTTCCCTCCAGGGTGGTGAGTAGAATTGATCTGCTAGCACAGTCAATGTTCCCTCCATACTTTGATAACCAATCCATTCCTAGTATCACATCCAATCCTTGTGACTCCAAAATTACTAGGTCTGAGGGGAAAACATGGCTACCAATGGTTAAGGGTATCCGATTGCACCATCGGCTGCTCTGCACCTGGTGAGCTCACTAGCAAGGGTGTCTTAAGGGTAAGGTGGGTAACTTAAACTTGTCCAAAAATCCCATTGAAATGTATGAATGTGATGCACCAGTATCAAATAAAACAAGGGAGGTAAATGACATAACCAAAAACTTACCGATAACTGCATCAGGCTGCTCTTCAACCTCCTCCACGTTCACGTGGTTCACTTGTCCCCTGTTGAAAGGGTTAGGCTTCTTCCCAGCGCTTCCATTTCCATTTACGTTCTACAATTCCGGATAGTCATTGGCGTAGTGCCCAGTCTTCCCGCACTTGAAACAGGTAATGTGACTTTGATCCTTCTTGGCGGGTGTGGCTGGGTTAGAGCGTTTTTGGTTACTGCCTGCTCCATTCCCGTTTCCATTCTTGGGGACTCTATGGTTATGCGAACTACCTCCATTGTGAGTGTGGCGTCCATGGTTATGGGTCAATCCTCCCGAGTTCGGGGTGAAATGAGGCTTATGCTGAGCTCTAGAATTGTACTTTCCTTGTCCATACTTCCTCTTGCGGCTCTCAACCTACTGCTGCTTCCCTTCAATCATAAGAGCCTTGTCTACCAACTCCTGGTAGTTGTGAAATGTTCCACCATCAACTGCATGCTCATCTCATCATTAAGCCCTTCCATAAACTTCTCTTGCTTCACGGCATTTGTGGCCACATCATCAGGGGCATAACAAGATAGCTTACTAAACTCATCTACGTACTGGGCCACAGTACGATTTCCCTAGCGCAAGTTGCGAAACTCACGCTTCTTCATGCTCATAGCTCTAGTTGAGACATGGGCTGTGCGGAAAGCTTGCTGAAACTGCTACCAAGTAACATTGGCTATGGGAAAAGTGGCTGTGTAATTCTACCACCATGCGGCTGCGGGTCCATCCAATTGGTGTGCGGCAAAAAGCACCTTCTCAGCATTTGTGCAACCGGCAGTGGTTAACTCCCTTCCAATCCTGCGTAGCCAATCATCCGCAACTATGGGCTCGGTGCTACTGGAAAACACCGGCGGCTGTAACCTCAGAAAGTGGGCTAAGTTGTCAACTGGAGGTGGTGGCGGTGTGTTGTTGTTGTTGTTGTTGTTGCCCTGATTCTGAACTAGCAATTGCATCAGTGTATTCTGCCGCCGGATCAACTGAGTGAGCTCCGGTGGGAAAGCAAAACCAGGGTCACGTCTCGGAGGCATCTGATGGGTTTTAGAGGGGAGAGATTAGAATAGAATGAGGTCTAAGGAGAAAGCACTACCCATATGCACATGAGACAAACACAATCTTATCATATCACTCAATCAATCAAGCAAGGGCATACAATCGATCTAACTATCATTACAGTGCTCAGACTATTCTATATACATGGGGAAACACTACTGATCATATGGTGGTCTACTAGAAATTTTGATCGGTGAAAGACTCCATGATATCTGCTCCAACTTCATCTTCATAATCATCATCACTATCGTCAGGGTCGGAGTTGGTGTCGTAGATGATGAGGTAGTCTTCCGAACGAATTTCCTTGGGTTCCTCATCTTCTCCTCCTAGCGTGGGGTCTCCCATGAAAACTCCTAGCTTCCTTGTCATGCCATCATTCTTCTCCACAAGTATCATCATTTCGTCCTCATATCCATTGCATCTAGACTTAAGCTCCTCTTCTAGCTCTGTGATCCTGGTTATCGCCTTTTTCAAATCTATCATGCTTGCACACATATGGTTCTCCTGGCGATGAATATGATGGTTTAACTCCTGGATGAATGCTGCAATGGACCTGTCCTTCCTGGTGCTGATCATCTCCCATTGCTCATCTCGGCGCCCACATATCTGGTAGATAGTGTCCTTAAGCTCCTTGTGGTAAACTTTGCCGATGCCTCCTATGGCGATGTGGGTTGCCATGCTCTTACCTAGACTCCAGGTTGGTGCGTCAAAGGAAAATTCTATGGGTTTAGTGACTGGTGTGAACATCCTTCCTAGAATTTGAACATGAATCAACCAATGCTCCTCTTCTGGTAATGTGGTGGTGTAGGTCCCAGTGAAGCTTGGTATTCCAATGTTCATGTACCTAGTGACTTCCTTCAAATGTCGTCCAAACAGGGTGTCTTCATCTGGCTGTGTAAACTTGTTCTTTGGTCCGCCATCCTAAAGAGTAGAAAATGGAGAGGAGTCAGAAATGAGTAGAGAAGAGCGTCCTATGGCTCATCTTAGTGGTCGTGTCCTACATTCAGCGTGTGCTCTGATACCATCTTGTAGCGACCCGACCGCAGGCGGTCATGTCTCTGTGTTCAGTGTCATCCCTAGATCAGTAATTCTGACACACACAATACTCGAAGGATTTATAATAGAGTAGCAATCACACACTTATTACATCGAATTTCTCAAGAAGGACTTATTACAATAAATATGTCTTAAGGCCATCTAAATAAGATAACAATGGAAGACTTGGAAGATAAAGTGAGTCCATCAACTCCAACGGCATAGCTGAGTGCATGACAAACGACCTATCACATCTTACTCCTCGTCTGAAAAGTCTGCAACATGATATATTGCAACCCGAAAATGGGTCAGCACATGGAATATGCTGGCAATATAACACAGTAGAGCAATGAATAGGTAAATGCTATCACTACATGCATATTTGGCTGGTGGAGGCCCTATGGTTATAATGTTTCTGCAAAAAGCCAATTTTTCCCTACAAGAAAGGAATGTACTTTATTTAACTATCATGGTGGTTGAAACATTGACAATGGTACCCCCATCTCAATCCCAATTAAAAGTAATTATCAACCCAACACATTAATTTAGAGTGATGAGATCCATATGATAATCTAAGAACTAGATACTCAAGTTGTCCATAATCAGGGACACGGCTAACCATGATTAGTTTGTATACTCTGCAGAGGTTTGCGCACTTTTCACCACAAGACTCGATCTCCTCCGTTGGATTTCTTGCACTACAGGGTGTTTGAGAAACGGATGACCGAGACACAATCTTTTAGAAGCATTAACTCTAACCCCGGGTAGACAGTACCAACCTACATCCCCTACATCTTCTAGCCTACCACTGGAAGAGGTCATGAAACCTACTCAACTATGCTAGAGCCCATAATGGCTTGTGGCTGCACACGTAAGTTTCTTGCATTTATAATCTTATGATCCCTTTGAGCCTGGGTGGCGGACCATAGGTGGATCACACGGTATAACCCCGTGATCTCATAGGACAACACTGGTATAACCCCAAGTGCCCAAAACCAACAATCCACCCAGATGTGTATTAAAGTTGCCAATTTAGAATTGAACCATTAATTAAACACTCACATCTGTCATGGATACACTCAAACCCAATCCACGTCTACTCGCATAGCATAACAATATAAGCATAACGTAGAAGTAACTCCCAAGGGTTTGATAATGAAATAGGTAATAGGTTCTACCTCATAAACTAGTTCCCAATACCCACATGTTAATCACATCCTAATCATGCAGTGCTTGAGGATTGTAACTAATGCATAAAATCTTGGTATGAAAGAGTACGATCAATGTGTTACTTGCCTTGTTGATGATCTGCAAAATCTAGTGACTCGTAGTAGCACGCTTTGCACTCCGGGTGTTCTATCGCAAACAAACAATAGCATACATAAGCAATCAAGCAAAAGATGCACAGGAAAACTCAAATAAGAAGATCTAACCAGAAAGTTCAACTGAAGAACTCCGGTTTGCAAAAAAATCAAATCAAACGGAGCAACGAAACACAAACTACGAAAGAAACAAGATCTGATTACTAATCTGGAGTAAAGCCAAATTTTATAGTACCAAAATCCTGTTCAACTAGGTTAAACAGAAAGAGGGCTTCGAGATGAAGATCTAGGCGCTTGTTTCACCTGATTTGGATAAACGAGCGAAAAGATATACTAGATCGAAGATTAGGGCAGAAATCGCGATCGGAAATAATCGCGGAAAAACCCTGGAAAAAGACAAATTGACGAACAGGCTAACGAACGAACGTTTGTTGTCTGCGACTAACCAACGAACAACGTTCGTTAAAACGAACGTACGGACGGACGCCCGCTAAATAAATAAACCGACGGAAAACCGAAAGAACCGATCTATTTAAAAAAACTAGATATAGGGTTTTCTAAAAAAACCAACAGTTTTCCTGAGAAAACCGGACGGCGGTGGCGGCTACCTCGGAGTTGGCGGGCAGCGGCTCCGACGGCGGGGTCTCCAGCGGCGGCGGGCGGGGTCGGCGGCGGGGTCTCAATCGGCGGCGGGCGGGGTCGGCGGCGGCGGGAAGCGACGCTAGGGTTCGGGCGGGGCTGGCAGCTTCGCGGGCCTCGCCTTAAAAAGCCGGCCGGGTGGTGTCCTAGTCCGGCACGGCCCGTTAGGTCGGTACTCTTTTAAAAAAACCTGACGCGGAAAAACAAATAAAATAAATACTCAACGGACTCCAAAAATCCTGAAATAAATTTTCATGGTCCTCTAATAATATTCCGGACAAAGTGAACATTTATTTGGGCCTCTAATGCAATTTTGAAAAACACATTTTTTCCTAATTTAAATAAAATTGCAATAAAATCCAAATAAAGTTTATCATTTGATTGTAATATTTTTCCTCCAATATTTCACGTATTGTTTTTGGAGAAGTCATATTATCTCCTCTCATATATTTTAATATGAAATATTTTTGGAGAGAAAAATTATTAAAACCAAAATGACCCTTGCCTCAATATTTGATATTCAAATATGAAGAACGTGAAATCCCCAACTCTCTCGGTGGGTCCTTGAGTTGCTTGGGATTTTCGAGGATCGCGAAACAAAATGCAATAAAATATGATATGCATGAATGACCTATGTATAACATTCCAAATTAAAAATTTGGGATGTTACACAACCCTTCTCCATCGCCAATTCCATGATGCTCCCCACAGAGAGTGAGTAATTCCTTCGTAGGCTCACTGGTCGGTGAGGAGTTGGATGAGATTCATCATGTAATCGAGTTAGTTTTGTGAGGGCTTGATCCCTAGTATCCACTATGTTCTTAGATTAGTGTTGCTATGACTTTGCCATGCTTGATGCTTGTCAGTTTGGGCCCGGGTGCCATGATTTCAGATCGGAACCGTTTATATTATCACCATTATATCCATGTTCTAGATCCAATCTTGCAAGTTACTGTCACCTACTACGTGTTATGATCCGGCAACCCCGGAGTGACAATAGTCGGGACCACTCCCGGTGATGATCGTAGTTTGAGGAGTTCATGTATTCACCGTGTGTTAATGCTTTGTTCCAGTTCTCTATTAAAAGGAGGCATTAATATCCCTTAATTTCCAATATGGACCCCACTGCCACGGGAGGGTAGGACAAAAGATGTCATGCAAGTTCTTTCCATAAGAACGTATGACTATTTACGGAATACATGCCTACATTATATTGACGAATTGGAGCTAGTGCCATATCGCCCTAGGTTATAATTGTCTCATGATGAATATCATCCAACAAGTCACCGATCCAATGCCTACGAATTTATCTTATATTGATCTTGCTAAGTTACTACTACTATCATCACTGTTACAGTTGCTAAAAACTACTGCTATCACTGTTACTGTTACCATTGCTACTGCTACTATTATCAAAACTATCATATTACTTTGCTACTGATTACTTGCTGCAGACAATTAATCTCTAGGTGTGGTTGAATTGACAACTCAGCTGCTAATACCTTCAAATATTCTTGGGCTCCCCTTGTGTCGAATCTATCAATTTGGGTTGAATACTCTACCCTCAAAAACTGTTGCGATCCCCTATACTTGTGGGTTATCAAGACCTTTTTTCTAGCGCCGTTGCCGGGGAGCATATCTATATTTGTTCAGTCACTTGGGATTATTATCATATTATCACTATGAAGAATCGGAAGGATTCTAAAACTAAGATATTTCCGTCAAAGATGAGGGGAGGTAAGGAACTGCTATCCAGTTCTGCTTTAGATTCACATTCTGTTATAAGTAAACTTGCAACACCACCACATGCTATTAATTCTGATATGTCGCAAGTTATTGATGATGCTACTTCTTCTATGGATAATGCTTATGATGATGCTAGTACCTTGCTTAATGATGATGTGCCACTAGGTGACTTTCTTGATAAACAAATTGCTAGAATAATACAACATGATGTTGTTGAATCTGATGATGAGCATGAAACTAAAATTCCTGAAACACCTGCTAGAACTAGCCCTCCTAGATGTGAACTGCCTAAGGTACCGGAAGGTTATGTTATGAGTGAGGAGACAACTAGAGATATTCTTGCTTGTAGAGATTATTGTTCAAGATATCTTCCGATATTCTGATAAATCGACCGATTTATCTCTTATCGTGGTCTGAACGATAAGATAAATTGGCTGATAAATCAACCGATACGGCGATAAACCGGCCGATATGCCGATAAACTGGCCGATTTACCCCTTATCATAGGTCGACCGATAAGTTCTCGATAAGCGATATCCCCAACATTGGCAGAGATAGAGATGATCTAGACAAATTATTATGCAAGTATAAAGAAAAATCTCTGAATGCTAGAATGAAATGTGATCCTAAGTTTGCTACTTCACCTATCTTTATTGATGATAAGGATTATGAATTCTCTGTCAACCCAGAGTTAATTACTTTGGTTGAATCTGATCCTTTCTATGGTTATGAAACTGAAACTGTTGTGGCACATCTTACTAAGTTGAATGACCTAGCCACCCTTTTTACTCATGATGAGAAAACTCGCTATTACTATATTCTCAAATTATTTCCGTTCTCATTAAAGGGTGATGCTAAAGCTTGGTACAATAATCTTGCTCCTGGTTGTGTGCGTAGTTCCCGGGATATGATTTATTACTTCTTTGAAAAATATTTTCCTGCTCATAAGAAACAAGCTACCTTGCAGGAAATATTTAACTTTGTTCAAATTAAAGAAGAGAGTCTCTCACAAGCTTGGGGGAGGATTTTCCATTTACTTAATGCTTTGCCTGATCATCCTCTTAAGAAAAATGGAATACTTGATATCTTCTATAATGAATTAACCGATGCTTCTAGGGACTTCCTAGATAGTTGTGCTGATTGTGTTTTCAGGGAAAGAACTATTGGACAAGCTGAAGAATTATTGAATAACATATTGAAAAATTATGATGATTGGACTCCTCCTGAACCACCGGCTAAACCCACTCCGAAGAAGAGGGGTATATTATATCTCAGTCCTAAAGATATGCAAGAGGCAAAGAAATCTATGAAGGAAAAAGGTATCAAAGTTGAGGATGCTAAAAATTTATCTCCTATTGAAGAAATACATGGGCTTAATACACCACCACCTCCTAAGGTGGTAGAGGTAAATTCTCTTATGAAATTCAATGATAATGACAATCCTCACAATATGCATCCTAGCCAATACCTTTATGAGTTTGGAAATTATATTAGAAAACAAGATCACTTCAATGCAAATGTTATGAAACAATTGAAATACAATTCTGATATGATTGCTCGCTTGAGTGACTTGTTATTTAGAATATCAAATGATGTTAGAGGTGTTGGAAAGCATGCTTCTATGGTTCAAATTTAGTTAGAACAAGTTGCTAAATCTCAAAGAGAATTGCTTGATGAAATGAATAATAATATGCATGACTTTGTTGTTAGAGTTGCAACTAGAGGAGGTAAAATGACTTAGGAACCACTTTATCCCGAGGGACACCAAAAAGAATTGAACAAGATTCACAAAGAGCTAACACTAGTGCACCTTCTTATAAAAACAAAAATAAAAAGAAAAATGATAGGACTTGACATGCTCCTAGTGAACCTGAAATAGAAAAACCTCCTGATAATGATAATGAAACTTCTATCTATGATGCTGAAACTCAGTCTGGTAATGAACACTCACCTAGTGATAATGAAAAAGATAATGCTGTTGTTCATGAAGACTCTCAAACAAATAATAAAGAAGCAGACAATGATGTTGAGATAGAACTACCTGTTGATCTTGATAACCCACAACCTAAGAATAAAAGATATGATAAAAGAGACTTCATTTCTAGAAAACACGATAAAGAAAGAGAACCATGGGTTCAAAAACCTATGCCTTTTCCACCTAAGTCAACTAAAAAGAATGATGATGAAGAATTTGAACGCTTTGCTAAAATGTTGAGGCCAATATTTTTGCGTACTCGCTTGACTGATATCTTGAAAATGCCTCCTTATGCAAAGCATATGAAAGACATCATCACAAATAAGAGAAAAATACCGGAAGCTGAAATCTCCACTATGCTTGCTCACTATACTTTTAAAGATGGAGTACCTAAAAAACTTGGAGATCTGGGAATACCAACTAGACCTTGCTCTATCAAAATGAATTATGTGAAAACTGCTTTGTGTGATTTAGGAGCTGGTGTTAGTGTTATGCCTTTCTCTTCATATAAAAGACTTGATTTGAATAAACTCACACCTACTGAAATATCTTTGCAAATAGCTGACAAATCAACTGCCATACCTATCGGTATCTGTGAGGATGTGCCCGTTGTTGTTGCTAATGTTACTATTTTGACTGCTTTGTTATACTTGAGATGCCCAAGGACGACAACATGTCGATTATCCTTGGTAGCCCCTTCTTGAATACTGCAGGGTTGTTATTGATTGCAATAGAAGCAAGGTCACTTTTCATATCAATGGTAATGCGCATATGGTGCACTTTCTGAAGAAACAATTCCAAGTGAATGGTATTAATGTTATTGAAAAATCTTTGACATTCACTATTGGAAGTTTTCAAATACCTCTACCTACTGTTAAAAATAAATATGAAATGCTTATTGTTGGGGACATTCATATTCCCACTGAGGTAACTTAGTGATTTACGAAAGTTCTTTGGTTTCATGCTAATCGAAAGTGGTTGTTAATAAGACTTGATCAACCTTATTAATGGATCATTTTTGAACGGTATGAAGTTGATGAACTTAGTAAGCACTACCTCTGTCCCTACTTTTTACTCTCTGTTTTTAGTGGTTAAATAAAATAAAATGCCATGTTTTGTCTATTTTCTGTTTTTTCCGTGCAATAAAAAATGACCCAAAAATAACGTTCTCAGAATGCCCTGAAAGTTTAATATGATTTTTTCTGAATATTTCTGAATTTTTGGTACAAATAACATCAGAGGGAGGTGCACTAGGTGGGCACAACCCACCTGGGCGCGCCCTGGTGGGCTGTGGTCCCCACGTGGGCCCCCTCACTTATCTCTTTACACCACATCATCACCTACCTCCAGAAAAAATTCTCCATTGCTCTCTCCCCCATGTTCTTGCTCTCAAACCCACGGATTTTGATCTCTTTGCTCAAAGCTCCGTTTCCGAAACTGTTTCAGCGGATTGTTGCTTGGTATGTGAGTCCATCGTTTGTCCAATTAGTTTTTGTTTTAGTGGTTTATATTTTTAATAATTAGCTACTCTTGGTGCTGCTGTAGATGAGCTTGCATGTTGAATTCTCAGTGTTCTAAGTAGTTTGAATGCTTGCTATGGCCTCTATGTATCCCTATGAGTAGTTGGTATCATTTTTGTGAAGTTTTGTTGAGAAAATTTTGTGGGCTAATAAATTTCAGAATTTTGTTCATAGGAAAACCATGAATATCTTTAGGAAGTTTGGCTCTAAGAAGAACTCCAAGGGTGTTATTGGGGAGTCATCTGATAGTGATCTTCATCCTCGGAGGTTGGCGGAAGGACGGCCGTGTGAATGGCCGCACACCCCATTCCTGGAAGAGGCTGGAATCCTTTAGGAGTTCACGCAATATGGTGCTAATGCCGGCCACACCAACTTCATCGCAGATGAGTGTGAACAGCACCAAATCCTCACAAACATCTTTGTTCAAAGCTTTACTTTCCTACCTAGGAATAATCCTCCAGAAGTGAGTTTTGATTTATATGCTGAAAACCATCAGATACCACTTACTGAATTTTGCAATATATGCATGATCCCTTCTGATGGGAGCTTAGCCGAGCCTAGGCCGACTGAGTTTGAGGACTTTTATCACACTTTTGACAGTGCGAGATGAGAGAGGGGTGTCAGCTATCACTGCCGCTGGCTTGCATTTTCCTGCGCTTCCTTACTTTGCTCTTTTCATTGCAAAATGCTTACTTGCTTGAGCGAAGGTGGGTGCGCTCAGCTCACCAGACTTTGTTGTTTTGCATCGTGCATTAGAGGGCGAAAACACTTATAGCTTGGGAGCTATTGTGGCTCGTCGCCTCCACCTTAATAAGTCCAAGGGTAAAGTTCATGGTGGGATTTATGCTACTCGTTTGGCAGCTCACTTCAAGATTGACATACGCCCTCATTATTACCCTCTGACCAAGGTTTACCTAGACCGTGCTGCCATGGATTACCACCATTTTACTAATGATAGATCTCCTGACATTCCTATTCCTTATAACCTGGTTTTAGTATTGAAACTCGTGATATTATTCCACTACCTGCTGCTTCTTTGTTTTATTCCATTGCCAGGGGCGGATATAGGATCATGCCTGCAGACATCATCGCCTAACGGAACGCTCAGGTTGCTGCAGAGGCAGAGGAGGAGCCTCAGAAGTGGGATCAGTGGATGCCCGCTCCTCAGTACCCCTACTACCATCCAGGCTACTGATCGACTACCAAGTTAGGCCAAAAGCCTAAGCTTGGGGGAGTACGTGTTCTCACCGACATTACATTCATGTCCACTTATTCATCTTGTTAGTGTTCACACTTTTTATTGTATCATCCATGTTTAGATTTTATTTTCTTGCTTTCTTCTTGTGTGTTTGAAAAACTTTAGAAAAACAAAAAAAATTAGTTGTAGCTAGTTTACTTTCTATGCATGCTTAGCTGTAGTATTAAAAAGAAAACCCAAAAAGATTTCCTAGTTCTTTTTTTGCTTGTTGGGAGCTTTCCCGTGTATATAGTTTTTCTCGTTTTTGCCTTTCCCTTTTATTTGCATGTTCAAGAAAACCAAAAACTCCAAAAATATTTCATTGTGTTTCTATGAATTACTTTTCCTTTTATTCGAGTTACACCAAGGAGAAGACCATGATGACAATGTTGAGTGGCTCTCATATGAATAATTGTTGATCTAATAAAGAGCACATTTTACCTTGTATTCTCCTGTTGAATAAAATATTTGCAGATTGCAGCTTAGTCCATGGCACTCTTGCACTATTATCATTTTCATATCGTTTGGTCGTACAAGTGAAAGGCAATAAAGACGATATTCGATGAACTGGCCGTGGCAGAGAGAAACTGGTATGAACTCGACTTGTTCTGTTTGTGTAAATATGTTTAACCTAGTATCCATGATTCAGCCCATTATGATTAAACATGTTTGCAATGACAGTTAGAGATTATAGTTTCTCATGCCATGCATAAGTAGATGGGAGTGGATAATGATTTATCTTGGATATCAACATTGCGTTAAAATGATTGTGATGTAGTATGATGATATCGTATCCTCCTCTGAATGTTCAAGTGGCTTGAGTTGGCACATGTTCATGCATGTAGTTGTATCAAAACTAACATAGCCTCTATGATATTTATGTTCATGGTGATCATATCCTACTCATGCTAGTGTCCAATGTTAATTATGCATAATGCATGATCATGATCGTTGTTGCTCTCTAGCTGGCCGCTTCGCAATCTAATTGCTAGCCTTCGCCTGTACTAAGTGGGAATTCTGCTTGTACATCAAAAACCTTGAACCCAAAAGTTATTCCAGATGAGTCCACCATACCTACCTATATGCGGTATTACCCTGCCGTCCTAAGCAAATTTGCATGTGCCACCTCTAAAAACTTCTGAAAAAAATATCCTTTTTGTTTGCCTGGATCATTCATGGAATGACAGGAGGTGGTCGGTATCTTCCATGCTAAGCGGGTTATTCTCAGGTTGAGTGTTTATTCACTCGCCATCGCACGAGAAAAGGGCGGTAATAGGGATGCCCAGTCCCAAACTACAAACACAAAAAGAGTTAATCTCTCAAATAATCAAACAAAAACTCCCAATGGAGTCAAAACCTTTACTTTTTATCGCTTGGGAACCGCCACTAGCTTGTTTAGCATGGGAGATATTGATAACTGATAGTCGTGAAGTAAATGAGAAGGGTGCATGTCTCAAAATATCATTTATATCTGTTTAAAAAACTTGAGCTCTGGTAGATCTGCAGATCACTGCTTCACTCTACGAAGGGACTATCTACTTACTTTTATGTTATGGCATCACCTTCTAAAACAAGTGCTAGAACCTGAGAGCACAACTGTCATGACTTATGCATTGTGTGTAGCTAATGTTGGGTGCATCATGACTGGATCTTTTCTACCATGAATTACAATGTTTAGCCGCTTCTTGGACTTTGGAGGTGCTCTGCATTTATGTTTTGTGGTCTCGGAAAGGGCTAGCGAGATACCACTATTGTCATATTATATCATGGTTGTTTTGACAACGTGTTGCCGTTTGAGATGTCTTATTATTGCTCGCTAGCTGATTATGTCATTGCTATGAGTTAATATAATCTTTAAGAGTTATTGTCGGCATGGTTAGTTATAATGTGGCTGAAAACCTGGGTGCTGTTTAAGCTTATTTATGCAAAAAAGAGCAAAAGAGTTTGTAAAAGTTTTTCTTTTTCACTTTCAGTTTATCAACTGAATTGCTTGAGGACAAGCAAATGTTTAAGCTTGGGGGAGTTGATACGTCTCCAATGTATCTACTTTTCCTAATGCTTTCCCTCTTGTTTTGGACTCCAATTTGCATGATTTGAATGAAACTAACCCCAGACTGACGTTGTTTTCAGCAGAACTGCCATGGTGTTGTTTTTGTGCAGAAATAAAAGTTCTCGGAATGGAACGAAACTTTGCGAGGAATTTTTATATAATAAAAGAGAACTTCTGGAGCCAACACCTATCGAAGGGGGGCACCTGGGTGGGCACAACCCATCAGGGTGCGCCCCCCTCACCAGGCGCGCCCAGGTGGGTTGTCCCCACCTGGTGGCCCTGCAGACCCTGATTCCATCTCCATAAATACCTACTTTTCCAGAAAAAACCAGGGAGAAAGAATTATCGTGATCCACGAGACAGAGCCGCCATCACCTCATGTTCTTCATTGGGAGGCCAGATCTGGAGTCCGTTTCAGGCTCCGGAGAGGGGGATATTCCTTCTTCGTCATCACCAACCCTTCTCCATCGCCAATTCCATGATGCTTCCCACCGAGAGTGAGTAATTCCTTCGTAGGCTCGCTGGTCGGTGAGGAGTTGGATGAGATTCATCATGTAATCGAGTTAGTTTGTTAGGGCTTGGTCCCTAGTATCCAATATGTTCTTAGATTAGTGTTGCTATGACTTTGCCATGCTTGATGCTTGTCACTTTGGGCCCGGGTGCCATGATTTCAGATTGGAACCATTTATGTTATCACCATTATATCCATGTTCTAGATCCGATCTTGCAAGTTATTGTCACCTACTACGTGTTATGATCCGGCAACCCTGGAGTGACAATAGTCGTGACCACTCCCGGTGATGATCGTAGTTTGAGGAGTTCATGTATTCACCGTGTGTTAATGCTTTGTTCCAGTTCTCTATTAAAAGGAGGCATTAATATACTTGATGTAGATAATTAATCTCCAGGTGTGGTTGAATTGACAACTCAGCTGCTAATACCTTCAAATATTCTTTGGCTCCCCTTGTGTCGAATCTATAAATTTGGTTTGAATACTCTACCATCAAAAACTATTGTGATCCCCTATACTCTTGGGTTATCAATCATATGCTAATCTTATGCTAAGTAATGACATCACATAAGGAAAACTGCAAGTGGTAAAATTTATTGGAGATTGACAAACATAGCATTGGTCAATGATGCAATTCAGGAAAGAATTAATAAGGGAAGAGAAGATTCACATGCAGATACACTATCTTTGACATCTTTTATGATTGTGAGCCCCCATAAAAATATTATATCCAAAATTGTTGACTTTGGACAAGGAAGACAACGTAATGATTTATGTTTGTTCATATTCACATAGAATTTATATTGTCATAGATCCTTTAAGATGTGATGTTTGCCCAATATCCTTGCTAGCCAAAAATTCCGCACTAAGTAGAGATACCAGTTGTGCATACAAAAACCCTTAAACCCACAATCTTGTTTGAGAGTCCACCATACCTACCTATGGATTGAGTAAGATCCTTCAAGTAAGTTGACATCGGTGCAATAAGGCAATAATAATTGCTTCTAAACGTGTTGGATCATTTAGTGTAAGAGAAAACTTAGCATTGTATGAACTTGTGATGGCAAAGTAATAAAGGCGACATATTGCATAATAAAGGTTGCTATCATAAGGGGCAGTACAACGTGACGCTCTTTTGCACTAAGAGTTTGAGCATACAAACCAAAAAGCGCATGACAACCTCTTCTTCCCTCTGCGAAGGGCCTATATTTTACTTTTATGTATTTACTTCTATGCTAGAGTGTAACGCCCCGTATGTAACTTGCCATATTTGTATTCCAACTCATGCCATTTTCGACTCTAAGTTATGTTATTCCCTCGTGGTTGGGTTTTGTCTCCGTTTTGCATTTTGTCCATGTCATGCATCTCATATCATGTCATCATGTGCATCGCATTTGCATACGTGTTCGTCTCATGCATCCGAGCATTTTCCCCGTTGTCCGTTTTGCATTCCGGCACTCCTATGTCCTCCGGCGTCCCCTTTTGCCTCTTTTCGTGTGCGGGTGTTAAACATTCTCGGATAGGACCGAGACTTTCCAAGCGGCCTTGGTACACCACGGGTAGACCGCCTGTCAAGTTTCATGCCATTTGGACTTCGTTTGATACTCCAACGGTTAACCGAGGAACCGTAAAGGCCTCCTGTGTGTTGCAGCCCAACACCCCTCCAATGTGGCCAAAAACCCATCCAAACCCCCATCCTCTCGGTCATTGGATCACGATCGCATGGCCGAAAACCGCACTCCATTTGGAGTCTCCTAGCTTCTTCTATGTATAAATAGCCCCCCCCCCTCTGAAATTTCGGGTCCAAACCCTAGCTCCCTCTCCCATCCACGCCGCCGGACGTGTCCGGGCGCCGCCGGACAAAATCCCGCCACCGCATGCCGCCACGTGTCGCCTCCGGATTCATCGCCGCCCTGCGCCCACATCCCCGCGCCGCCACCCGCGCGCCAGCCCGCCGGGCCCAAGCGGGGCCCTCCCGGCCCGGGTCGCCGCCCGCCGCCGCCTGGCAACTGCGCCTCCCGAGCGCCGCCCGCACCCGCCTGCCCCGCCGCCGCTCGCCCTCCGGTGGCTTCCGCTGACCTCGCGGGGCCCCATTGCCCCGCTGTGACGCTGTCCAGCTCCTCCGCCGGCGCCGCTCCTCCTCCGGCCAGATCCGGCCACGGGAGCACCGGATCCCGCCACTGTCAAAATCCCCGGCCATCTCCGGCCTCCTCCACGCCCAACTCCGGCGAGACTCCGGCGGACATCGAAAACCATGCCAGATCTGGATCGGGCAAACCCTAGGTCGATTTTGCCCAAGTCCTTTTCCCTGCATATTTTTTTAGCTATGTTCATTGCATCATATCTCATCATTCGTAGCTCTGTTTTGCGCGTGTGAGATATCAAATTGTTCGTCTGGATGTGCTATTCATTTCATTCCATTGCATCATGCTTGTTTGAGTCCATCTTGATGCCTAAAATGTTGTTGCAAGAGTGCTATATAATGTTAGTTTCTGTTTCTTATCAAATTATGAACATTTGTCATTTTTGCCATGTTTAATGTGTGCCTCCTATGAACTTGAGCCCTACACGTGTTTTGGGCTATGCCATGCCATCTTTACAGGGGTGTATGCCATGTATTTTTGTGATCAATGTGGTGACTAGCACAAGCATGCAAAGTAGCTCTCGTGATGTTGCTGATTTCGGGGACTTAGAATTCTTCTAAGTCATTTCCCTGATGTTATTTTTATGCCATGTATTCATGTTGCTACAGAGTGATCCATGCCTCTTTTGAGCATGTTTAGTAAGGATGATTTTGATATATTGTTATGTTCTATCCATCCATGTCTTTGTTTGCAATTATGGAGTACCCTAGCATGACTCAATCTTGCTCTACGTTTGCTATAAAATGTTCCTGGCAGGTTGTTTACGTGTTAATCAATTTTGCCGAGGTTTTTATAGTTGATACGTGCATGCTATGAGATTGTTCTTGCCATGGTTAGCTTCTTGAACATGTCTTGATGCTGGGTGTATGCTTAGTTTGTCATGCAATGCCATGTGGTGAGTGCATGGAGCTCGCAAACATACCTACGTAACTCTGTTTTTGCCATGTCCAGTTTTTCTACTAAGTCTGAATCTGTTAACGAAACTTGCTATGTTTACATGGGTGCCATCATATCTTCTGATCCCTTTTGGCTTATGGTCAGTAAGGGACTTTTGTTATATGCTTTGAGTAGTTTCATGCCATGCCTAGCTTTGCCATGATATGTTCCTGTAGCATGTTGTTATCTTGCTCTAAACATTGCCTCCTGATGTTAATTCCTGACATGTTATTTTCACCAAGTCTGTGAACCTGATATCTTTTGCACTTTCCATGCTTGTTTGAACCTGCTATTGTGTGATTTAGACGTAGCTCAGTGTTCATCTTTTGTCAAGCATCTTGAGTGGATCACTTCCATGTGCTTTATTGCTATGTTAGAGTGCATTAGCTTAATTTCTTGTTGCATTCTAGATGGCATCGTGCTGTTAATCGCAGAATAGTGCAATTATTGTTTTGCTTGCCAATTGCAAACCGTGCATCCGATTCCGGTGATCTTTATATCGATTTCCACCGAAATCAACTCATCTTTGCAGCGGCACTCTTGGTTTGCCAGGCATGGTTCAATCTTTCCTTTCCGAAGCACGCATATGCATTGCATATTACTTCTCGCATATCATGCCATGTTTTGCATCATGTTGCTTGCGCATTGCACCGTGATTGATTGTGGTTCCCTTTGCTTGTGTTCTTGCTTTGGGTAGAGCCGGGAGACGAGTACGTGATTAAGGAACCCGTTGAGTATGCTTACGAGGATCAAGCTTATGTCAACTTGGAGAACTTTGCAGGCAAGATGACCATACCCTCGAAATCACTTCTATCTTTGCTTGATAGTTGTTCGCTCTATTGCTATGCCTATGCCGCGATACCTACCACATGCTTTACCATGCCTCCCATATTGCCATATCAAACCTCTAACCCACCTTGTCCTAGCAAACCGTTGTTTGGCTATGTTACTGCTTTGCTCAGCCCCTCTTATAGCGTTGCTAGTTGCAGGTGAAGATTTGAGTTTGTTCCTTGTTGGAACATGTTTATTGTTGGGACATCATTATTATATCTTGTTTACTTTAATGCATCTATATACTTGGTAAAGGGTGGAAGGCTCGACCTTATGCCAGGTGTTTTGTTCCACTCTTGCCGCCATAGTTTCCGTCATACCGGTGTTAAGTTCCTTGATTTTGCATTCCTTGCACGGTTGGGTTATAATGGGAACCCCTTGACAGTTCGCCTTGAATAAAACTCCTCTACAAAGGCCCAACCTTGGTTTTACCATTTGCCACATAGCCTTTTTCCCTTCGTTTTCGCGGACTCAAGGTCATCTTTATTTTAACCCCCCAGGCTAGTGCTCCTCTGAGTGTTGGTCCAAAACGGGCAGCCTGCGGGGCCACCTTGGGGCAACTCGAGGGTTGGTTTTACTCGTAGCTTGACCTATCCGGTGTGCCCTGAGAAAGAGATACGTGCGACTCCTATCGGGATTTGTCGGCACATCGGGCGGCTTTGCTGGTCTTGTTTTACCATTGTCGAAATGTCTTGTAACCGGGATTCCGAGTCTGATCGGGTCGTCCTGGGAGAAGGAATATCCTTCATTGACCGTGAGAGCTTGTGATGGGCTTAGTTGGGACACCCCTGCAGTGATTTGAACTTTTGAAAGTCGTGCCCGTGGTTATGGGAAGATGGGAATTTGTTAATGCCCAGTTGTAGAAAATCTGAAACTTATTGTAATTAAAATGAATCAACATCGTGTGTAGCCGTGATGGTCTCTTTTCGGTGGAGTCTGGGAAGAAAACACGGTCTCGTGTTATGCTTGAACGTAAGTAGTTCTAGGATCACTTCTTGATCGTAGATTCTTGAACGTGCTTTGCCTTCTCTTCTCGCTCTCATTTGCGTAAGTTAGCCACCATACATGCTAGTGCTTGCTGCAGCTGCACCTCTCATACCTTTTACCTACCCATAAGCTTAAATAGTCTTGATCGCGAGGGTGTGAGATTGTTGAGTCCCCGTGACTCACAGATTACTTCCAAAACCAGATGCCAATGTCGATGATACCATTCCAGGAGATGCGACTGAGCTCAAGTGGGAGTTCGATGAGGACTCAGGACGTTACTACGTTTCCTTTCCAGACAATCAGTAGTGGAGCCCAGTTGGGGCGATCAGGGATCTTATGCATTTGGGGTTGTCTTTACTTTGGTTCCGTAGTCGGACCTTGATTGTACCTGGATGATGTAATGCTATATTTATGTATTGTGTGAAGTGGCAATTGTAAGCCAACTATGTACCTTGTTCTTATTTAGTACATGGGATGTGTAAAGATTACCCCTCTTGCGACATGTCTACAATGCGGTTATGCCTCTAAGTCGTGCTCCGACACATGGGAGATATAGTTGCATCGTGGGTGTTACAAGTTGGTAATCAGAGCCTTCCCCGACTTAGGAGCCCCTTGCTTGATTGAATCGTTGGTGTTGTTGAGTCTAGAAAAATGTTTTGAGTCTTTTAGGATTATATATATTAGAGAGTAGGCTTTTTTTTACTCCTCAGTCCCTTCGTCGCTCTGGTGAGGCACCCTGACGTAGAGTTTTGACTCTTCTCTTCTCAAATTTCACTAAAAAAAATTTAGGATCACGCGGGTATCTTGGAATCGTTCTGATGGTTTTGTGATGACAACATTGTTCTTGGTGCCTCCTGACATTCAGGGGTTGTGGCAGTGTCCCGGGGAGTTGAGCTCCGAGGTGTTGTCGTCACAATTTTATCGTTGCAGTTGTGGAATACCTGAGTTTCGCCGACATCGAAAATCTCTTTTATGCAGTTGTTGGTGAGATAACCTCGATGCCACCCAGTACTGGGGCAGGAGTTCGGGAGTATTGCCATAACTCGTATAACAGATGCTTTTCGAAGGTTGAGGTAAATGATTTCCGAAGGTTTCTCGGTTGTGTGTTGAAGGATGGATACAGCTGGATGTAGGATTATCTAGTTTTGGGTGAGATATAATGCTTCCCCTGTATCCCCAACACCTGATTGCATAACCGGAAAATTTCGGGAGTTTCATAGGTGGGAATTCATGTAGCTCTAGTATTTCTTCCGCAGATATTTGGTGTGTGCTTTGGTAATCCTTACCAAGTATTTGTTCATATCCGTACCTTGTTGTATTATTCATCTACCTCTATCTAAGTGGCTTCTCAATTTATGGAAGTGTGATCATTTACTTTGGAATTCATTCGTTCATTCTTGTTCGAATGTTAAGGCTATATGTTGCAATTTTGATCCATTTGATTCAGCTTGAATATATGTCTATCAAGATGCTAACGGATGTCACCCTCTTCAGGATGGCTCCTCCAACGCGTCAGAATCCGGAACCACCGCCACCACCTCCACCTCCGAAGGCATGGCAAGCCATGATGGACGCTACCAACGCCAACACACAGCTGATTATGCAACTCTTGCAAGAGCGCAACCAAGGAAATCAAGGCAATGGCAACAATCAAACTCAGTTTGCTACCCTCAACCAGTTCCTCGCAAACCAGCCGAAGACCTTCAGTAACTGTGTCGAGGCCACAGACGCTGATGACTGGCTCGTGGGTATCTGCAAACATTTTGAGTGCAGCAACGTCAGGCCTGAGGACTTTGTCAAGTTTGCTTTGTTCCAACTCAAAGACCAAGCTGCTGAGTAAAATCAACAATACAAAGATTCCAGAGGAGGTCGTGTGATTACCTAGGATGATTTCAGCCAAGACTTCAAAGCTCACCACATTCCTCAGAGTGTTGTGGAGAGTAAGCATGAGGAGTTCCGCAATCTGAAGCAAGGCAGCTTGTCTGTTTACCAATACAACATCATGTTCCAGAAGCTCGCTCGTTTCGCCAAGCAAGATGTCCCTGACGAGAAGAGCATGATTTATCAGTTCAGAGGTGGCCTCAGATAAGATCTGCAACTAGCCCTCGTGCTTTTTGAGCCGAAAAAGTACGATGAGTTCTACAATATGGCACTAAAGCAAGAGGCTGCTCAGCTCAAGTGCGATGCTTCCAAGAAGAGAGTCAGGGATGCAACTCCTTCTTCTTCTTAAACTTAAGTGGCAGCTAAGCAGCAAAAGTACTGGTTGCCTCCTCCTCCTCTGTTCCGTCAGCCTTATCAGCAGAAGAGAAAAGGTGGCAATGGATCTTCCCACCCACCCAACCCAGGATTTCAAAACAAAGCTTCGTCTCATGCTCCAAGATCAAGTGCTCCGTATCACCGGCCGCTCTCAGAGGTCACGTGCAACAAGTGTCAGCAAAAGGGTCACTATGTAAACAAATGCTTCAACCAGAGGCGTGTTCCTCCTCCTCCTGTGAGATCTGCTAGCAATGCAGTGGTCAAGAATAATCCCAAGCATACCAAGGTCAACATGATGAACGCATCTCAGGCAGAGGACTCATCAGAAGTGATCATGGGTAACCTTCCTGTTAATTATATTCCTGCAAAAGTTCTTTTCGATACTGGTGCATCGCATTGTGTCATGTCAAGACCATTTTTTGCCAAGAACGAATTCACTTCTTCTCATTTGGGCAAATCCATGGATATCATTTCTCTGGGTAAACGGTTGAGTGCCAGTTTGGTGGTTCCAAATGTTTCTATTAAGATGGGTGACTATAAGTTTCTGTCTTCTCCAATGGTCCTTGGTAACTCGGAAATTGATCTAATTCTCAGCATGGACTGGCTTTCTAAGCACAAGGCTCAACTTGATTGTGCTGCCAGGCAGATTCAGTTGACACACTCGTCTAAGGATGTGATCGTCTTTGCCGCTCGTGATGATACAATTCAACTGTTTTTTCTCAATGAGAAGGGAGAGTTGGATGCCATCTCTCAGATTCCAGTCGTTTGTGAATATCAAGACGTCTTTCCAGAAGAGCTTCCAGGAATGCCTCCTCACCGGGTAGTTGATTTCGTCATTGATCTTGAGCCTGGCACGGAACCTATTTGCAAATGTCCTTACAAGCTTGGACTAGAAGAGTTGAAGGAGCTGAAGAAACAACTCGATATACAAGAGCGTATGGGTCTGATCCGACCAAGTTCTTCTCCATGGGGTTGTGGTGTTCTTATTTTCAAGAAGAAGGATGGAACGGACCGACTTTGCGTCGACTACCGTCCATTGAACAAGAAGACCATAAAGAACAAGTACCCACTTCCCAACATCGATGAGCTTTTCGAACAACTCAAAGGTGCTCAAGTATTCTCCAAGCTTGACCTCTGTACGGGTTATCATCAGATTCGCATTCATGAACAAGATATCCCCAAGACAGCATTCAGGACAAGCTATGGTTCCTATGAATACACTGTCATGTCTTTCGGCCTTGTCAACGCTCCTCCAACATTCTCTCGCATGATGAACTTCATCTTCAACCCCTACACAAATGACTTCGTCTTGGTCTATCTCGATGACATTTTGGTCTTTTCCAAGAACAAGGAGGATCATGCCAAGCACTTGAGATTGGCGCTGGACAAACTCAGAGAACATCAGTTCTATGCAAAGTTTTCAAAGTGTGAGTTTTGGCTCGATGAGGTTCTCTACCTTGGGCATATCATCTCCGCCAAGGGCATAGCTGTTAATCCTAAGAAGGTGTCTGCAATTGTGAATTGGGAACCACCTCAGAATGTGAAGCAACTCCGCAGCTTCCTTGGGCTCGCAAGCTATTGTCGAAGATTCGTTGAGAATTTCTCTAAGATCGCGAAGCCTCTTTCAAACCTTCTCCACAAGCATGTGAAGTATGTTTGGACGCCTGAATGTGACATCGCTTTCAACACCCTCAAAGAGAAGTTAGTCACAGCTCCAGTTCTGACTCCTCCTGATGAATCCAAACCATTTGAGGTTTTCTATGATGCTTCCCTTCAAGGTGCTGTGTTAATGCAAGAGAAGAAAGTTGTGGCCTATACCTCTCGTTAGTTGAAGCCCAACGAAAAGAACTACCCCACTCATGACCTCGAGTTGGCGGTAGTTGTCCATGCTCTTTTAACATGGAGACATCTCTTGTTGGGAAGAAAAGTGGACATCTTCACTGATCATAAGAGTCTCAAGTACATCTTCACTCAGCCCAACCTCAACCTCAGGCAGACTCATTGGGTAGAGATGATTCAAGAGTATAATCCGAGTATTGAATATACTCCAGGCAAGGCCAATGTAATTGCTGGCACTTTGAGCAGGAAGGCTTACTGCGACAGTTTGATTCTTAAGCCCTTCCAACCGGATCTTTGTGAAGCTTTCCGCAAACTTAATCTCCAAGTTGTTCCTCAAGGATTCCTTTCCAACCTCCAAGTCTCTCCTACTTTGGAAGATCAGATTCGTGAGGCTCAGCTTCTTGATGCTATGGTGAAGAAGGTGAAGATTGGGATTGCCAAGAGCCAACCCAAGTACAAGTGCTATCACCTTGATGACAAAGATACTCTATTCTTCGAGGATCGCATTGTTGTTCCTAAGGGTGACCTTCGTAAAGTCATTATGAATGAGGCTCACAATTCACTCCTTTCTATTCATCCTGGCAGTACAAAGATGTACCATGACCTCAAGCAGTCGTATTGGTGGACTCTAATGAAACGCGAGATTGCTCAGTTTGTGAATGAATGTGATGTCTGCAGAAGAGTGAAGGCAGAACACCAACGACCAGCTGGTCTCCTCCAACCTCTTGCCATTCCAGAATGGAAGTTTGACCATATTGAGATGGACTTCGTGACTGGATCTCCCAAGTCCAAGCGTGGCAATGATGCTTTCTTCGTTGTCATCGACAAGCTCACTAAAGTGGCTCATTTTCTTCCTATCAAAGAATCTATCACAGTAGCTCAGTTGGCAGAGCTATATACCTCCAGGATTATCTCCCTGCACGGCACTCCGCAGCTGATATCTTCAGATTGTGGAAGCATCTTCACTTCTAAGTTCTGCGATTCTTTTCAGAAGGCCATGGGCACCAACATTCGCTTCAGCACAGCTTTTCACCATCAAACTAGTGGACAAGTCGAGCGAGTCAATCAAATTCTTGAAGATATGCTCAGGGCATGTGTCATTTCTTTCGGTATGAAGTGGGAAGATTGTCTTCCATATGCCGAGTTCTCCTACAACAACAGCTTCCAAGCGAGTTAAGGCAAGGCCCCATTCGAGATTCTCTATGGCAGAACGTGCCATACTCCTCTTAATTGGTCAAAGACTGGTTAAAGCCAACTTCTTGGCAATGACTTGATCACAGAGGCTGAAGAAATGTGCAAAATCATTCATGAAAATCTCAAAGCCGCGCAATCGCGCCAGAAGAGTTACTTTGCCAGGCAGCGGCGGGCGGCGACCCGGGCCGGGAGGACCCCGCCTGGGCCCCGGCGGGCCGGCGTGCGGGTGGCGGCGCAGGGATGTGGGCGCGGGGCGGTGGCAAATCCGGAGGCGACACGTGGTGGCAGGCGGCGGCGGGATTTTGTCCAGCGGCGCCCGGACACATCCGGCGGCGTGGAGGGGAGAGGGACCGCGCCTCCCAAGCGCTGCCCGCACCCGCCTGCCCCACCGCTGCTTGCCGTCTCGCCCGCCGGCCGCCGCCGCCGAGCTCGCGGGGCCGCGCCGCCCTGCCATGACGCCGTCGAGCTCCTCCGCCAGCGCCGCTCCTCCTCCGGCCAGATCCGGCCACGGGAGCACCGGATCCGGCCGCTGACAACCTCCCCGACCATCTCCGGCCTCCTCCACGCCCAACTCCGGCGAGACTCCGGCGGACATTGAAAACCGTGCCACATCTGGATCGGGGAAACCCTAGGTCGATTTTGCCTAAGTCCTCTTCCCTGCATATTTTATTAGCTATGTCCATTGCATCATATCTCATCATTCATAGCTCCGTTTTGCGCGTGTGAGATATCAAATTATTCGTCTGGATGTGCTATTCATTTCATTCCATTGCATCATGCTTGTTTGAGTCCATCTTGATGCCTAAAATGCTGTTGCAAGAGTGCTATATAATGTTAGTTTCTGTTTCTTATCAGATTATGGACATTTGTTATTTTTGCCATGTTTAATGTGTGCCTCCTATGAACTTGAGCCCTACATGTGTTTTGGGCTATGCCATGCCATCTTTACAAGGGTGTATGCCATGTATTTTTGTGATCAATGTGGTGACTAGCACAAGCATGCAAAGTAGCTCTCATGATGTTGCTGATTTCGGGGACTTAGAATTCTTCTAAGTCATTTCCCTGATGTTATTTTTATGCCATGTATTCATGTTGCTACAGAGCGATCCATGCCTCTTTTGAGCATGTTCAGTAAGGATGATTTTGATATATTGTTATGTTCTATCCATCCATGTCTTTGTTTGCAATTATGGAGTACCCTAGCATGACTCAATCTTGTAATACATTTGCTATAAAATGTTCCTGGCAGGTTGTTAACGTGTTAATCAATTTTGCCGAGGTTGTTATAGTTGATCCGTGCATGCTATGAGATTGTTCTTGCCATGGTTAGCTTCTTGAACATGTCTTGATGCTGGGTGTGTGCTTAGTTTGTCATGCAATGCCTTGTGGTGAGTGCATCAAGCTCGCAAACATGCCTACGTAACTATGTTTTTGCCATGTCCAGTTTTTCTGCTAAGTCTGAATCTGTTAACGAAACTTGCTATGTTTACATGGGTGCCATCATATCTTCTGATCCCTTTTGGCTTATGGTCAGTAAGGGACTTTTGTTATATGCTTTCAGTAGTTTCATGCCATGCCTTGCTTTGCCATGATATGTTCCTGTAGCATGTTGTTATCTTGCTCTAAACATTGCTTCCTAATGTTAATTCCTGACATGTTATTTTCACCAAGTCTGTGAACCTGATATCTTTTGCACTTTTGTCATGCTTGTTTGAACCTGCTATTGTGTGATTTAGCCGTAGCTGAGTGTTCCTCTTTTGTCAAGCATCTTGAGAGGATCACTGCCATGTGCTTAATTGCAATGTTAGAGTGCAGTAGCTTAAGTTCTTGTTGCATTCTAGATGGCATCATGCTGTTAATCGCAGAATAGTGCCATTATTGTTTTGCTTGCCATTTGCAAACCGTGCATCCGATTCCGGTGATCTTTATATCGATTTCGACCGAAATCAACTCATCTTTCCAGAGGCACTCTTGGTTTGCCAAGTTGAGGCCTGGTTCAATCTTTCCTTTTCGAAGCACACATATGCATTGCATATTACTTCCCGCATATCATGCCATGTTTTGCATCATGTTGCTTGCGCATTGCACCGTGATTGATTGTGGTTCCCTTTGCTTGTGTTCTTGCTTTGGGTAGAGCCGGGAGACGAGTACGTGATTGAGGAACCCGTTGAGTATGCTTACGAGGATCAAGCTTATGTCAACTTGGAGAACTTTGCAGGCAAGATGACCATACCCTCGAAATCACTTCTATCTTTGCTTGATAGTTGTTCGCTCTATTGCTATGCCTATGCCGCGATACCTACCACATGCTTTACCATGCCTCCCATATTGCCATGTCAAACCTCTAACCCACCTTGTCCTAGCAAACCATTGTTTGGCTATGTTACCGCTTTGCTCAGCCCCTCTTATAGCGTTGCTAGTTGTAGGTGAAGATTGGAGTTTGTTCCTTGTTGGAACATGTTTATTGTTGGGACATCATTATTATATCTTGTTTACTTTAATGCATCTATATACTTGGTAAAGGGTGGAAGGCTCGGCCTTATGCCTGGTGTTTTGTTCCACTCTTGCCGCCATAGTTTCCGTCATACCAGTGTTATGTTCCTTGATTTTGCGTTCCTTACACGGTTGGCTTATAATGGGAACCCCTTGAGAGTTCGCCTTGAATAAAACTCCTCAAGCAAGGCGCAAACTTGGTTTTACCATTGCCACCTAGCCTTTT
>NC_041382.1:370371748-370453205 GCF_002162155.2 Triticum dicoccoides
CGGGGCCACCTCGGGGCAACTCGAGGGTTGGTTTTACCCATAGCTTGACCTATCCGATGTGCCCTGAGAACGAGATACGTGCGACTCCTATCGTGATTTGTCGGCACATCGGGCGGCTTTGCTGGTCTTGTTTTACCATTGTCGAAATGTCTTCTAACCGGGATTCCGAGTCTGATCGGGTCGTCCTGGGAGAAGGAATATCCTTCTTGACTGTGAGAGCTTGTGATGGGCTAAGTTGGGACACCCCTGCAGGGATTTGAACTTTCGAAAGCCGTGCCCGCGGTTATGGGCAGATGAGAATTTGTTAATGTCCAGTTGTAGAAACCTGAAACTTAATGTAATTAAAAATGAATCAACAGCGTGTGTAGCCATGATGGTCTCTTTTCGGCGGAGTCCAGGAAGAGAACATGGTCTCGTGTTATGCCTGAACGTAAGTAGTTCTAGGATCACTTCTTCATCATAGATTCTCGAACGTGCTTTGCCTTCTCTTCTCGCTCTCATTTGCGTAAGTTAGCCACCATACATGCCAGTGCTTGCTGCAGCTCCACCTCTCATACCTTTTACCTACCCATAAGCTTAAGTAGTCTTGATCGCGAGGGTCTGAGATTGCTGAGTCCCCGTGACTCACAGCTTACTTCCAATACCAGATGCAGGTGCCGATGATACCATTCCAGGAGATGCGACTGAGCTCAAGTGGGAGTTCGATGAGGACTCAGGACGTTACTACGATTCCTTTCCAGATGATCAGTAGTGGAGCCCAGTTGGGGCGATCAGGGATCTTATGCATTTGGGGTTGTCTTTATTTTGGTTCCGTAGTCGGACCTTGATTGTATCTGGATGATGTAATGCTATATTTATGTATTGTATGAAGGGGCAAATGTAAGCCAACTCTGTACCTCGTTCTTATTCAGTACATGGGATGTGTAAAGATTACCCCTCTTGTGACATGCCTACAATGCGGTTATGCCTCTAAGTCATGGTCCGACACGTGGGAGATATAGCCGCATCGTGGGTGTTACAAAGAGTCAAAGTATTCTTCCCTATTCCCTTTTATTTTTCTCTTTTTGCAAGCATCATGTGGTGAGGAAAGATCTAGGCACATATATCTAGTTGGATGTGAGTGAGCATGAATTATTATTGTTGACATCACCCTTGAGGTGAATACGTTGGGAGGCGAAACTATAAGCCCCTATCTTTCTATGTGTCCGGTTGAAACTTTTTCTCATGGGCATGCGATGAGTGTTAGCAATCACAAAAGATTATATGATGGTTGAGTATGTGGACTTGCCAAAAAGCTCCGGTATGAGAGCCTTCCTGAAAAGATGATGAATTGTAGTTGGAAAGTTGACTGAGAACATAGTTTGTTGTTTTTCAATAGAGTTTATGCTTTTACTTCGATGTTGTGATGAATTATTACTTGTTCATGAGAAGTTATATGACAAAAGTTATGTGATAAAGTTCTATGATAAAGTTTGTTGTTGTTATAATAATAAGCATGATGCTTCTATGCTCATATTTTGTTTTTACCGACACCTCTCTCTCTAAGCATGTGGACAAGTTTTTTGATATCGGTTTTTCGCTTGAGGACAAGCGATGTCTAAGCTTGGGGGGGGGGGGTTGATAGGTCCATTTTGCATCATGTTTTCGTACTGTTATTTACATTGTTTTTTATGCATAATAATGCTTTATGGAGTAATTCTAATGCATTTTCTCTCATAATATGCAAGGTTTACACAAAGAGGGAGAATGCCGGCAGCTCGAGTTGTGGACCTGAAAAAGCTATGTTAGAGTTACCCATTATGCACATCTCCAAATGAGCTGAAAATTTACGAGAATTATTTTGGAATATATAAAAAATACTCTAGCAAATAACTACCAGAGGGGGGCTACCTGGTTAGCACAAGACACCAGGGCGCTCTAGGCCCCCCCAGGCGCGCCCTGGTGGGTTGTGCTCAGCCCAGCCCACCTCCGCTGCCCATCTTCTGGTATATAGGTCATTTCGACCTAGAAAAATAAATAAGGAGAGGTCTTTCGGGATGGAGCGCCGCCGTCTGGAGGCGAAACTTGGGCAGGAGCACTTTTTCCTCCAGCGGAGCGATTCCGCCAGGGGAACTTCCCTCCCAGAGGGAGAAATCGAAGCCATCGTCATCACCAACAACCCTCTCATCTTTGGAAGGCCAATCTCCATCAACATCTTCAACAACGTTATCTCTTCTCAAACCCTAGTTCATCTGTTGTGTTCAATCTTTGTACCAGAACCTCACATTGGTACCTATGGGTGATTAGTAGTGTTGATTACATCTTGTAGTTGATTACTATATGGTTTATTTGGTGGACTTTTATATCTTCATATCCATTATGGTATTTAATACCCCTCTGATCTTGAGCATGATTATCATTTGTGAGTAGTTACTTTTGTTCTTGAGGTCACGGGAGAAATCTTGGTGCAAGTAATCATGTGAACTTGATATGTGTTCGATTTTTTGATGACATGTATGTTGTGATTCCCTTAGTGGTGTCATGTGATCGTCGACTACATGGCACTTTTCACCATATTTGGGCCTAAGGTAATGCATTGTGGAGTTTTATTAGATGATGGGTTGCTAGAGTGATAGAAGCTTAAACCATATTTTATGCGCTACTTCGTAAGGGACCAATTTGGGTCCAAATGTTTAATGCTATGGTTAGATTTTATCTTAATAATTTTCTTGTAGTTGCGGATGCTTGCGAGGGGGTTAATCATAAGTGTAGGTTTGTTCAAGTAAGAACAACACCCAAGCACTGGTCTACCCACATATCAAATTATCAAAGTACTAAACACGAATCAAACCAACATGATGAAAGTGACTAGATGAAATTCCCTTGCACCCTCAAGAATGCTTTGCTTATTATAAGAGACCGTTTTGGCCTGTCCTTTGCCACAAATGAACTGGACTACCTTGCTGCACTTTAATTACCGTTACCATTACTTGCTCGTTACCAATTATCTTGCTATCAAACTACCTGCTACCGACAATTCAAGTGCTTGCAGAAAATACCTTGCTGAAAACCACTTGTCATTTCCTTCTGCTCCTCGTTGGGTTCGACACTCTTACTTATCGAAAGGACTACGATTGACCCATGTACTTGTGGGTCATCAAGGGGGGCTGCCAGGTGCCCACAAGACACGATGGTGCGCTAGGCCCCAGACGCGCCCTAGTGGGTGGTGGGCACCCTGGCCCACCTCCGGTGCCCATCTTATGGTATATAAGGTCTTTTGACCTAGATAAAAACAAGGAGAGCACTTTCGGAAGGAGCGCCGCTGTCTCGAGGCGGAACTTGGGCAGGAGTACTTTTGCCCTCTTCTGGACCAATTCCGCCGGGGGAACTTCCCTCCCGGAGGGGAAAATCGAAGCCATCGCCATAACCAACAACCCTCTCATCCGTGGGAGGCCAATATTCATCAACATCTTCGACAACACCATCTCATCTCAAACCCCAGTTCATCTCTTATGTCCAATCTTTGTACCAGTATCTTAGATTGGTACATGTGGGTGACTACTAGTGTTGATTACATCTTGTAGTTGATGCCATATGGTTTATTTGGTGGAAGATTATATGTTCAGATCCATTATGCTATTGAATACCCCTCTAATCTTGAGCATGAATATTATTTGTGAGTAGTTTACTTTGTTCTTGAGGCCACGGGAGAAGTCATGTTGCAAGTAATCATGAGAATTTGGTATTCGTTCGATATTTTGATGATATTTATGTTGTGATTCCCTTAGTGGTGTTATGTGAACATCGACTACATGAAACTTCACCATCTTTGGGCCTAAGGGAATGCATTGTGGAGTAGTTATTAGATGATGGGTTGCTAGAGTGACAGAAGCTTAAACCATAGTTTATGCGCTATTTCGTAAGGGGCTGATTTGGATCCACATGTTTAATGCTATTGTTAGATTTTATCTTAATACTTTTCTCGTAGTTGCAGATGCTTGCGAGGGAGTTAATCATTAGTGGGAGGCTCTTTCAAGTAAGAACAACACCTAAGCACCGGTCCACCCACATATCAAACTATCAAAGCAGCGGACGTGAATCAAACCAACATGATGAAAGTGATTAGATGAAATTCCCATGCGCCCTCAAGAATGCTTTGGTTATTATCTGAGACCATTTCGGCCTGCCCTTTGCCATCAATAAGGATTGGGATACCTTGCTGAACTTATTGTTACTATTGTTACTTGTTACTTGCTACAAATTAGCTTGCTACCAAATTACTTGTTACCGACTATTTCAGTGCTTGCAGAAATTACCTTGCTGAAAACCACTTGTCATTTCCTTCTGCTCCTTGTTGGGTTAGACACTCTTACTTAACGAATGGAATATGATTGATCCCCTATACTTACGGGTCATCACACCCCATGGGATGACTAGATGTTGATGTCCCATGCGCAAAGATGAGGTCTGATCAGCCTATGTTATCCCCACACCCCGAAAGGGGGAGTGAGTGATTTTTGTTTCTCACCTCATCCGAGGTCTCGGCTTCCCTCTCCATCCCTTCTTACAGGGTCTCATGTTTTTCTATGGGCTCCAGTTCCAGCACCTAGCCCCGAACTCAATCCTCCACATCGCCACCTACATTACCTTCCATGAGGCCTTCCACCGCATGGAGCCCCACTTCGTGATCTGGCCGAAGTTGTTATGCGTTAAGCCGGACAACAGTGACTCTAATCTTGTGGAGTATGGTGGGGCCATGATGAGAAAGGTCCCCATGGTATCTTGGCCCGAGGGCACATTTATCGAGATTGTCAAGCTTTGACAAGATGAATGGTTTTACATGTCCGACATGCCATCATGGAAGCATGAGGGGGTCCCCGCCTTCTCGGCGGCGCCCCTACAACGGTTGCACTCCTGGACCGACAAGAACCTCGACCGGGGGAGGTGGAGGAGCTCCAGCACAAGGTCAAGGCCATCGGCAACACGGGTGTCACCTTAGTGGATGTAGTCCATGTGATGCTCCATTGCCAGATCCCGCCCCTCTAAGCCTGAGCTATTCCAATGTGGGGGGGTGAAGAAGACCAGGGCAAAGAACTTGGCCATCCAAGACAGTGCCTTGGATGCCCCTACCGAGAGTCAAGAAAGCTTACCCTATGAATCCAACTCCGACCAGTAGGAGGATTCCAGCCATGCATGCATGCTAAAACTTAGGGCGCTAGCACTTCATTTATTTATGCTCAAGGTCTGCGCCTGGCACTGTAGAAAGGGTTACATGCCTTGCCGGCAAGGCTTATACAAAAGGTGGTTTGCCGGGAGGCCCAACAACTGCGCCTCATGGGTAAAACTTATGAAGATGTTCGATGTTCCAGGAGTTGCTCACTGGAATACCATCTTCGGTCTCCAGGCGGACTGCGCCAGGCCTGGTGACTCGCATTACCTAATAAGGGCCTTCCCACTTCGGCGTCAACTTGTTGGAATTCTTGGCCGACTAAACGTGCCGAAGAATAAGGTCACCTTCCTCAAAACTTCAGGCATGAACCTTGCTGCTATGGTAGGGGCGCAAGGCTTGCTGGTAGCATGCAGCTCGCACAGTCGCCCGAAGACGATCTTCCTCAAGGAGCATCGCTTCATCTTGTCGCAACTGCTCTTGCTCGAGCTCATCATAAGCGAGCACTCGAGGTGACCCGTATGTGTGTTCCGTGGGGAGAACTGCTTCTGCCACGTATACCAGGGCAAAGGGTGTCTAGTCCGTGGCTCGATTTGGCATCGTTCTAATCAACCAAAGAACCGCCGGTAACTCATCAATCTAGCACCTTCCACACTTGTGCAGCCTGTCAAAAGTCTTTGTTCTCAGGCCTCGCAGTACTTCAGCATGCCCTCTCCGCCTTGCCGTTGCTCCGTGGGTGCGCCACTAAAGCGAAATAGACCTTGCTGCCGAGGTCCTGGATGTACTGCGTGAAGGTGCGGCTTGTGAACTGTGTGCCGTTCTCGGTGATGACCCTGTTCGGCACACAAAAATGGCAAACTAGCCCCTTGAAGAACTTGACGGCTGACTGTGATGTCACCTTCCTCACTGCTTCCACTTTGGGCCACTTTGTGAACTTGTCGATTGCGACGTACAAGTACTCAAAGCCCCCGACAGCGCGGGGGAAGGGGCCCAGTACGTCGAGCCCCCAGACCGAAAATGGCAAAGAGAGAGGGATTGTTTGAAGGGCTTCAGCTGGTTGATGAAGCTTCTTTGAATGGAACTGGCAAGCTTCACACTTGGTTACTAGTGCAGCTGCATCCTGGAGGGCTATGGGCCAAAAGAAACCTTGCCGGAATGCCTTGCCGGCACTGGCTCTCGACCCTATGTGGGAGCCACATACGCCTCTGTAGCGACCCGACCTCAGACGGTCAAGTCTCTGTGCTTCAGTGTCATCCCTGGATCGGTAATGCTGACACACACAGTACTCGAAGGATTTATAATAGAGTAGCAATCACACACTTATTACATCAAATGTCTCAAAAGAGAACTTATTACAATAAATATGGCTTAAGGCCATCTAATTAAGATAACAACGGAAGACTTGGAAGATAAAGCGAGTCCATCAACTCCAATGGCATAGCGGAGTGCACGACAAAAGACCTAGCGCACCTTACTCTTCGTATGAAAAGTCTGCAACATGATATGTTGCAGCCCAAAACGGGTCAACACATGGAATATGATGGCAATATAACACAAGAGAGCAATGAACAGATAAATGCTATCACTACATGCATATATGGCTGGTGGAGGCTCTATGGTTATATTGTTTTGCGAAAAGCCAAATTTTCCCTACAACAAAGGAATATATGTTATTTAGCTATCATGGTAGTTGAAACATTGAGAAGGTTCCTCCAACTCAATCCCAATTAAAGTAGTCATTAACATCCCAACAAATTAATTTAGAGTGATGAGATCAAATCAATAATTCTAGTACCAGATACTCAAGATGTCCATAACTAGGGACACGGCTAACCATCATTAGTTTATACACTCTGCAGAGGTTTGCACACTTTTCCCCACAAGACTCGATCTCCTCCGTTGGATTTCTCGCACTACAGGGTGTTTGAGAAAACAGATGACCGAGACATAGTCTTTTAGAAGCATTAACTCTTTACTCTAGGTGGACAGTTACACCTACTTTCCCCTACATCTGCTAGCCGACCACTGAAAGAGGTCACGCAACCTACTCAACTATGCCAGAGCCCATAATGGCTTGTGGCTGCACACAGAAGTTTCTAGCATGAATAATCTTATCATCCCTTTGAGCCTGGGTGGCGGACCGTAGGATGATCACACGGGTACTCCGGGATATCCTTGGACAACACTGGATTCTCCAGGTGCCCACAAGCAATCCACCCAGATGTGTATTAAAGTTGCCACCTTAAGTTCAACCATTAATTAACAACTCACATCTGTCATGGAAACACTCAAACCCAATCCACCTCTACGGCATAGCATGGCAAAATAAGCATAACATAGAAGTAACTCCCAAGGGTTTGATAATAAAACAGGTAATAGGTTCTACCACATCATCCACTTCCCAGACCCACATGTTAAGAGATCCTACTCATGTAATGTGTGTGGGTTGAACTAATGCATAAAAACTAGGCAATAAAGGGGTATGATCAAAGTTTTACTTGCCTTCCTGACGATTTGCAAATCCTAAAGACTCGTAGTAGCACGCTTCGCACTCCGGGAATTCTATCGCAAAAAAACAATAGCATACATAAGCACTCAAGCAAAGATGCAAGGGTAAAACTCAAATAAGAAGATCTAACGAGAAAGTTCAACTGAAGAACTCCGGTTTGCAAAAATAATCAAATCAAACAAAGCAACGAAACTCAAACTACGAAAGAAACAAGATTCGATTACTAATCTAGACTAAAGTAAAATTTTACAGTACCAAAATCTTGTTCAAGTTGTTAAACAAAAAGAGGACTTCGAGACGAAGATCTAGGCACTTGTTTCACCTAATTTGGATAAACGAGCGAACAGATATACTAAAATGAAGATTAGGACAGAAATCACGATCAAAAATAATCGCGGAAAAACCCTGGGAAAAAATGAGACGAACAGGCTAACAAACAGATGTTCGCTGTCTGCGGCTAACTAACGAACAGCGTTCGTTAAAATGAACATACGGGTGAACGTCCGAGATTTAACTAAACCGAAGAAAAACCGAATGAAACCGATCTAATAAAAAAACAAATCTAGGGTTTTTCTAAAAAAGAAAGAACCGGGGTTAACCGAAGAAAACCGACCGGTCAACGGCGGGGTCAATGGCGAGGTCTGACGCGGCGGCGGCGGCTCCGGCGACGGCGCGAGCTAGGGTTTGGGCGACGGGGCTGGCGGCATGGGCCTTCAGGGCAGCCGGATCGGGAGGGTCCTAAAGGCCGCGGGCGCAGTGTCCTGGACGGATACGGCCCGTTAGGTCGGTGACTTTTTTTATAAATCCTGACATGGAAAAAGAATAAAAGAAATACTAAACAGAGTCCAAAAATTCTGAAATAAATTTTCACGGTCCTCTAATAATATTGCACACGAAGTGAACATTTATTTGGGCCTCTAATGTAATTTTGAAAAACACATTTTTTCCTAATTCAAATAAAATAGCAACAAAAGTCCAAAAAAATATTTATTGGATTTTAATATTTTCCTCCAATATTCCCTTTATTTTGGAGAAGTCATATTATCTCCTCTCATATATTTTAATATGAAATATTTTCGGAGAGAAAAATAATTAAAACCAAAGTGATCCTTGTTTCGATATTTGATAAAATTCAAATATGAAAAACGTGAAATCCCCAACTCTCTCCGTGGGTCCTTGAGTTGCTTAGAATTTTGAGGATCACAAAGCAAAAAAATGCAGTAAAATATTATATGCATGAGTGACCTATGTATAACATTCCAAATTGAAAATTTGGGATGTTAGACACCTGCCCCCCTTAAGATGAATCTCGTCCTCGAGATTCGGGTTGGCTAGAAAATAGGCATGGGTGGTCTTTGCGTAGATCATCCTCTCGTTCCCAGGTGGCTTCATCCTCGGTATGGTGGCTCCACTGGACTTGCAAAATTTAATAACCTTGCTGTGGGTAACTCGGCTGGCAAACTCGAGAATCTTGACTGGTTTCTCCTCATAGGCCAGATCACTATCCAACTAAATTGCTCCCAGGGGCACTGTATCTCTCATAGGAATCTCGGCCATCTCTGCATGGCACTTCTTCAACTGGGAAACCTGAAACACATCATGAACTCCGGACAGTCCTTCGGGTACCTCCAACTTGTAGGCTACCTCTCTCATATGTTCCAAAACATGGTATGGTCCTACAAACCTTGGGGCTAACTTTCCCTTAACTCCAAAATGTTTTAGCACCTCGCAATGGTGACATACGGAGATATGCTCTATCTCCAATTTCATAGACTACCTCCTTGCGTTTTGAGTCTGCATAGCTCTTCTGTCTGGACTGAGCTACCTTCTTTCTATCTCGAATCAGCTTAACCTTCTCTTCAGAATCCTTAATCAAATCTGGTCCAAACAACTGACAGTATCCAACTTCATCCCAAATCAACGGTGTCCGACATATTCTTCCATACAGGGCTTCGAACGATGCCATCTTCAAACTAGCCTCGTAGCTGTTGTTGTATGAGAACTCCGCGTAGGGCAAGTTGTCATCCCAACTAGATCCATAGTCTAGCGCACAAGCTCTCAACATGTCCTCTAGAATCTGATTGACTCTCTCGGTTTGTCCATCTGTCTGTGGATGAAAAGCGGTACTAAAATCTAGCCTGGTACCCGAGGTCTGGTGCAGCTGGTGCCAAAACTTTGAAGTAAACTGCGTTCCTCTATCTGATATGATGGTCCTTGGAACTCCATGCAGACATACGATCCTGGTCATATATATCTTGGCGAACTTCGCACTGGTATAAGTGGTCTTCACGGGGATAAAGTGAGCTACTTTGGTCAAACGATCCACCACTACCCAGATAGAATCATATCCCGGCCGGGTCCTGGGTAATCTGGTGATAAAATCCATGCCAAGCTTGTCCCACTTCCATTCGGGTATCGGCATAGGCTGTTGTAATCCTGCTGGCTTCTGATGTTCTGCCTTCACTCTCTGACATATATCACACATGGCTACATACTCGGCAATGTCCTTCTTCATTCCAGTCCACCAGAAACGCTCCTTCAAATCCAAATACATCTTGGTGTTTCCGGGGTGTATCGAGTATGGTGAGTCATGAGCTTCCTGTAGTATCAACTTCCTGATCTCGGCATTATTAGGCACAAAAATACGGTCCTCAAACCACAAGGTGTCGTGCTCATCCTCATGGAAACCTTTGGCTTTACCTTCACTCATATTCTCCTGTATCTCGGCAATTTCTTTGTCATCCTTCTGAGCTTCTTGAATCTTTCCCAATAATGTCGACTGAACTTCCGTTGTTGTAACCAAACCTCTAGGAACTATCTCCAAATGAAGCTCCCTGAGATCTTCTGCTAACTCCTTTGGCAATCCTTTGCTTACGAAGGTATTGACATAACTCTTCCAGCTCAAAGCGTCTGCTATGATGTTGGCCTTGCCGGGAAGATAGTGCAACTTCATATCATAATCCTTTATGAGCTCCAACCATCTCCTCTCCCTAAGATTCAAATCCTTCTGAGTAAAAATGTACTTCAAACTCTTGTGATCTGTGTACACATCACAACGGTTTCCAATAAGAAAATGTCTCCAGGTCTTGAGTGCATGTACCATAGCTGCTAACTCCAAATCATGGGTACACTTGGAAATCCTTACATATATCTAGCAGAATCAACACTGGGGCCATAGACAAACGTTTCTTCAAATCCTGGAAACTTTCTTCACATTCTTCAGTCCAATGGAACTTGGTGTCCTTCTTGAACAACGCCGTCATGGGCTTCGCAATCTTAGAAAAATTCTCAATGAATCTCCGGTAATATCCCGCGAGTCCAAGAAAACTGCGGATCTCTCCAACTGAGGTGGGTGCCAACCACTCAGTGACTTACTGAACCTTGGTAGGGTCTACGGCTATACCCTCTCTTGATATAACATGTCCAAGGAATCCTACTTCCTTCAACCAAAACTCACATTTGCTAAACTTGGCGTATAACTGATGTTCCCTGAGCTTCTCAAGAACTAAACACAAATGCTCCTTATGCTCTTCGTCATTCTTCGAGTATACCAAGATATCATCAACGAACACCACGCCAAACTTATCTAGGAACTCTATGAACACCTTTTTCATCATACTCATGAAATAGGCAGGGGCGTTAGTCAATCTGAATGACATAACCGTATACTTGTACAACCCATACCTGGTGGTGAAAGTTGTCTTAGGTACATCTTGTTCTCGAATCATCAGCTGGTGGTATCTTGATCGAAGATCGATCTTGGAAAAGACTTTTGCTCCTTGCAACTGGTTAAACAGACCGTTGATCATCGACAGTGGGTACTTGTTCTTGATTATTACTTCATTCAATGCTCAATAATCAACCACCATTCTCAGAGACTTGTCCTTCTTCTCAACCAGGAGCACTGGGGCTCCCCGTGGTGACGAACTTCGTCGAATGTAACCTTTCTCCAATAACTCCTCAATCTGTTTCTTAATCTCCTCCAGATCATTTGCGGGCATCCGGTATGGTCTCTTTGATATTGGTCTGGTGCCTGTCAATAACTCTATCAAAAACTCAATGTCTCGAATCGGGGGCATGCCTGGTAGTTCCTCTGGAAATACATCTGGGTAATCCTTCACTACAGGCACTTCCTCCTGAACAACTCCCGAGATGGAATTTACGTGAGTACTCTTAGGAGTATACCTGGATACATACTTAATCTTTTTCCCTTCCGGTGTGGTGAGCAAAATTGACTTACTGGCGCCATCGATGTTTCCTCCATACATCGATAGCCAATCCATACCGAGTATCGCATCCAATCCTTGGGATTCCAAAATTATCAAGTCTAAGGGGAAAACTTGCCTACCTATGATCAATGGCATCTGAAAACATCCCTGACTAGCCATATACTCTGCTCCTGGTGAGCTTACTAACATGGGTGTCCTAAGTACCTTGGTGGGCAACTTATATTTATCCACGAATCCCCTTGAAATGTATGAATGTGATGCACCAGTATCAAAAAGAACTATTGCGGTAAATGACTTAACCAAAAACTTACCGACAACTGCATCAGGCTGCTCTTCAACCTCCTCCACATTCGCGTGGTTCACTTGTCCCTTGTTTAATGGGTTGGGCTTCTTCCCAGAGCTTCCATTGCCATTCCCATTCTTTGCTTCAGAACACTCGGTGGCGTAGTGTCCAGTCTTCTCGCACTTGAAACAAGTAATGTGACTCAGGTCCTTCTTGGCGGGCGTTGCTGGGTTAGAGCGGTTCTGATTGCTGCCTGCTCCACTCCCATTTCCATTCCTAGGGCCGTGGTGGTTATGCGGAATTCATCCATTATGGTTTGGTCTCCATGGTTATGGGTAAATCCTCTCGGGTTCGGGGTGAAACTGCATGCTCATCTCATCATTTAGCCCTTCCATAAATTTCTCCTGCTTCGCGGCATCTGTGGCCACATCATTAGGGGCATAGCGAGATAACTTACTAAACTCCTCCACATACTGCCCCATAGTATGGTTGCCCTGGTGTAAGTTGCGAAACTCACGCTTCTTCATGCTCATAGCTCTAGTTGAGACATGGGCGGTGCGGAATGCTTGCGGATACTGCTCCCATGTAACATTGGCTAAGGGAAAGTGGCTGTGTAATTCTACCACCATGCAGCTGCGGGTCCATCCAATTGGTGTGCGGCAAAACGCAACTTCTCAGCATCTGTGCAACCGGCAGTGGCTAACTCCCTTCCAATCCTTTGTAGCCAATCATCCACAACTATGGGCTCGGTGCTACTGGAAAACACCGGTGGTTGTAACCTCAGAAAGTGGGCTAAGTTGTCAACTTGAGGTGGTGGCGGTGGGTTGTTGTTGTTGTTGTTGTTGTTGTTGTTGTTGTTGTTGTTGTTGTTGCTGTTGTTGTTGCTGTTGTTGTTGTTGCTGTTGTTGTTGTTGTTGTTGTTGTTGTTGTTGTTGTTGTTGTTGCACTGATTCTGAACTAGCAACTGCATGAGTGTATTCTGCTGGTAGATCAACTGAGTGAGCTCCGGTGGGAAAGCAAATCCGGGGTCATGTCTCGGAGGCATCTGATGGGTTTAGAGGGGATATATTAGAATAGAATGAGGTCTAATGAGAAAGCACTATCCATATGCACATGAAACAAACACAATCATATCATATCACTCAATCAATCAAGCAAGGGCATACAATCGATCTAACTATCGTTACAATGCTCGTACTACTAATATTTACATGGGGGAATACTACTAGTAACATGGTGGTCTACTAGAAATTTTGATCGGTGGAAGACTCCATGATATCTGCTCCAGCTTCGTCTTCATAGTCATCATCACTACCATCGGGGTCGGAGTCGGTGTCGTCGATGATGATGTAGTCTTCAGAACGAATCTCCTTAGGTTCGTCATCTTCTCCTCCTGGTGCGGGGTCTCCCATGAAAACTCCTAGCTTCCTTGTCAGGTTGTCATTCATCTCCACAAGTATCGTCATTTCCTCCTCATATCCATCATGTGTAGACTTGAGATCCTCTTCTAGCTCTGTGATCCTAGTCATCGCCTTCTTCGAATCTATCATGCATGCGCATATCTGGTTCTCCTAGTGACGTATGATAGAGGCAAAGGTGTCCCGTCTTTCGATGAGATAGTGGCTATCGTTTTAGAGGAAGTCGACTTTGATGATCCGACTACGAACGTGCGAGGACGTCGCGCATTAGCAATCGCTAAACCAACTCCGAGGGGTTATTGACCACGCCGGAGCACGATCAACCTGACCACAAGGGCCTGTTTCCTATGAGCAAACGAAGAACAATCAAGAAACTAAGATTGCAATCTGGATATTGCGAATATAAGATGAAAGCTTTATTGATCAAGGTGGGGTTCTGTGACGTCTTGGTCTGGTTGTTGGACACAAATGAAGTACGAGAAGTTGCAGCTATGGCGAACTTTTAATCTAAACAAAACCCAAAGTCTAAACGACGCCCTAAGGGCTGTATATATGGAGGAAGAGGCGGAAATTTCGTGGCCCTTGGAGGAGGGGTCCGAAACCAACCCTAACTCTTGTTTCCCCACACATACGGACTCTAAAAAAATCATATACTTAAGTATTTCGAAAATACATGGGCCTGGCCCAATAATAAGGTGACGCAGCACCTAAAATAGCTTCTGGACGAAATTTATGAAGTGGCATCTTGTATATTTCGTCCAAGGCTTCATGCACTCCTTATGGTGGCTTCAAAGTCCTGAAATCATCACTTGTAACTCCGTTCTGGATCCCCTTGCGCATGCCATCATCTCCATGCTTGAACTTGTTCCAAGGTTCATCTTTCTTGTCCAAGCTAGGCCCTTCATTTGTAAGCAAGACAAATGTATCAAATTTAGGCAGCATCATATTCTCACGAACATTAGAATCGTTACCAAGAAACGAAAGTACCTGATAATTCAATTGGCGTGCGCGAGCTCTAGTAATTGGTCCAGTATGTATAGCAGCAGGGGCTGTGGGTGTAACAATGGTATTGATGTCCTCATCATCCTCCCCTTCTTAAAATGAAGTCGTCCTCGACGAAAGTTCATCGTCCTCACCCAAATAAGGCTTCAAATCTGCAATGTTAAAAGTGGGACTAACCCCAATATCTGCAGGCAGCTCAAGTTTATATGGATTATCATTTATTTTCTCTAACACCTTAAAAGGACCATCAGCACGTGGCATTAGCTTTGATTTGTGCAAATTAGGAAATCTATCCTTACGCAAATGTAACCAAACAAGATCTCCAGGTGCAAACACAACATGTTTTCTACACTTATCTCCAGCAAGTTTATACTTAGCATTCATACGCTCAATATTTTCCTTAGTTAACTCATGCATTTTTAAAATCAATTCAGCACGTTCTTTAGCATCAAAATTAACCTTCTCCGAAGATGGAAGAGGCAACAAATCAATAGGTGCACGAGGTAGGAAACCATACACAATTTCAAAAGGGAACATCTTAGTAGTAGAATGCAATGAACGATTATAAGCAAATTCAATATGAGGCAAGCATTCTTCCCACATTTTCTTGTTATTCTTCAAAACAGCCCTAAGCATAGTAGACAATGTTCTATTGACTACTTTAGTTTGTCCATCAGTTTGGGGGTGACAAGTAGTACTAAAAAGCAGCTTAGTCCCCAACTTAGCCCATAAACATCTCCAAAAGTGGCTAAGAAATTTAGTACCACGATCTGAAACAATAGTATTTGGCACACCATGCAAGCGAATAATTTCACGAAAGAACAAATCAGCAACATTAACAGCATCATCGCTTTTATGACATGGTATAAAGTGTGCCATTTTCGAGAACCTATCCACGACAACAAATATGCTATCCCTCCCCTTCTTTGTTCGAGGTAAACCTAAAACAAAGTCTAGAGATATATCCTCCCAAGGAACACTAGGTACAGGCAAAGGCATATATAAACCATGAGGATTAAGTCGCGATTTAGCTTTTTGACACGTAGTGCAGCGAGCAACAAAGCGCTTGCCAAAAGAAATGTGTAGCAAGTATATCCTCCGTCTTCTTGACGCCAAAGTGTCCCATTAATCCTCCTCCATGCGCCTCCTGCAACAACAAAAGACGAACAGAGCTAGCTGGAATGCATAGCTTGTTAGCACGAAACACAAATCCATCGTTAAGAACGAACTTGTTCCAAGTTCTCCCTTCCTTTAAATTCTGCAATACATCTTTGAATTCAGCATCATGCACATATTGATCTTTGATGGTCTCCAAACCAAATATTTTAAAGTCAAGTTGTGAAAGCATAGTATAACGACGAGACAATGCGTCGACAATAACATTTTCTTTACCCTTCTTGTGTTTAATGACATAAAGAAAAGTCTCAATGAATTCAACCCATTTAGCATGTCTACGGTTCAGTTTTGCTTGACTTTTAATGTGTTTCAAAGATTCATGATCAGAATGTATAACAAATTCCTTGGGCCATAAATAATGTTGCCATGTTTCTAAGGTCCGAACAAGAGCATATAATTCTTTGTCATAAGTAGAATAGTTCAGACTAGGCCCACTCAATTTTTCAGAAAAGTATGCAACAGGTTTGCCATCTTGTAATAACACACCTCCTAATCCAATTCCACTAGCATCAAATTCAAGCTCAAAAGTCTTATTAAAATCAGGAAGTTGGAGTAAAGGAGCATGTGTCAACTTATCTTTCAATACCGTGAAGGCTTCTTCCTGTGCCGTACCCCAAACAAAAGGCACATCCTTCTTGGTAAGCTCATTGAGAGGTGCAGCAATGGTGCTGAAATCTCTCACAAAACGCCTATAGAAACCAGCGAGGCCAAGGAAACTCCTCACTTGTGTGACCATTTTGGGCTGCAGCCAACTCTCAATAGATTCAATCTTGGCTTTATCAACTTCAATTCCCTGTGGAGTAACAACATAGCCAAGAAAAGATACTCGGTCTGTGCAAAAGGTGCACTTTCCAAGGTTACCAAACAAACGTGCATCACGTAGAGCAATAAAAACAGCACGTAAATGTTCCAAATGTTCCTCCGAAGATTTGCTATAAATCAATATGTCATCAAAGTAAACTACCACAAATCGTCCAATGAAAGCACGTAAAACTTCGTTCATTAACCTCATGAAAGTACTAGGTGCATTAGTTAACCCAAAAGGCATGACTAACCACTCATATAATCCAAACTTAGTTTTAAATGGTGTTTTCCATTCATCTCCCAATTTCATACGAATTTGATGGTATCCACTACGCAAATCAACTTTGGAGAATATTGTAGAGCCACTCAATTCATCAAGCATATCATCTAGCCTAGGAATAGGATGACGATAACGAATAGTAATATTATTAATGCCTCTACAATCAACGCACATATGCGACGTACCATCCTTTTTTGGCACTAAAATGATAGGAATAGCACAAGGACTAAGGGATTCGCGTATATAACCTTTGTCGAGTAGTTCTTGTACTTGACGCATAATCTCCTTCGTCTCCTCTGGATTGGTATGGTATGGTGCACGGTTGGGTAATGATGCACCGGGAATTAAGTCAATTTGATGCTCAATCCCACGAATAGTGGTAATCCCGGTGGCACATCTTCTGGAAAGATGTCGGCGAACTCCTGCAAAATGTTAGTGACAGCAGGAGGCAAAGAGGAAGGCACATCCTCGAATGAAAATAATGCCTCTTTGCACACAAAAGCATAGCAAACAGATTTGCTGAAATCTAGATCATCAATATCTGATTTTGTGGCAAGTAAACATGCACTTTTCAATTTAATTTTAGAAGCAACACTAGATGGTTTATTATTAGGTTTCATTTGTTGCTCAATTTTTTTTGCCACAATCTGATTTTCACTCTTATTTTTCTCCTGTTTTGCTTTATTAGCTCTATTAATATCATCTTTCAAAATGGATTCAAGAGTCATAAGAAGCAAAGTAATATTTTTATCCTTATGAAGAAGAGTATACTGATTGTTTCTTCCATGGTGTACAGAATTTTTATCAAATTGCCATGGTCTACCAAGTAATAAGGAACATGCTTGCATAGGTACCACATCACAATCAACATAATCAGCATATGTAGAGATACTAAAATGCACACTAACAGTACGTGTTACCTTAACCTTGTCGCTGTTGTTGAACCATTGGATGTAGTAAGGATGTGGATGTGGTCTTGTGGTGAGAGATAGCTTCTCCACTATCTCCATGCTAGCCAAGTCATTGCAGCTCCCTCCATCTATGATGACACGAACAGAACGTTCCTTCACAACTCCCTTTGTATGGAACAAATTATGCCTCTGATTTTGCTCAGCTTGTGTAACCTGCACACTCAAAACACGTTGAGCAACTAAACATTCATACCTGTCAGCATCTTCAGCAGCCATGTATTGCGTCTCATGATCAGAATCCTCTCCTCCGTGTTCTTCATGTGTAATAAGAGCCAAAGTCTCCTCATCATAGTCACTAGCGGACTCATACCCACCATCCTCAGTAGCAATCATCACATGCTGAGATTGGCATTCTCTTGCAAAATGTCCTCTTCCCTTACAACGATGACAAATAATATCACCTGTGTGCCCTGTTGATGCCATGGAAGAAGAAGAGCTCTGCGCAGGCCCGGCAGGTGTGCTCTTGGCAGATAGTGGTGGTTGTGCCTGCTTTCTTGTATCACGACTGGAGGTGGCACCTGATGGAGGTGCTGGTGGAGTGTAAGTAGAGGATGCACGTGGTGTCCATGATGAAGACCGACCTGCAGAAAAGTTAGTTCGCGCCAATGCCTGTCGATCCTGCACTTCACGTTCAGCTTTACAAGCAAGATGGAACAAACGAGTGATATTAGTATACTCCTTATACTCTAGAATGGTCTGAATCTCTCTATTTAATCCACCCATAAAACGTGCAAGCATAGCTTCATTCTCCTCAACAATACCACATCTAATCATGCCAGTTTGTAATTCCTGATAATATTCTTCTACATAATTTTTTCCTTGTCGTAAACGCTGCAATTTTTGAAGTAATTCACGTTGATAATATGGTGGAACCGAACGAGTACGCATAGCAGTTTTCAAAGCAGCCCAAGTAGCTGGAATAGGATATAATCTACAATGTTCAGACCACCAAACACATGCAAAGCTAGTGAAAGCACAAACAGCAGTAGGAACACATCTCTCCTCAGGATATTGTAAACATGTAAATCGTTGTTCAGTTTCTAACTCCCATGTAAGATATATATCAGGAACATATCTACCCTCAAATGGTGGAATATTCAATTTTAGTTTAGGAAGATGGTCATGTACCTCAGGTGGTGGTGCAGCCCTACCGTTGCGATGATATGCATGAGGACGACCTAGTGGTGGTGGTGCTGGTGGTTGCACGTAGTTCTGATTTTGTTCAACCTCATCCTCGTAATGGTCCTCCACCTCTGCAGTAGCAGCAGGAGCGGCAGAAGCATCAACAGCGGCACCAGAATTTTGCCCAGGGTCAATGGGAATGCGCTGTGCTCGTCCCACTTGATTTGGAAAGCGGCGTTGTTGTTGTTGTTGTTGTTGTTGTTGTTGTTGTAAAGGTGCGTTAGGGGAAGCCGGTGGTGGTGGGGGAAGACGCGCGAGCAATTCATTAAACCTGTTATTGAGCTTTGTTTTGAACGTCTTCTCCATGCCATCTATCTTCTCCATGGCCTCTTCAAATCTTTTTAGCACATCTTGCACCTGTCCACTCATCATTTGCTGAAATTTATCATGCAACTCCTTATTCGTCAGGTTCTCCCAGTCAGTCCCGTCGGCTTGTGATCCTGCCATGGTTAGCAGCAATAGAAACACACAAGAATATGATCCTACAGACTGCTAACAAGAGGTGTTGGTGGATGTCACAAATCCGTCAAGCAAATCTCAAATTCTTACCAGTTATTACCTAGCAGCAGGCGGTGATCGGCAACCGTCGTAGTCAAAACTCTCAAAGCTTGGATAGAGCGATTACCAGGGAGAGTCAAGCGCACGAGTAGATGTATGTGGAGCTAGGAAGGCTTATAATATGGTAGCAAAAAGGGTCAGCAATAATCAATTCAGAGATGCAAAGTTGAATAAACGCTCAACGACGGTACTGTGCTGGTCCTAGGCTAGACCATGCTAGAGACCCAAGCCTAGAACACTAACAAAATCACGGCGCTGCACGTAAACAATGGAGGAGCACACTCTGCAATTTTTTTCTTTTTTTTTCACTTTTTTTTTCTTTTTTTCCTCTTTTTTTTACTCCGCAACAATTTTTTTTTCGAAAAAGTCTACAAATGGTCTAAAAACTGCCTAGCCAGAATTTTCCAGACTTAGTTTTTTTTAGTTTGGAACTATTTTTCTTCTGCAGGTAGCACGTAATCTCGGGAGTCCTACTCTGTCACGACTTGGAGTATGACGTGATCTGGAGCTCGAAAACAAAGCAACAAATACTGGACTCGGGCTAGGACTGGTGGCGGAGATGAATCTAGTGGAACTCGGACTGATAGAGGCAAAGGTGTCCCGTCTTTCGATGAGATGGTGGATTTCGCTTTGGTGGAAGTCGACTTTGACGATCCGACTACGAACGTGCGAGGACGTCGCGCCTTAGCAATCGCTAAACCAACTCCGAGAGGTTATTGACCACGCCGGAGCACGATCAACCTGACCATGAGGGTCTGTTTCCTGCGAGCAAACGAAGAACAAGCAAGAAACTGAGATTGCAATCTGGATATTGCGAATATAAGATGAAAGCTTTATTGATCAAGGTGGGGTTCTGTGACGCCTTTGTCTGGTCGTTGAACACAAACGAAGTACGCGAAGTTGCAGCTATGTCGAACTTTTAATTTAAACAAAACCCAAAATCTAAACGATGCCCTAAGGGCTGTATATATGGAGGAAGAGGGGGGAATTTCGTGGCCCTTGGTGGAGGGGTCCGAAATCAACCCTATCTCTTGTTTCCCCACACATACGGACTCTAAAAATAGCCTATACTTATGTATTTCGAAATTACATGGGCCTGGCCCAATAATAAGGTGACGCAGCACCTAAAATAGCCTCGGGACGAAATTTATGAAGTGGCATCTTGTATATTTCGTCCAAGGCTTCATGCACCCATTATGGTGGCTTCAAAGTCCTGAAATCATCACTTGTAACTCCGTTCTTGTTCCCCTTGCGCATGCCATCATCTCCATGCTTGTTCTTGCTCCAATGTTCATCCTTCTCCAAGCTAGGCCCTTCATTTGTAAGCAAAACAAATGTATCCAATTTAGGCAGCATCATATTCTCATGAACATTAGAATCATTACCAAGAAACGAAAGTACCTGGTAATTTAGTTGGCGTGCACGAGCTCTAGTAATTGGTCCAGTATGTATAGCAGCAGGGGCTGTGGGTGTAACAATTGTATTGATGTCCTCATCAGATTCTGTGACGCCTTTGTCTGGTCATTGAACACAAACGAAGTACGCGAAGTTGCAGCTATGGCAAACTTTTAATCTAAACAAAACCCAAAGTCTAAACGGTGCCCTAAGGGCTGTATATATGGAGGAAGAGAGGGGGAATTTCGTGGCCCTTGGTGGAGGGGTCCGAAATCAACCCTATCTCTTGTTTCCCCACACATACGGACTCTAAAAATAGCCTATACTTATGTATTTCGAAATTACATGGGCCTGGCCCAATAATAAGGTGACGCAGCACCTAAAATAGCCTCGGGACGAAATTTAGGAAGTGGCATCTTGTATATTTCGTCCAAGGCTTCATGCACCCATTATGGTGGCTTCAAAGTCCTAAAATCATCACTTGTAACTCCGTTCTTGTTCCCCTTGCGCATGCCATCATCTCCATGCTTGTTCTTGCTCCAATGTTCATCCTTCTCCAAGCTAGGCCCTTCATTTGTAAGCAAAACAAATGTATCCAATTTAGGCAGCATCATATTCTCATGAACATTAGAATCATTACCAAGAAACGAAAGTACCTGGTAATTTAGTTGGCGTGCACGAGCTCTAGTAATTGGTCCAGTATGTATAGCAGCAGGGGCTGTGGGTGTAACAATTGTATTGATGTCCTCATCATCCTCCCCTTCTTGAAATGAAGTCGTCCTCGACGGAAGTTCATCTTCCTCACCCAAATAAGGCTTCAAATCTGCAATGTTAAAAGTGGGACTAACCCCAAAATCTGCAGGCAGCTCAAGTTTATATGCATTATCATTTATTTTCTCTAACACCTTCAAGGGACCATCAGCACGTGGCATTAGCTTTGATTTGCGCAAATCAGGAAATCTATCCTTACGCAAATGTAACCAAACAAGATCTCCAGGTGCAAACACAACATGTTTTCTACCCTTATCTCCAGCAAGTTTATATTTAGCATTCATACGCTCAATGTTTTCCTAAGTTAACTCATGCATTTTTAAAATCAATTCAGCACGTTGTTTAGCATCAAAATTAACCTTCTCCGAAGATGGAAGAGGCAACAAATCAATAGGTGCACGAGGTAGGAAACCATACACAACTTCAAAAGGGCACATCTTAGTAGTAGAATGCAATGAACGATTATAAGCAAATTCAATATGAGGCAAGCATTCCTCCCACATTTTCTTATTATTCTTCAAAACAGCCCTAAGCATAGTAGACAACGTTCTATTGACTACTTCAGTTTGTCCATCAGTTTGGGGGTGACAAGTAGTACTAAAAAGCAGTTTAGTCCCCAACTTAGCCCACAAACATCTCCAAAAGTGGCTAAGAAATTTAGTATCACGATCTGAAACAATAGTATTTGGCACACCATGCAAGCGAATAATTTCACGAAAGAACAAATCAGCAACATTAACAGCATCATCGCTTTTATGACATGGTGTAAAGTGTGCCATTTTCGAGAATTTATCCACGACAACAAATATGCTATCCCTCCCCTTCTTTGTTCGAGGTAAACCTAAAACAAAGTCCATAGATATATCCTCCCAAGGAACACTAGGTACAGGCAAAGGCATATATAAACCATGAGGATTGAGTCGTGACTTAGCTTTTTGACATGTAGTGCATCGAGCAATAAAACGCTCAACATCCCGTCTCATCTTTGGCCAAAAGAAATGTGTAGCAAGTACATCCTCCGTCTTCTTCACGCCAAAGTGTCCCATTAATCCTCCTCCATGCGCCTCCTGCAACAACAAAAGACGAACGGAGCTAGCTGGAATGCATAGCTTGTTAGCACGAAACACAAATCCATCGTTAACGACAAACTTGTTCCACATTCTTCCTTCTTTACAATTCTGCATTACATCTTTAAAATCAGCATCATGCACATATTGATCTTTTATGGTCTCCAAACCAAATATTTTGAAGTCAAGTTGTGAAAGCATAGTATAGCGATGAGACAATGCATCAGCAATAACATTTTCTTTTCCCTTCTTGTGTTTAATGACATAAGGGAAAGTCTCAATGACTTCAACCCATTTAGCATGTCTACGATTCAGTTTAGCTTGACTTTTAATATGTTTCAAAGATTCATGATCAGAATGTATAACAAATTCTTTGGGCCATAAATAATGTTGCCATGTTTCTAAAGTCCGAACAAGAGCATATAATTCTTTATCATAAGTAGAATAATTCAGACTAGGCCCACTCAATTTTTCAGAAAAGTATGCAACGGGTTTGCCATCTTGTAATAACACACCTCCTAATCCAATTCCACTAGCATCACATTCAAGCTCAAAAGTCTTATTAAAATCAGGAAGTTGGAGTAAAGGAGCATGTGTCAACTTATCTTTCAATACGGAGAAGGCTTCTTCCTGTGCGGTACCCCAAAGAAAAGGCACATCTTTCTTTGTAAGCTAATTGAGAGGTGCAGCAATGGTGCTGAAATCTCTCACAAAACGCCTATAGAATCCAGCGAGGCCAAGAAAACTCCTAACTTGTGTGACCGTTTTGGGTTGCGGCCAACTCTCAATAGCTTCAATCTTGGCTTTATCAACTTCAATTCCCTGTGGAGTAACAACATAGCCAAGAAAAGATACTCGGTCGGTGCAAAAGGTGCACTTCCCAAGGTTACCAAACAAACGTGCATCACGTAGAGCAATAAAAACAGCACGTAAATGTTCCAAATGTTCTTCCAAAGATCTGCTATAAATCAATATGTCATCAAAGTAAACTACCACAAATCATCCAATGAAAGCACGTAAAACTTCGTTCATTAATCTCATGAAAGTACTAGGTGCATTAGTTAACCCAAAAGGCATGACTAACCACTCATATAATCCAAACTTAGTTTTAAATGCTGTTTTCCATTCATCTCCCAATTTCATACGAATTTGATGGTAGCCACTACGCAAATCAACTTTGGAGAATATTGTAGAGCCACTCAATTCATCAAGCATATCATCTAGCCTAGGAATAGGATGACGATAAAGAATAGTAATATTATTAATGCCTCTACAATCAACACACATACATGATGTACCATCCTTTTTCGGCACTAGAATAATAGGAACAGCACAAGGACTAAGGGATTCGCGTATATAACCTTTGTCGAGAAGCTCTTGTACTTGACGCATAATCTCCTTCGTCTCCTCTGGATTGGTACGGTATGGTGCACGGTTTGGCAGTGAAGCACCGGGAATTAAGTCAATCTGATGCTCAATCCCTCGAATAGGCGGTAATCCCGGTGGCACGTCTTGTGGAAAAACGTCAGCGAACTCCTGCAAAATGTTAGTGACAGCAGGAGGCAAAGAGGAAGGCACGTCCTCGAATGAAAATAATGCCTCTTTGCACACAAAAGCATAGCAAACAGATTTGCTGAAATCTAGCTCATCAATATCAGATTTGGTGGCAAATAAACATGCACTTTTCAATTTAATTTCAGAAGCAACACTAGATGGTTTATTATTAGGCTTCATTTGTTGCTCAAATTCTTTTGCCACAATCTGATTTTCACTCTTATTCTTCTCCTGTTGTGCTTTATTAGCTCTATTAATATCATCTTTCAAAATGGAATCAGGAGTCATAGGAAGCAAAGTAATATTTTTATCCTTATGAACAAGAGTATAGTGATTGGTTCTACCATGGCGTACAGAATTTTTATCAAATTGCCATGGTCTACCAAGTAATAAGGAACATGCTTGCATAGGTACCACATCACAATCAACATAATCAGCATATGTAGAGATACTAAAATGCACACGAACAGTACGTGTTACCTTAACCTTGCCGCTGTTGTTGAACCATTGGATGTAGTAAGGATGTGGATGTGGTCTTGTGGTGAGAGAAACTTCTCCACCATCTCCATGCTAGCCAAGTTGTTGCAGCTCCCTCCGTCTATTATGACGCGCACAGAACGTTCCTTCACAACTCCCTTGGTATGGAACAAATTGTGCCTCTGATTTTGCTTAGCTTGTGTGACCTGCACACTCAAAACACGTTGAGCAACTAAACATTCATACCTGTCAGCGTCTTCAGGAGCCATGTATTGCGTCTCATGATCAGAATCATCTCCACCATGTTCTTCACGTGTAATAAGAGCCAATGTCTCCTCATCATAGTCACTAGCGGACTCATATCCACCGTCCGCGGTAGCAATCATCACACGCGGAGATTTGCATTCCCTCGCATAATGACCTCCTCCCTTACAACGACGACAAATAATATCACTTGTGTGCCCTGTTGATGCCATGGAAGAAGAAGAACGCTGTGCAGGACCCGCAGGTGCGCTCTTGGAAGATAATGGTGGTTGTGCATGTTTTCTTGTATCACGGCTGGAGGTGGCACCGGATGGAGGTGCTGGTGCAGTTGAAGTAGAAGATGCACGTGGTGTCCATGATGAAGGTCGGCCTGCAGAAAAGTTAGTTCGCCCCAATGCTTGTCGATCCTGCACTTCACGTTCAGCTTTACAAGCAAGATGGAATAAACGAGTGATATTAGTATACTCCTTATAGTCTAGAATGGTCTGAATCTCTCTATTTAATCCACCCAGAAAATGTGCAAGCATAGCTTCATTCTCCTCAACAATACCACATCTAATCATGCCAGTTTGTAATTCCTGATAATATTCTTCTACAGAATTTTTTCCTTGTCTTAAACGCTGCAATTTTTGAAGCAATTCACGTTGATAATATGGTGGAACCCAACGCGTACGCATAGCAGTTTTCAAAGTAGCCCAAGTAGTTGGAATAGGATATAATCTACAATGTTCAGACCACCATACACATGCAAAACTAGTGAAAGCACAAACAGCAGCAGCAACTCGTCTCTCCTCAGGATATTGTAAACATGTAAATCGTTGTTCGGTTTCTAACTCCCAAGTAAGATATATATCAGGAACATATCTACCCTCAAATGGTGGAATATTCAATTTCAGTTTAGGAATATGGACATCATCTCGTACCTGAGGTGGTGGTGCAGGCCTACCATTACGAATATATACCTGAGGTCGACCTGCTGGTGGTGGTGCTGGTGGCTGCTCGTAGATCTGATTTTGATCAACCTCATCCTCATAATCGCCCGCATACTCATCATCCTCCTGGGTACCAGCAACAGCAGTAGCAGGAGCCACAGAAGTATCAACAGCAACACCAACAGTTTGGCCAAACGCAAGAGGAACACGGCTCGCTCGGCGAAGGTCTACTTCGCGACGTGGAGGTAGTCGTTGTTGTTGTTGTTGGAGAGGTGCATTAGGTGCAGCGAGTGGTGGTGGTGGAAGACGCGCGAGCAATTCATTAAATCTGTTATCGAGCTTTGTTTCGAACGTCTTCTCAAGGCCAGTGATCTTCTCCATGGCCTCTTCAAAATTGTTCAGCACATCTTGCACCTGTTCAGTCATCATTTGCTGAAACTTATCATGAAGCTCCTTGTTCGATAAATTCTCCCAGTCAATCTCGTCGGCTTGTGATCCTGGCATGGTTAGCAGCAATAGAAACACACAAGAATATGATCCTACAGACTACGAACAAGTGGTGGTGGTGGGTGTCACAAATCCGTCAAGCAAATCTCAAATTCTTACCAGTTCTTACCCAGCAGCAGGCGGTGATCGGCAACCGTTGTAGTCAAAAACTCTCAAAGCTTGGATAGAGCGATTACCAGGGAGAGTCAAACGCACGACGTAGATGTATGTGGAGCTGGGAAGGCTTATAATATGGTAGCAAAAAGGGTCAGCAATAATCAATTCAGAGATGCAAAGTTGAATAAACGCTCAACGACGGTATTGTGCTGGTCCTAGGCTAGACTGTGCTAGAGACGCGAGCCTAGAACACTAACAAAATCACGGCGCGGCACGTAAACAAGGGAAAAGCACACTCTGAATTTTTTTTTTCGGTCTTTTTTTTTGCGCTCTTTTTTTTTTGCGCTGCTTTTTTTTTTGCGAAAAATCACTATAATGGCGAGTGTCTCAAAACTCTTCCTAGCTTAAACTGACAGGATGGGCACGAAATGTTTTCGACCAAAAATTTTTTTTTTTCGACTGCCCGGACCCAAAAACTGGAAACGGGTCAAAAAAAACTTCCTATAATGGCACCTGTCTCAAAACACTCAGAAACACCTAAAAATAGGATAGCCAGAATTTTTTTCGAAAAATGCGTTTTCGAAAAAATTTGGGCCTAAACGGAGCGTGGCTACCCGACTCCGGCAAGGAAACACGAATCGGAATCTAGATGGATCCCGAAAACAAACCTAATAAGCAAAGAACTCGGATTGGTGGTGGATATATGGTGGTGGTATATGGCAGCGGTGGTGGTAGCGGTGGTAGTATATGGATATGGATCGGTGGTGGTATATGGACACGGATTGGTGGTGGTATATGGCAGGGGCGATGATGATGGTGTGGCGGCGGCGTGACAACTTATGACCAGAACTCGAAACTCTAAAAGACTAGACTCTAAGACCAGCAACTAGACACGACGATGCAACCGCAAATTCAACAAAGCAAAACCCTAAAAAGATTATGCAAGGCTCAGATTGGTTCGGATATGATGAACTAACCCTAATTTTTTTTGTGGCTTTTTCGTGGACTATAGGTATGAAGAACAGACTCGATCTAAACTACGAAAAACTGTAAAATCTCACCGAGCAACCTGGAAATCTGATACCACTTGATAGAGGCAAAGGTGTCCCGTCTTTCGATGAGATGGTGGATTTCGCTTTGGTGGAAGTCGACTTTGACGATCCGACTACGAACGTGCGAGGACGTCGCGCCTTAGCAATCGCTAAACCAACTCCGAGAGGTTATTGACCACGCCGGGCACGATCAACCTGACCACGAGGGTCTGTTTCCTGCGAGCAAACGAAGAACAAGCAAGAAACTAAGATTGCAATCTGGATATTGCGAATATAAGATGAAAGCTTTATTGATCAAGGTGGGGTTCTGTGACGCCTTTGTCTGGTCGTTGAACACAAACGAAGTACGCGAAGTTGCAGCTATGGCGAACTTTTAATCTAAACAAAACCCGCAGTCTAAACGATGCCCTAAGGGCTGTATATATGGAGGAAGAGGGGGGAATTTCGTGGCCCTTGGTGGAGGGGTCCGAAATCAACCCTATCTCTTGTTTCCCCACACATACGTACTCTAAAAATAGCCTATACTTATGTATTTCGAAATTACATGGGCCTGGCCCAATAATAAGGTGACGCAGCACCTAAAATAGCCTCGGGACGAAATTTATGAAGTGGCATCTTGTATATTTCATCCAAGGCTTCATGCACCCATTATGGTGGCTTCAAAGTCCTGAAATCATCACTTGTAACTCCGTTCTTGTTCCCCTTGCGCATGCCATCATCTCCATGCTTGTTCTTGCTCCAATGTTCATCCTTCTCCAAGCTAGGCCCTTCATTTGTAAGCAAAACAAATGTATCCAATTTAGGCAGCATCATATTCTCATGAACATTAGAATCATTACCAAGAAACGAAAGTACCTGGTAATTTAGTTGGCGTGCACGAGCTCTAGTAATTGGTCCAGTATGTATAGCAGCAGGGGCTGTGGGTGTAACAATTGTATTGATGTCCTCATCACGGACTATGGTGGTATATCTGGACTCGGACTGGTGGTGGTATATGGCGATGGTATATGTGGACTTGGATTGGTGGTTGTATATGGCAGCGGCGATGTATATGGTGGGGTGGTGGTATATGGTAATGATGATGACGATGGTGCAGCGGCGACGTGACAACCTGCGAATAGAACTCGAAACTCTAAGGGACTAGACACTAAGACCAGCAACTCGACACGACGATGCAACTGCAAATTCAACAAAGCAAAAACTCTAAAAAGACTATGCAAAGGCTCAGATTGGTTCGGATATGATGACCTAACCCTAATTTTTTTAGACTTTTTCGTGGACTATAGGTATGAAGAACAAACTCAACCTAAACTACGAAAAACTGTAAAATCTCACCGAGCAACCTGGAAATCTGATACCACTTGATAGAGGCAAAGGTGTCCCGTCTTTCGATGAGATAGTGGCTATCGTTTTAGAGGAAGTCAACTTTGATGATCCGACTACGAACGTGCGAGGACGTCGCACCTTAGCAATCGGTAAACCAACTCCGAGGGGTTATTGACCACGCCGGAGCACGATCAACCTGACCACGAGGGCCTATTTCCTGCGAGCAAATGAAGAACAAGCAAGAAACCGAGATTGCAATCTGGATATTGCGAATATAAGATGAAATCTTTATTGATCAAGGTGGGGTTCTGTGACGTCTTGATCTAGTTGTTGGACACAAACGAAGTACGAGAAGTTGCAGCTATGGCGAACTTTTAATCTAAACAAAACCCAAAGTCTAAACAACGCCCTAAGGGCTGTATATATGGAGGAAGAGGGGGGAATTTCATGGCCCTTGGAGGAGGGGTCCGAAACCAACCCTAACTCTTGTTTCCCCACACATACGGACTCTAACTCTAAAAACAGCCTATACTTAAGTATTTCGAAAATACATGGGCCTGGCCCAATAATAAGGTGACGCAGCACCTAAAATAGCTTCTGGACGAAATTTATGAAGTGGCATCTTGTATATTTTGTCCAAGGCTTCATGCACTCCTTATGGTGGCTTCAAAGTCCTGAAATCATCACTTGTAACTCCGTTATGGATCCCCTTGCGCATGCCATCATCTCCACACTTGAACTTGTTCTAAGGTTCATCTTTCTTGTCCAAGCTAGGCCCTTCATTTGTAAGCAAGAAAAATGTATCCAATTTAGGCAGCATCATATTCTCATGAACATTAGAATCGTTACAAAGAAATGAAAGTACCTGATAATTCAATTGGCGTGCGCGAGCTCTAGTAATTGGTCCAGTATGTATAGCAGCAGGGGTTGTGGGCGTAACAATGGTATTGATGTCCTCATCAACGTATGTGATGATTTAACTCCTGGATGAATGCTGCAATGGACCTGTCCTTCCTGGTGATGATCATCTCCCATTGCTCATCTCGGCTCCCACATATCTAGTAGATAGTGTCCTTTAGCTCCTTGTGCTAAACTTCGCCGATGCGTCCCATAGCAATATGTGCTGCCATGCTCTTTCCTAGACTCCAGGTCGGTGCATCAAAAGAAAACTCTATGGGTTCAGTGAATGGCGTGAATATCCTTCCTGGAACTTGAACTCGAATCATCCAACGCTCCTCTTCTGGTAAAGTGGCGGTGTAGGTCCCGGTGAAGCTTGGTATTCCAATGTTCGGATACCTAGTGACATCCTTCAAGTGTCGTCCAAAGGGTGTGTCTTCATCCGGCTGTGTAAACTTATTCCTTGAGTCCGCCATCCTAAAGAGTGGAAATGGAGAGGAGTCAGAAATGAGTAGGGAAGAGTGACCTATGGGTTATCTTAGTGGTCGTGTCCTACATTCACCGTGTGCTTTGATACCATCTTGTAGCGACCCGACCTCAGACGGTCAAGTCTCTGTGCTTCAGTGTCATCCCTGGATCGGTAATGCTGACACACACAGTACTCGAAGGATTTATAATAGAGTAGCAATCACACACTTATTACATCGAATGTCTCAAAAGAGAACCTATTCCAATAAATATGGCTTAAGGCCATCTAATTAAGATAACAACAGAAGGCTTGGAATATAAAGCGAGTCCATCAACTCCAACAGCATAGCCGAGTGCACGACAAATGACCTAGCGCACCTTACTCTTCATCTGAAAAGTCTGCAACATGATATGTTGCAGCCTGAAACGGGTCAGCACATGGAATATGCTGGCAATATAACACAAGAGAGCAATGAATAGATAAATGTTATCACTACATGCATATATGGCTGGTGGAGGCTCTATGGTTATATTGTTTTGCGAAAAGCCAACTTTTCCCTACAACAAAGGAATATATTTTATTTAGCTTTCATGGTAGTTGGAATATTGAGAAGGTTCCTCCAACTCAATCCCAATTAAAGTAGTCATTAACATCCCAACAAATTATTTTAGAGTGATGAGATCAAATCAATAATTCAAGTACCAGATACTCAAGATGTCCATAACTGGGGACACGGCTAACCATGATTAGTTTATACACTCTGCAGTGGTTTGCGCACTTTTCCCCACAAGACTCGATCTCCTCCATTGGATTGCTCGCACTATAGTCTTTCAGAAGCATTAACTCTTTCCTCTAGGTGGACAGTTACACCTACTTTCCCCTACATCTGCTAGCCCACCACTGAAAGAGGTCACACAACATACTCAACTATGCCAGAGCCCATAATGGCTTGTGGCGGCACACAGAGGTTTCTAGCATGAATAGTCTTATGATCCCTTTGAGCCTGGGTGGTGGACCGTAGGATGATCACATGGGTACTCCGGGATATCCTTGGATAACACTCGATTCTCCAGGTGCCCACAAGCAATCCACCCAGATGTGTATTAAAGTTGTCACCTTAAGTTGAACCATTAATTAACAACTCACATCTCGCATGGAAACACTCAAACCCAATCCACGTCTACGTCATAGCATGGAAAAATAAGCATAACGTAGAAGTAACTCCCAAGGGTTTAATAATAAAACAGGTAATAGGTTCTACCTCATCATCTACTTCCCAGACCCACATGTTAAGAGATCCTACTCATGCAATGTGTGAGGGTTGAACTAATGCATAAAAGCTGGGTAATAAAGGGGTATGATCAAAGTGTTACTTGCCTTGCTGGCGATCAGCAAATCCTAAAGACTCGTAGTAGCATGCTTCGCACTCCGGGAATTCTATCGCAAACAAACAATAGCATACATAAGCACTCAAGCAAAGATGCAAGGGTAAAACTCAAATAAGAAGATCTAACTAGAAATTTTAACTGAAGAACTCCAGTTTGCAAAAAGAATCAAATCAAACGGAGCAACGAAACAAGATCTGATTACTAATCTAGACCAAAGTCAAATTTTACAGTACCAAAATCCTGTTCAAGTTGGTTAAACAGAAAGAGGGCTTCGAGACGAAGATCCAGGCGCTTGTTTCACCTGATTTGGATAAACAAGCAAAAATATGTACTAAAACGAAGATTAGCGCAGAAATCACGATCGAAAATAATCACGGAAATACCTTGGAAAAAACCGAGACGAACGGGCTAACGGACGAATGTTCACTGTCTGCGGCTAACTGACGAACATCGTTCATTAAAATGAACGTACGGACGAACATCCGTGATTTAACTAAACCAAAGAGAAACCAATCTAATAAAAAACCGATCTAGGGTTTTCTGAAAAAGAAAGAACTAGGGTTAACCAAAGAAAACCGACCGGTCAACGGCGAGGTCCGACGCAGCGGCAGCGGCTCCGGTGATGGCGGGGCGAGCGAGCGGCGGCGGCGTGGGCGGCGATGCGAGCTAAGGTTTGGGAGGCGGGGCTGGCGGCTTGGGCCTTGAGGGCGGCCGGCTCGGGCAGGTCTTAAAGTCCCCGGGCGTAGTGTCCTTCACAGACACGGCCCGTTAGGAAAAACAAATAAAAGAAATACTAAACAGAGTCCAAAAATCCTGAAATAAATTTTCACGGTCCTCTAATAATATTGCGGACAAAGTGAACATTTATTTGGGACTCTAATGCAATTTTGAAAAATGCATTTTTTCCTAATTCAAATAAAATAGCAACAGAAGTCCAAAAGAAATATTTATTTGATTTTAATATTTCCCTCCAATATTCCCTTTATTTTGGAGAAGTCATATTATCTCCTCTCATATATTTTAATATGAAATATTTTCGAAGAGAATAATAATTAAAACCAAAGTGATCCTTGTTTCGATATTTGATAAAATTCAAATATGAAAAACGTGAAATCCCCAACTCTCTCTATGGGTCCTTGAGTTTCTTAGAATTTCAAGGATCGCAAAGCAAAAAAATGCAGTAAAATATGATATGCATGAATGACCTATGTATAACATTCCAAATTGAAAATTTCAGATGTTACAGCCTCCATGTATCTCTGCCAACAGCTCTAGTCCGTCCTCTTGAGGAATGCACTTCAGCTTCACGCCGTTTGGCCTCCTTCTATACAAGGTATTATCCACAAACTGGTACATGTTGGACCGACGGGCTACTCTTTCTACTTCTTCCTGTTCCACAGGGAGTTCCCCTATTTGGAGGAAACGGACGGTGTGCTGCGCCCATGCCGGAACCTGGGGCTCGACGGCGAGGACGAAAAGCTCATCTTTGGCCGTAGGGGAAGCCGTCTCTACGGTCAGGGCCTGAGGCCCAGCCGGAGGTGGTTGCCCCTCGGCAAGCTTGGGGTACCCGGCGACCTCCTTGCCGGCGGCTCCTGGGAGCTCGGTAGGAAGGTACTTGCCGGGGCTTGTCTTCCTTCGCTTGTTCTGCCCTGCTGATGGCTCAACGGATGGTTGAATTAACTGAAGTACAAAGGTACCTGGTTCCACAGGCAACTTGAGGGCAGCGCGTTTCGACAGGTCGTCGGCAATGCTGTTCTCCGCTCGGGGAACATGCTTTGCCTGTAGGCCGTCAAAATGTTCTTCCAACTTCCTCACTTCCTTCACGTAGGCTTCCATCAATGGGCTCTAGTAATCCTTGTTAACTTGCTTAACGACGAGCTATGAATCACCTCTGATGATGAGTTTCTTGATTCCAAGGTCTGCCGCGATCCTGAGACTGGCAAGCAATCCCTCGTACTCTGTCGTGTTGTTCGTTGATTTTTCCCGGGGAAAGTGCATCTGGACTACGTACTTGAGGTGCTCTCTGGTGGGCGCGACGAGTAGCACGCCGGCACCAGCACCTTACAGTGAGAAAGCACCATCAAAAGTACATAACCCAATCGCGGCAGGTCTCCTTGCCGGGAAGGGTGGTTTCTTGAACCTCTTCGTCGGGCATTACGGTCCATTCCGCTATGAATTCTGCCAAGGCTCGGCTTTTGATCGTTGAAGTAGTTTCAAACTTGAGGCCAAAGCTCGACAGCTCCAATGCCCATTCCACAATCCTCCCTGTCGCATCTGGGTTGTGCAAAATCCGTTGCAAGGGGAGGCGGGTGACGACAGTGATCTCATGTGCTTGGAAATAGTGACATAGCTTTCTCGAGGCCATGAGGAGGCCGAAAAGTAGCTTCTGTGTACCAGAATATCTTGATCTAGCCCCCTGCAAGAGGGAACTGACAAAATAAACGGGGTGCTGCACCACCTTCTTCTTCTGTCACACTTTGCCCATCTTCTCAGACTCTGCCTTGCCGGGATCGGACCTTGCCGGCGGTTCTGCCTTGCCGGCGTCAGGCTCTGCCGGGGAGGGACCCAACCTGCCATCTGACAGCTCTGCGCCACCAGTGCAGCACTGACTACTTGATTCGTTGCCGCTAGATACAGCAGCAATGGCTCCTATGGCTTAGGTGCAACGAGTGTTGGTGTGGAAGAGAGGTACCTCTTCAGATCTTGCAGCGCTGCCTCTGCCTCCAGAGTCCATTTCATTGGACCCGCCTTTTTCTTTGAAAAAGGGGAGGGCGCACTCAGCAGATTTGGAGATGAACCTACTTAGGGCAGCAGCACAGCCGGCGAGCCTTCAGACGTCCTTGACCCGTCTTGGCGCTTCAATCTGCTCGATTGCCTTGATTTTGTCGGGATTTGCTTCGATCCCACACTGTGACACGAAGAACCCAAGAAGCTTGTCGGACGGAACACTGAAGACACACTTCTCTAGGTTCAGCTTGAGGTTGATCTTGCACAAATTTGCAAATGTTTCTTCCAAATCTTGCATGAGCGTGGCCCTGTCCTTGGTTTTGACCACTATGTCGTCCATATAAGCTTCCATGTTTCTATGCAGCTGGGGCTCAAAACCAATCTGGACTACTCGGGCAAACGTTGAACCAGCGCTCTTCAACCCGAAAGGCATTCGTACAAAACAGTACGTACCACATGGGGTGATGAACGTGGTTTTTTCTTCGTCTTACTTCATCATGAAGATCTGGTGGTATCCTAAATAAGTGTCGAGGAATGACAGCAGATCACACCCGGCAGTGGAGTCCACAATCTAGTCGATGCGTGGCAGAGGGAAAGGATCCTTTGGATAGGCTTTATTGACATCTGTGTAGTCAATACACATCCTCCATTTCCCATTTGCCTTACGCACCACCACCGGATTGGCCAACCACGTAGGGTGGATCACTTCTCTAACCAGGCATGCCGCTTACAACTTCCTGATCTCCTCAATGATGAACTCTTGTTGCTCCAAAGCTTGCTTCCTAACCTTCTGCTTGACGGGCTGAAAGTGTGTTATATCGACTAGAGGGGGGTGAATAGGCGATTTTTATGAATTCTTCACTGAGGAATTTCAGGGTGAGGAAATTCCTGAGTGAAGAACTACTTGCAGCGGAATAAGTACTCAGAAGTAAACATAACAATGCATGAGCATGGTCTTCATGATGAAATGAAAACAAGCACAGAGTATAGAAACCGTAAACATAGGATAAGACAAACAGACTAAACAAATTGAATTGAGGAAATAGAGAAAGTCTTCAGTCAAAGTCTTCAAACAGATATGAACAAGCACACAACACAGAAATGAGGAAATGGAAGGGTTGAGGAAATGGAACCATGTAGCTTGGTGAAGACAATGATTTGGTAGACCAGTTCCAACTGCTGTGACAGTTGTACGTCTGGTTAGGGCGGCTAGGTATTTAAACCTGAGGACACCCAGTCCTGAACACACCGCTCAGGACACTCGGTCCTCACCGTATTCCCCTTGAGCTAAGGTCACACAGACCTCGCCAAATCACTCGTGGTAAGTCTTCAGGTGACTTCCAAACCTTCACAGACTCGGTAACTCGGCGATCCACAATTTCCTCTTTGATGCTCTATACCATGATGCCTAACCGTCTGGAAGATGCACAATCTTCAAAGGTAACAAGCATCGGATCCATGCAGGATCAATCTCTTCAGTGATGCTCAATCACTTTAGGTTTGTATGTGTTTGGGTTTGGGTTTTCCTCACTTGATGATTTTCACTCAAAGTCCTCGGAGGATGGGATGCTCTCAAATGACAAGTGCCAGTTTCTCTCGGAGCATCCAACCAGCTAGTGGTTGTAGGGGGCGGCTATTTATAGCCTAGGGAGCAGCCCGACATGATAAGACATAAATGCCCTTCAATGATGTGACCGTTAGGTGGGTAGATATTTTGGGACAGCTGGCGCATAGCACAGCAACGGTCGGAATTTTGAGTATCAAATTCCTCAGGGCTATCATGTTCCTCACTGTGTAGGCAATCCGCACTGGCGAATTCCTAACTCCTCAGTTAGAGCAAATTACTCAGAGAACAGAAGAACTTCGTCTCTGTCACTGAAGAATATGACTGAACTGTATGAGATTTCCAATGGCTTCACTCGAAGGGATTGGTAGGTGTAGGATTTTGAGTTGAGCATCACATGGAAATTTTTCCTTAGTATTTCCTCGACCCCCTTTAACAGTACGGTGTTTCCTATGACTCAAGAAATAGAAAATGAAACAATGAAAATAAAAGTCTTCATGCTCCATGTTCCTCGAATGAATACCAAGTCTTTAGGATTACACCAATTTGTTCACTTACAAAGTCTTCAGAAAGTCTTCAGAAATCCAAAGTCTTCAATTGAAGAACTTTATTTTTAGGGGTCGACTTTCACTGTAAATATCAAACTCCTCATAGACTTATAGACCTGTGTACACTCACAAACGCATCAGTCCCTTAACCTATAAGTCTTCAATACACCAAAATCACTAAGGGGCACTAGATGCACCTACAATCTCCCCCTTTTTGGTGATTGATGACAATATAGGTTAAGTTTTCAACGGGGATAAACATATGAAGTGTAAATAATGGAATTGAGGACTTTGATTGCAAGATAGGGAAGAACTCCCCCTGAAGATGTGCATAGTGAGGAATTTTCTTTTGAAGCAATGCACACTTTGAAGAGTAGTATCATGGAGATCTCCCCCTATATCTTGTAATCCATACACGCATTGACATATAACATGAAGAATTTGAAATGCATGATGAAATATGGTGACTAATGTAATTCAGCATGCGTGCATTAACATTAATGAGGAATAAGCATGTAGGAAAACACAGCAAAAGTATCAGGCCACCATAGAGTTTAGGATTACAACTCGATCCAGCAAAGTCTTCAAAAGAACGAGAGTTGTATCTCAGAGAAAAAACCGCCCATATAGGTAGACCCACTTGAAGATTAACTCAAATTTCTCCCCCTTTGTCATTGAATGACCAAAGGGATTGAAAATGAGGACTAACGCCCCTGAAGAATATCAAGTTGATGGAGGAGCGCCAGCGTTGTTGGGGTTGTTTGTCGTTGTAGGGCCTGCCGTAGTGTCGTCCAAGTCTTCATACTCGTCGGTTTCACGCGATGAAGAATATGAGCTGGTCACCAAAGAAGGAACCTTGACCTTCTTGAATTTCTTCGGTGGAGGTGCAGACCAGTCAAAATCTTCCTTGAGACCCATTTTCTTCAGATCTTCTTCACCATACAGATGTGATAGGACAGCCCAGGTGCGACCGAAAACTTCATGGAGGTAGTAATGGTTTTTCTTCACTGCATTATGAGTAGCAGTCATGTTGTGAAGAATAGAACCAAACTGACGCTTAACCCATTTATGGTTTCGATCCACCTTCTGGTGAAGACTAAGAAGTAGCTCACGGTCAGTCATCACACGTGGAGTTGTGCCTTGAGGAGTAGACTTGGGTGCATTTGCAGCAGAATCATGAGTGGCAGAGTCATCATTGGTGGAATAAGATGCAGCTTTGCGAAACTGACCATCCAATGGACGAATGCCTTCATCAATGACCAGAGGTGCCTTTCCCTTTTCATCAGTGGAGGTATAAGTCTGCTTGAGGACTTCAATCGGGGGCAGGTAGCTGAGGTGATTCTGAAAATCAGCCTTATAGTTGAGTGAAGACCTTGTTCTGAGGAATCTCATAATCCAAGGAGCATAAGGCTTCAACTCAAACGGAGAGAGAGCAACATTGGCCAGAGTCCTCATGAAGAAATCATAATAATTGATAGGAATGCTATGAATGATGTTGAATAGCAGATTCTTCATGATGCCAACTATTTCCTCATCAGATGAGTCGTGGCCTTTGATGGGACTCATTGTCCTCGTCAGAATGTGATAGACTATTCTGGGCACACATAGTAAGTCCTTTATGAGGAATTTGGTCCTTGGGGCTTGACCGGGCTTCAGAGGCTTCATTAACACTTGCATGTAATGAGTAGTGAGTTCAGGTTCTTGGTACAGGCAGCGAGCTCCTTCACTGGGTGGACTGATGGGCAGGGTGTGAAGCAATTCAGAGGCCGGTGCCTTATAATGAGTATTATCGGTCATCCAGTCCAAGACCCAGGTGTTGATGTCTTCAGGATCACCGGTGATGTGCAATGTCGCATAGAACTGAAGAATGAGCTCTTCATTCCAATCAACAATGTCAGAGCAAAAGTTGAGGAGGCCTGCGTCATGAAGCACACCGAGCACAGGAGAGAAACAAGGCAATGATTCCATGTCCACATGAGGAATATGCTCATGGTAGAAGAGTTTGTCCTTGTTGAAAAGAAGTGAAGAATAGAAGTTGGTCTGGCTTGCAGTCCAGAAACGCTTCCTCCTTAGACGAGCAGAGTCATAAGGGTTGTAGTCAGTGAAGAATACATGCTGGCCAAAGAAGTCATCAGCCTTGAATTTTTGTTTCTTCGAGAAGGGATCCTTTGGCTTGGGGTGAGGAGTGTCAGTCAATTGCATCACAACCTCAGGGATCTCGATCTCAGGTTCCATAGGCTGAGGAATTTCAGGTACTTCTTCAGTGGCAGCCTGGGACTTCAATTCTTCATTTACATTTTCATCAGTACTAGTGGCTGGAATTTCTTCATGGATGGATGGAGTTTCACGAGGATCTTCCGATCCCATTTGATCTTCAATAGTCACTGGGGACTGAGGAATTTGTTGCAGAGGAGTGAACAAAGGAGAATTGGGTTGCTGACTTTCCCAAAAGTCATCATTCAGCACTTGCGTGGTGCATCCAATGTCCACGACTTCTTCATCCATTTCTTCAATGCCGGCCTCTTCAGCGGTAAACTGAGGCATGGGCGAGGAGACAATTAGTGTTGAAGGGATTGCATCCACTACAATTTCTTCATCCAACTGCTCTGACGAAGCAGCAGAAGGATTCTCTTCATCGAATTCACTTGGAATCACATAGTATTCATCAAAAGGAACAAGGTCCTTTGATGGCATGGTTGAGATAGGAACAACATCAATTGGGTTGTCAAATGAGCTAGTCAATGGCTTCATCTTTTTCAGGGCTGAAGAATCTGATGAAGTCGATGCCTTCCTTTTCTTCACTGTTGCATGCTCTGCAGCCTTGGTCTTCTTCACATCTGATGCAGATGGAAGGATCGAAGTTGGTGTAGGCGCAGGAGGAGCAGAGGAATTTGGTTGAATTTCTTCAGGCGCAACTGATGAAGTTGCCCTGACATCTTCACTTTCTTCACGCACAACACTAGTGGTTGCCCTGACAATTTCTTCAGTGCTGGAATGTAGTCATCAGCCCGGAATTAGCATTTTCTTCAACAGCCTGAGTGTCATCAGCGGTGCTGGCATTTTCTTCAGTAGGCTGAGCAGATGCTTCAGCTTGAGGAATTTCTTGTTGCGTTGGGGCTGCAACAGTGGAAGTGAACTTTTCAGTCAATTTCACAAACCTGACTTTGGCTCCAAGCCAGTTAGCACGGTATGCGTCAAATTCATCATTGAGTTTCTTGATCTCTGATTGAATTGTGACAAGTTCTTTAGTTTCCATAGAGACAACGTTCTTCTTCAAGAAGCGCTCCTTCTTGTACCGCGCTTTCTTGATCTGCTTGGCCTTCTCAAACTTCCACTTTTCTTCCTGAATGAAGTGAGTCAACATATGACTTTGGCCAGGAGTCAGCTCAAAATTAGGCATAGGAGTATTGGGGTCCTTGTGCCATAGATCAATGTACTCAAGGATCAACTTTGGATCCAAAAGCAGAGGCACACTTGTGCCCTTGGCTCTAGCGGCCCTGACTTGCCTATCTCTAATGATTTCTGCAAGTTCATCATCATCAGCTTCGTCTTCATCGAACGACACTTGGAAGGCGACTTGCCTCTTGTGAGGACTTGGGCGAGAACCTCGTCCAGCAGTGGCCTTTTTCTTCAGTAGAGAGGGGCCTGCTAAGGAATTTGGTGCAGCTGAGGAACTAGCAGAAGCTCCTGAGGAAATAGAGATGCTTGTCATTCTTTGGCACGTGGAGAGATGCGCAGGTGCTGAGGATTTGGTCGGAGTAGCTGGGGACTTTGGGGGAGGAGCTGAGGACTTGGGAGCAGCATGACGAGTTGGCCATGAGGGCTTTGAAGAGTCTGGTCGTGAGGGCATTGTTGAGGAACTTGGCCGTGAGGGCATTGAGGGTGAAGCACTTGGCTTGTGAGCAGGCTTCTTTGGCATGGCCTTCTTTCGCTTGCTTGCAGAGGCCTCAGCAGTGGCAGCAGCAGCAGAATCTTCATTAAATTTCCTCACTACTTCCTTAGCTACTTTGGCTAGCTTGGCCTGGCGCTTGGCCCATTCATCAGGATAATCCTCACCGCGCTTGAGGCTGGTGGGATCTGCTTCTTGGCCAGGTGCCAATGGAGGTCTTGGGCATGGAGGATTGAGAGCAAATTCCTTCATGTACTTGGGAGTAACATACATGTACTCCCTCACTCTCTTGCCCATCTCCTCTCTATCTTTTGAATGCGCACATTGCACTGATTTTTGTTCTCCTGAGTGGGTGTGCAGTACCTAGCATAAATATCATCAAGGATTTCAAACGCTGTGTTGACCTCAGGCCTGTTTTCTTCTTTGTGTGGCTTCTTTCCATCAGCCATTTTCTTCAGATGAGGAATTTTAACAACGGAATTCTCTGAAGATGTATGTAACTTTTCTTCGAGGAGTGCTGCAAATGAGTTAAGTTGATGAGAACCTAGTGATTCAGCAGCTGACATGAGTACCTGTGAACAGAGTATAGTTGCGAGGAATATGGAGAGGTCATATGCGTTCTTAGAGGTTTTTCAAAAAGAACAAGTTTGAGGAATTTGACTAGATGAGTCTTGAAGAATTTCACTAGGCATTCTTTATCTTAGGTTCTAGAGTTGTATAGATCGAAAATCCACACAATTGAGGAATCTTGAAGAAAAATATATCTTAGAGAAATGAATGAAGAACAGATGACATGTGAGGTGTTATTGTGTGATGAATTTGAAGAATAAACACCTTTGAAGATTTTGTAGAAATTTGTCGAATCAAGGAGGGTAGTAAAAGTAAATTTTAATTACCTTGGACGAAGAACACGACGAACTGAGAGGTGTAGATGTGAAGTTCGTCAGTTCAGATCTTCCACGCCCTAACTTGGTAGAGGAAGACAGCTACGGCGGTGGCGGCGGCGGAGTGAAGAAATCCGCAGCCGGCGCGAGTAAGACGGTGACGAGGTTGAGGCAGTGAAGCTCTTCCTCACCGGTGATGATGAAGTAGCGGCGGTGCTAGGGTTTGAGAAGCTCGAGCTGGAGTGAGAACGAGCAGAGTAAAAGTGAAGTGAGGAAGGGAAGGGGTATTTATAGCCACGGTGAAAAAATTGTTCGCCCAAAGAAATTTGACAAACGTGCCCCTGACCCTTCTCATTCGCTTGACATGTGTCACCCACGTACTGAGAAGTGGAGATCGTGTGAGATCGTGGGTGAATATATAAGTGTTGTCGTGGGATGTGGAACGGTTTGAGCAGCAAAGTCAAAAGTCCCGTTCGCAAATTCTTCAGCCGAAAAGGACATAGTTCAAAATCTTCACTGTGTCCTTGTCAGCTGAAGAATTTGCGAACGGGACTTTTGGCTTATCTATATATATAGCCAATGAAGAAAAATGACGGAAATAGTGAAGACAATGCAAGTTGAAAAACAACAGAGGAATTTCAAAGAACTGAGGAAAAACTCAATTGAAGATTTTCAACATTTTATGGTGGCGTGACCCACCGTATAAGAATGATGATTTCAGACACTGCGTACAATTGTCGTAGGGTTCTGAGAATCAAATTCTTCGTTAATTTCTTCACACTTAGAGTGTTATTCTTCATTGATTGAAGAAAAATGTTTCTTCATGTGTTGCACATCTAAGTCATCAATTTTGCATAAGTGTTAGGATGAGTGTCCTTTTCAAAGAACATTCGAAGATTCTAGGATATTTAGCTCACACCGCAACTTGCTAAATCTCTTCTCATCCAAGGGCTTAGTGAAGATATTGGCAAGCTGTTCTTTAGTCTTCACATGCTGAATAGAGATGTCTCCCTTCAACACATGATCACGAAGAAAATGATGACGAATTTGAATGTGCTTTGTCTTCGAGTGCTGAACTGGGTTGTGAGCAATCTTGATGGCACTCTCATTTTCATAGTAGAGTGGCACATTATTCACTATGACGCCGTAGTCCTTGAGAGTTTGCTTCATCCATAGTAGTGGAGCACAACAAGAACCAGCAGTGTCGAAGTAAATGACCACGGGTAGCCTAGCCGGCTTACCCTGGTTCTTCAGAAAAATTATAGGCCAATTGAGCCTCCAAGCGTTCAAGACATGGGGCCGCCTTCCCCCAGCTGGCTACCTCTCAGGCCGGCTGCGTAAAGGTGGCCCTGCCCTAAAAATCCTTGAGAAACAAAACCACGAGAAGGCCGACTCCAAGAAGCCGGCCCCTCAGCAGGCGGCCAAGACCGTGCCCTCAGAGTCTGCGCCCACCCAACGGCGACGGGATGGGGCGTGGCTACAGTGAAGCCTGCCACCCCCGAATCCTGGGAGGCGCATGACCACAGTACGTCGTACAGGTCGGCCATCACCCGTCCGGCGCGACACTGTTGCCATGTTGATCATGACGTCACCCACGACGAGCAGTCAGTACGACCCGTGGGTGGCGGGCCCCCTCAGTCAGGGAGAGACCCAAAGGCGGCTAGGCCTCCCGCACTCGGCCTGGGGTATGGCCGACTCCAGATAGCCGGCCAGCTCTCTCCCTCGAAGGAGGTGACTCATTAAGGAGATGAGACGAGGTAGGGCAACATCGATGAGCCGCCCAGCGGCGGCGCTGTAGCCATGCTTCCCACGGCGAAGCCCTCGTCACTAGGGGCAAGGCAATAGTAACCAGCCTCCGACAAGACTCCCGAGCGGTGGGACCGACCTGTCAACCAGAAGGCCGGCAGCCGGCGGGGTCCACCAGTCGGCGGGCCCCATCGGTCGGCGGAGAAGCCGGCGAGTGTAGACACCGACGGCTGGGGCCCACGCCTAGCCGGATTACCGTTTTACCCTGGGGGTAGGCCTATATAAACCCCCAGGGCGCCCATGCAGAGGGATCCCCCTTTCGATAGTTCCAGACACCTCATCACGAGAAGCGGGCTAGCCTTGCCCTTCCTCATCCTTTCACCAAACAGCTCAAGGAGCCTCTTGTAGCGACTTGTCAATCTAGTGACCATGCGGAGACCCCGCAGAGCAGCAGTAGGGGTGTTATCTCCACGGAGAGCCCTGAAGCTGGGTAAGATCCGCCGGCGTGCATGTCTTCGCCTTATCCCGTTTCCGGGCACCGGCAATGTTTTATTGGCTCCACAATGATAAGCCACCCGTTGGCATATGTCGCACCAACCACCCGACAAGCAGCAATGTACTCAACTTCAGCAGTAGACAGTGATACGCAGTTCTATTTCTTCGAGGACCAACAGACCAAAGATCATCCGAGGAAACTGCATGTGCCAGATGTTGACTTGCGGTCCACACGATCACCATCATAGTTAGAGTCTGAAAATCCAATGAGATCAAAAGCCGAGGCCATGGGGTGCCATAATCCAAGTGTTGGTGTGTGAGCTAGATATCGAAGAATATGCTTCACAGCCTTATGGTGTGATTCCTTCGGTGTAGCTTGAAATTAGGCACACATGCAAACACTAAGCATAATATCTGGCCTAGATGCACATAGGTACAATAAAGAACCAATCATGGAGTGGTATACCTTTTGATCGAAGTCAATACCATTTTCATCAGTGCATAGATGACTGTCGGTGTCAAAACCGGCAGATCTCGGGTAAGGTGTCCCGAACTATGCGTCTAAGGCGGATGGTAACAGGAGGCAGTGGACACGATGTTTTACCCAGGTTCGGGCCCTCTTGATGGAGGTAAAACCCTATGTCCTGCTTGATTATTCTTGATAATATGAGTAGTACAAGAGTTGATCTACCACGAGATCAGAGAGGCTAAACCCTAGAAGCTAGCCTATGGTATGATTGTATGTTGTCCTATGGACTAAAACCTCTGGTTTATATAGACATCGGAGGGGGCTAGGGTTACACAAAGTCGGTTACAAGTAAGGAGATATAAATATCCGTATTGCGAAGCTTGCATTCCACGCCACGGAGAGTCCCATCCGGACACGGGACGGAGTCTTCAATCTTGTATCTTCATAGTCCAACAGTCCGGCCAAAGGATATAATCCGGCTGTTCGGATACCCCCTAATCCAGGACTCCCTCAGTATCCCTTGAACCAGGCTTCAATGACAATAAGTCTGGCGCGCAGATTGTCTTCAGCATTGCAAGGCGGGTTCCTCCTCCGAATACTTCATAGAAGATCTTGAACATGAGGATCGTGTCCGGCTCTGCAAAATAAGTTCCACATACCACCGTAGAGGGAATAATATTTACACAAATCTAATCTACTGATGTACCCCGTAGTGTGACATCACACCACACCCAGGTCTTTATTCGAATCGTTTTTCATAACCTATCTCAGCGTGTTTTGCGAGGCGGTTTCATTGGCACGTCTTGTCGAAGCAGAGATCGTGTCCCCTTATTACGGGATCCCCATTAATACGGACGTGGGTAACCCAACCGCGCTTATTAGTAGGACTCCTAAATCTTAGGCAAGTCCCAAACGGCCACGAGGAGGACGCTTGATATTCACCCTCTTTATAAAGGAGACAAGGCCTTTCCCTCTCGATCGTAATCGAATCCGCCTCCCGCATCGAGTTCCAACACCCAAAGCTCAGGTTTAGGCGCTTCGGACCTTCGACTATGTCCGGATCCAACCTTCAAGGTCGGTGGATGCCTTCCTTCGTCACAGAGGAGGACATCAAGAAGTTGAGAGAGGCCAGATATTTGACCGCCGAAATTTCGCATCGGCTGCCTGCCCGAGGGCAGGTCGTCCCTACTCCCGAACCCAATGAGAGCGTCGTGTTTGTCTCCCATTTCCTCCGAGGACTAGGCCTCGCTCTGGATCCCTTTGTTAGGGGTCTTATGTTCTATTACGGGCTAGATTTTCACGATCTGGCCCCAGATTCCCTTCTTCACATCTCGACATTTATTGTCGTATGTGAGGCCTTCCTCCGCATCACCCCTCACTTCGGCTTGTGGCTCAAGACCTTTGATGTGAAGCCAAAGATGATCGAGGGGCAGCACACAGCGTGCGAAGGCGCTTCAATAAGCAAAATTGCTGACACTCCATGGCCTGAGGGTTACTTTCCAGAGGTGTCCGGATTATGGCAGCGGGAGTGGTTCTACATCACAGCTCCCCGAAGCGCCAAGTGGGTAGTTGTCCCCGCCTTCCACTCAGGACCCCCACCACAACTGATGTCATGGATCAACAGGGGGCTGAGTTGAGGTCCAGCCAAGGACGTGCCAGTACTGCAAAGCCATATCCGAGATCTCCTTGAGAGAGATATCAGTCTGGTTATGGTAGTGCAAGTTATGCTAGTCCGTCAAGTCCAGCCTTGCAAACGCCGACCCCTTCGTATGTGGGAATTCAACCCGGAAGGACCGTGAGCTATCCAACATTTCCTCGGCATGACGCATGAAGAGATGTACAAATTGTTCTTCGGACCACAAATAATGTGTCCGTACATCACTAAGAATGCAGGTCTGAGCTGCAATCGCCCGGATACCCAAGTAAGTAGCCCCGCATCCGAACACACTGTCCATTTTATTTATAGCAATGTTGCCCTAAAAAAGAAAACCCGCTCTTGGTCCAGGATTGGATAGCGAAGGCAAAGTTGATTAGGTGTCCGGCCCCCCTCCCTGAGACCTCACCAAATCCCATGCTAACCAGGATGATGGAGATCGCGCCTTATCAAGCGCCCTTGGGAGAACATAAAGGGGGGAACAAGGAGGTTAGAGCCTCCACGAAGGAGTTTAGCCGGGGAGGAGGGACTGAAACTTCCTCTCCCCAGGGTAGGAAGAGGACCGCCTCCGAGGACCCAAAGACAATGGTCTCCAAACGGGGGAAGAAATCTTCGCCAGAGGGTCCTGCCTCGAGGGCTACCCTGGCCGCACTATGCCCTCAAGGGGATCAGCCCTCCACCAAGCTGTAAGCAAAAGGGTACTTAATAATGAAAATATCTCGCTTTGCTTCTGAGGAAAATTACCGAAGCATTTATCTTGCAGTTCGGATCTTAGCCCTTCTCAGCAGAGCTCGTCTTCAGGGGATCTTCTTCCAGAGATGATGGAGAGCAAAACGCCTCCCCCTGCCACACAGCCTCACGAGGCGGGCGACCCCGAGGTGTCGTCGCGGAGGGTTTCTCCTGATCCGACAAGGCCAGAGCATGTGGAGACCCCGCAGAGCAGCAGTAGGGGTGTTATCTCCACGGAGAGCCCTGAAGCTGGGTAAGATCCGTCGGCGTGCATGTCTTCGCCTTATCCCGTTTCCAGGCACCAGCGATGTTTTATTGGCTCCCACAATGATAAGCCACCCGTTGGCATATGTCACACCAACCACCCGACATTTGGCGCCCACCATGGGGCCAGGTGCACTGTCGTCCGGAGACCTGCTCTGGACGGGAACCCTCTTCCTCCCCAGCGTGAGTAGCCAGCTCGGCTCGCCTGATGGCGCTTGCCTCGACGCGCTGCAAGGCGTCGCTGATGCATGCGCGGCGAGCTGCCTCGCCGATCTTCTTGGCGAGGCTCGCATCTCCGACGAGCCCGCATCCGACGCGGGCACAGGCTGCCCCGAAAGTCACCTCGTCAGCCTCCTCGACCAACTCCACGTCTCCGGCGAGCTTGCCGCAGACTTGGAGTCGGTTGGCTCCACCGACCCGATGCTTGTCAATTCTGACACGGCATCGCTTGACGCCTTCCCCTCCAACATGGTAATCATCAACAACCCTCTTCCTCGAGCCGACAGCAACGGCAGCGCCATCACCGAGGTACTGGTCATCAGCCACGGCGCCGCCTCTGGCGAAAACACCCACGACGCCCTACAGGTGCCGCTGCACGACTTGTCCGCCCCCATCTCGGCTGACGCCGACGCCCAGACACTGGAGGCGCGCCGCCTCACCCTCGTTGCGGAGGGCCAGAAGCTAGCCTCCATGAGACGCCTCACCGAGGGTCACCAGCGCGAAGTCGACCGCGCCGTCTTCGGCATGCCGCCTCCCGACGGGCCGAGCCGCGTCGTAGCCTCCATGAGACGCCTCACCGAGGCTCACCAGCGCGAAGTCGACCGTGCCCTCTTCGGCATGCCGCCTCCCGACGGGCCGAGCCGTGTCGGTATCATCAAGAAACGCGGTGCAGCTATCGCTGGCGCACTGGGAGTAGATCGCCCAGTCTATGCCACGCCTCTCGAGAACCTACGCGCCGCCCAGGCGGCCGTAGACGAGATGGACGGACTGAGGGCCGACGAGCTCCCCTACATGACCAGACGCATCCAGTAGCTTATCGACGCGGCCACAGAGCGGCATGAAGCCGGTGTCCACGCCGAAAGTCCTCCCCCGTGCCGAGAGCACGGTGCAACGTCCCGAACGTCGACGGCGGGCAACACCCGCGCAAGGAAAGAAAAGGAGCCAGATGCCAGCCGCAGCCGGACTCGAATCTCCATCGAGTGTGACGCAGAAGGCCGCCCTCTAGCTATGGAATGGCGGGGCGATCCGCCTCCTCCTCCGCCTCACGGGGAGAGATATCCTACTCTGCCGCCTGTCACGCATCCGACTCTCAGCGGCCGACTGGGCCGCCGCGAAGGAGTCGGCGAGAATGACGCCTGCCACCGGATCGACCGCCTAGCGCGATCCCTGGCTCTGGAAGAAGAAGATGATGTCGTCCCGCCCTGTTTGGCCCCCGCATCCGCGACAAACCCTTCCCTAAGGGGTTCTCGCTCCCAAGAGAACGCCCAAGTACAACGGCTTTGTGAAGCCGGAAGACTGGTTGATCGACTACTCCACTACAGTTAGCATCGCGAACGGCAACAGGGGCGTCGCCGTGAAGTATGTTCCCCTCATGCTCCAAGGCACGGCGCGTACCTGGCTCAACAGCCTCAAGCCTTACAACGTCAACAGCTGGCTGGACTTCACAAAAGCCTTCATCCGCAACTTCACCAGCACCTACAAGCGGGCTCCTAAGCCCCGATAGCTCTCCTTGTGTGTGCAAGGGCCCAGTGAATCAACTCGCGACTACCTCATGTGTTGGGCCGAGCTCCACAACTGCTGTGAAGGGGTGCACGAGGTTCAAGCTATAGAGTGCTTCACCGCCGGGTGCCGAGAAGGCACCCTCCTCAAGCACCAACTCCTCTGCGACGAGCCGACTACCCTCGATGAGCTGCTGGTCATAGCTGATAAATACGCCATGGCCAATTCCTCGATGAAGACCGAGCTCCGAGTAGACGCCTCTGGGAAGGTGCTCGCTCCGAGTCCCAAGACACCGGTCGGAGACTCCAGCCGACGCCCGTACCATAACGACCACAAGCGCAAGGCTCCCATGTCACCGTCCACCAGTCAGCAGGTGGCCACAGTCGAAGATGAACAACCCGAAGGGTGGCCCACGCCCAAGAAGCAGAAAGGCAGCAGGCCGGCTTGGCAGCCGGCTTTCTCCTACGAGCAAGCACTCGATGCCCCTTGTAAATTCCACAGTGGCGCAAAGCCTTCAAACCACACGACCCGGAAGTGCCACTGGCTCACGCAGATCTCCAAGGGTGAGGGGATAGCGCCGCCTCCGCCTGACGGTCAGCCGCCTCCGGCCCCTCCGCAGCCGACCGCTCGGCCAGTAGTCGGGGCCGTTCAAGACGAGTTCCCCGACGAGCATGCCGCCTACGTCGTCTTTACAAGCCAACCAGAAGATCGGCGTAGTCGGCGCCGACAACACCAAGAAGTCAATGCAGTCGCCTCCAACAACCCCGAGTTCACGCACTGGTCAGAAAGGCCTATCAGCTGGAGCCGGACAGATCACCCAGAGGTGATGCCGTCTCCCGTCTCTTACGCATTGGTTTTGGATGCCACCCTCGCAACAGAAAGGCGAGTTGCCCGTTTCTCCCGCGTGCTGATAGATGGCGGAAGCAGCATCAACATACTGTACCGTGACACCATGGAGAAGATGAGCATCAAGACGAGACAGCTCATTCCTAGTCGGACTGTGTTCCATGGGATCGTACCCGGCCTATCTTGCTCCCCAATCGGCAAGATCAAGATAGATGTCCTCTTCGGGGACAAGGATCATTTCCACCGAGAGGAAGTGTGGTTTGAGGTAGTGGATCTGGAGAGCCCTTACCATGCGTTGCTTGGCCAACCTGCTCTGGACAAGTTCATGGCTGTACCCACTATGCCTACCTCAAGATGAAGATACCGAGTTCCAAGGACATCATCACAATAGCTGGAGACTGCAAGAAATCCTTCGAGTGTGCGGCAGCAAGTAGCTGGCTGGCCGAGTCCGTCGTGATTGCCGAAGAGAAGAAGATACTGGATTGAGTCGTGGCCATGACAGGCAAGCAGCCGGCCCTGTCCCCCGATCCCAAGGAGTGTGATGCCCAAGGCTCTTTCCAGCCGGCCAAAGAGACAAAGAAGGTACCTCTGGACCTGGAGCACCTAGAAAGGTTTGCCACCATTGGGGCAAACCTGGACAGCAAATAGGAAGGCGAGCTCGTCGATTTCCACCGTCCGAATCGGGACATCTTTGCATGGTCCCCCAAGGACATGCCGGGTGTTCTGAAGGAATTCGCCGAGCACAAGCTACATGTCCGAGAAGGTGCAAAACCAGTCAAACAGCCCCTCCGCCAACTATCAGAAGAGAAGAGAAGGATTGTAGGAGAAGAGATAGCCCGGCTTCTGGCAGCCGGCTTCATTATGGAAGTTTTCTTTCTAGAGTGGCTTGCCAACCCGGTTCTCGTGCTGAAGAAAAGTAACAAGTGGCGCATGTGTATAGACTACACTAGCCTCAACAAGGCCTGCCCCAAAGATCCCTTCGCCTTGCCAAGGATCGATCAAGTAATAGACTCCACAGCCGGATGCGAGCTGTTGAGCTTCTTGGATGCCTACTCAGGCTACCACCAGATAAAGTTGGACCCAGCCGACCGCCTGAAGACCGCCTTCATCACACCATTCGGAGCTTTCCGCATAACAACATACGTTGTTCCCTTTGTCATCGGTATGCCTCCTCAAGCAGCTCGGCAAAAATGCCCACGTTTATGTGGATGATATTGTGGTGAAGACGGAGAAGCGCGGCACCTTGCTGGAAGACCTTAGAGAGACATTTGAAAACTTGCACCGGTTTCAGATCAAGCTCAACCCCGAGAAATGCGTGCTCGGAGTACCAGCCGGCCAGCTTCTAGGCTTCCTGGTCTCCGAACGCGGCATCAAATGCAACCCGATGAAGATCAAGGCCATAGAGAGAATGGAGATTCCCACCAAGCTGCGAGATGTCCAGAAGTTCATCGGATGCTCGGCTTCCCTGAACTGCTGCATCAGCCGGCTCGGGGAGAAAGTTGTCCTCCTCTACCGACTCATGAAGAAGTCCACTCATTTCGAGTGGAACGACAAGGCGGACCAAGCTTTCCACGAGCTAAAAAATATGCTGACCACGCCGCCTGTCTTGGCGGCACCCACTGAAAAAGAGCCCATGCTCCTTTACATTGCCGTTACTAGCCGGGTGGTCAGCACAATTATCGTGGTCCAGCGCCTAGAAGAAGGCCGAGCTCAGCTGGTCCAGAGTCCAGTGTATTATTTAAGCGAAGTATTATCCACCTCAAAGCAGAACCACCCACACTAACAGAAGATGTGCTACGGTGTGTACTTCGCTGCCAAGAAGCTCAAGCCCTATTTTCAAGAGCACCCCATCACGGTCGTATGTACTGCCTCGCTCGCCGAGATCATAGGCAGCCGGGATGCATCCGGACGGTGGCAAAATGGGCCATCGAGCTAGCTCCCTACATGATCTTCTACCAGCCCCGCATCACCATGAAGTCCCAAGCACTGACCGACTTCCTAGTCGACTGGGCCGAAACCCAGTACCTACCACCGGCCCCCGACTCCACTCATTGGCGGATGCACTTTGATGGGTCTAAGATGCACACCGGCTTGGGAGCCGGCATCATCCACACCTCTCCCAAGGGAGAGAAGCTCAAGTACACATTGCAAATTCATTTTGCCGCCTCCAACAATGTGGCCGAGTATGAGGCGCTCATACACGGGCTCCGGCTAGCCAAGGAGCTCGGCATCCGCCAGATCCTGTGCTATGGCGACTCGGATTTGGTGGTCCAGCAGGCATCTGGCGACTGGGACGCCAAGGACGCGAACATGGCGAGCTACCGCTTCCTCGTTCAGCAAATCGGTGGATATTTTGAAGGATGCGAGTTCCTTCATGTACCACGTGCCGACAACATGCAAGCAGATGCCCTGGCACGAGTAGGCTCCACCCGGCAAGCTACACCAGCCAGCGTTTCTCTCCACCGCCTCCTCAAGCCGTCTATCAAGCCATCTCCAGAATCCGATTCCATCTTCGTGCCGCCTGACCCCGATGGAGTCGGATCCGACTTGGGGAACCAAGCAGGCGGCTCGGGGGCTTTGACAAGCGGCCCGGGGACTGCCGTAGTCGCGCCCGGCCCGGGGACTTCCGAACTCGGCCCGGGGGCTACTGCAGCCGGCCCGGGGACTGCATCGACACAACAGGCGGTGGCCGACTCCAACTCTTCACCACCCAGCCCACCCGCCCTGGTCACAGTAGCAGTTCTGACAATAGAAGGAGTCACAGCTCCATCATGGGCCCAACCCATCCTCAACTTCTTGGTAAACAGAGAGTTGCCAACCGACGAGATCTCGGCAAGACAAGTTCAATGCCGAGCCAGAGCATACACAATAGTAAACCGAGAGCTTGTTAGGCGCAGTGTCACTGGAGTCTTCCAGCGCTGCGTCAAGCCAGAGAAGGGCATGGCAATCCTCAAAGACATCCACCAAGGCGAATGCGGCCACCACACGGCCTCACGATCACTCATCGCCAAAGCTTTCCACCATGGATTCTTCTGGCCGACTGCTTTGGATGACGCCAAGGAGTTAGTCAAACACTGCAAAGGGTGCCAAGTTTTCAGTTCCAAGCAACATCTGTCGGCTTCTGCACTCAAGACCATCCCCCTCACCTGGCCTTTTGCCGTCTGGGGGCTGGACATGGTCGGCCCATTCAAGATGGCATGCGGCGGCATGACACACCTGCTCATCGCCTGGACAAATTTACCAAGTGGATTGAAGAAAAGCCGATCAAGAAGCTGAATGGGCCGACTGCCATCACTTTCATCGCAGATATTACAACCCAGTACGGCGTGCCGCATACATCATCACCGACAATGGCACAAATTTTGCAAAGGGAGCACTGGCACATTTTTGTGCAACACACGGCATCCGGCTGGACCAAGCATCCGTTGCCCACCCGCAGTCAAATGGCCATGTCGAGTGAGCAAACGGCCTCATCCTCTCCGGCATCAAGCCCCGACTAGTCGTGCCACTAGAGCGTTCGGTCGGCTGTTGGCTCGACGAGCTGTCGGCCGTCCTCTGGAGTTAGCGCACTACCCCAAACAAGTCAACCGGCTTCACCCCTTTCTTCCTTGTATATGGTGCCGAGGCTGTCATCCCAACTGACATCGAGTTCGACTCACCTCGGGTCACCATGTACACGGAGGCGGAGGCCAAGGAAGCACATGAAGACGGCGTCGACCTGCTGGAAGAGGGTCGGCTGTTAGCCCTCAGCCGGTCTGCCATCTATCAGCAGGGTCTGCGCCGCTACCACAGCCGGAAGGTCAGGCCAAGATCCTTCCAAGAGGGCGATCTTGTGCTCCGGCTGATCCAACGAACAGCCGGCCAACACAAGCTCTCGACCCCTTAGGAGGGCCCTTTCGTCATCAGCAGAGCTTTAGGCAATGACTCCTACTACCTAATCGACGCGCAGAAGCCGATGGCATGCAAGAGAGATGATTCCGGCAAGGAGTCGGAACGACCATGGAACGCCAATCTCCTCCGAAGATTTTACAGTTAAAAAGCAGTTTGTATCATGCTAACTTTTGTACTAAGTACGAGACAAAGGGTCCCCCGAGGAGCACTCGGGGACTACCCTCTTTTATCTATGAATGATGGGTATCATGCTTATGAATATGTTACTACATTTGTTTTTTCGTTTGGCACCGGGCCTGACCAGTCGGCCCGGGGACTCGCCGCCTTAAGTTATATATAAAGTTCTGCCTGCAGTCAGACAAGTAGTGTGCCGGCACCCAAGCCCCCTCTTGCCAAAAGTCGCAGCTCGAAGAATCGACTGTCTGACTGGCAAGAGCCAAGGGCAGGAAAGGATGCCCACACGAAAAACGGCTAAGGACCAACGAACTTATATAACGCGAGCCGGCCTCCCGCCCCGCCAGCCGGCTACCAGAGCAGCCGGCTGGCTGGCTTCCCGTTCACCTTGCTGCAATCTAAGAAAGCTCAAGTACTTGCCTTCCCAAAACGACCAAGTCCTTCTCCAGCCACAGACTGCAGAGCAGCTGTCCGCTGAGAAGGCGGTTGCCAAGGAAAGGCGGCAAAGGAAAAAGCTAAAAGGATGAAAAGCAAACATGAACGGAAGCCAAACACATGCATAATATTTACACAAAAGACCTTCGAAAGGCCAGCGTTCAACATAGTCTGAATACACCCCTAGTGGGTGGAACTGCGCAAATTTAAAGATTGTTCAAAAGAGTAACAAGGAGGAAAGCAAGGACGGGGGATCAGGCCAAGGGAGCGACTGGCGAGTTGGGCAGGTTGGTGGAGTCGGCAGTGCCGGCTGGAGGAGTGACCGGCTGGCGAGTCTCGGCATCGTTGCTGGAGGCACGATCAGGCTGAGGCGGGCTTGTCGCTTCGCCGTCTGGCACAACGTCTTCACCATCCTCTCCCTCTTCTCCTTCGCCCTCATCGCTGGAAGCAATCTCCTCCGCCGAGTCCTCACCTTCTGCCGGGTTTAGCCCGAACAACTCCTCTGGCTGAGCGGCGCCGGCATCATCCACCTCAGGGGCAAAGGCGCTGGTGTCGGTGTACTCGGCGATCGCTGAGGCGCGCTGGACGATAGCCAGCCGCACCGCATCCAGCTCCTCGTCAGCCTCCTGCCGCCAGGTGCTCAGCTGGTCCAAGTTCAGCCTAGGATACCAAGCTCAGACGAACTCCAGTGCCCGCCCAGCGCCGGACCGGGCCGCTGACACCTTCCAAGCCTCGAAGCGGCCGACTGCGACCTCCAGCCAGTCGGCAGTTCGACTTGGGGTGCGCGAGATCACCTCGCCGGGCCAGATGGCGGCCAGCACTTGCGCCCTGGCACGCTGAAGATGGTGGAGCATGCGGTGGGCCGGCTGCAGGCAGGCTTGAAGCGCCAAAAGCTGCTCCTCAGGTAACCGGCTGGCACCCAGTGCGACCTCGGCCCCCACCTGTCGTCGCGCGTCGCGGTAGGCCTCGATAGCTTGGGTGGCGGCAGCAGAGTAACCGGGAAAGTAATCTACACAAAGAAGAAAGCAGTAGCACAAAATCAAAAGACGAACCAGATGGCAGGAGGCAGGCAAAGAAACGAAGAAGAAGGCGGCCTACCGTCGATTAAGTCTTCCACCCAGCTGTAGCCTTGACTCGGCACCTGCCTTGCCTCGGCCCAGTTCGCCACCTCGGTCTCATATTCGGCTTTGAGGGCGGCCTCGCTGTCCTGCGCCGCCTTCAGGGCCGCCTTGTGGCTCTCCTCCTGGTCGGCCAGTTTGTTGGCCAGGAGGTCGCGCTCTTGAGCCAGGGCGGTGCACTCGGCCTCCTTGGCACGAAGGGCGGTCTGGGTTCCGCTTAGCTGGCTCCTCAAGTCAGCATTGGCCCTGCAGATATGAAGAAAGAAGTCGTCAGGAAAAGATCCGACCCGACTGCTCAGCAGTCGGCCCGAATCTCGGGGACTACACCTAGTGGGTGTGCTGACGCGCCCCCACTTGAGACAAAAGATGAAGCACTTACTCCGGCTCTCGGTCAGATCGGTGGTTTTCTGATTCAACTCCTGGGCCTGGGAGTTGAAGGTAGCCGCGTGGAGGTTATGATACTCCTGCAGATAAGATAAGTGATACAAGTAAGAACAAGACGGCAATCGGAGTCTACCAAGAAGTTCCAAGCCGCCTGCTCAGCAGCCGACTCGGTACTCGGGGACTACACCCAGTGGGTGCGCTGACGCGCCCCCATGGAAGAAATTAGGAGCAATCAACGAAAAGCGGAAGGACTCACCTGGATCTCCGTTCGCGTCATGAGAAATTCTTGAGTGTACTGCATCAGTGCGGTAGCTTGGGCCTGAAGCCGGTTCCGGACGTCCTACGCCGCCACGTTCAGCACGGCCGTCCCGCCGCCCGGCGTCCACCCGGACGAGCTATCGCTAGCCGCTTCCAGGTCCTGGGCCGACGGGCCAGCGCCAGCGGCGTTTTGCGGATCCGGCACTGAAGTCGCCTTCTCCGCGCGCCAACGAGACGGCGACAGGACCACAAGGTCCGCCCCGACAGTCGGCTCACCTTCGGCCGGCTGTGCGGGCGACGCATCGGGCCGGCTACCTTGGCCCTTTCCAGTCGGCGGCATCGGTTCCGTCTCCTTCCCCTTCGCCAGCTGGCCGCGGCTGGTCTCCTCCGTCGGGGGCACCGGAATGTCCGGAGCCGCGGCGCGAAGGGGGATGACGAGTAGCGAAGGCTGGTTCCGCTGGGCCTCCACCTCCTTCTCCGTGGCTGCGGCCTTTGCCTGGGCCTTGGCAGCCGCATCGGCCCGCGCCTCCGTCGACTTCTCCCTCGCATCCCGAGCCGCCCTCCGCTCCTCCGCCTCCCGCTCCTCCCGCGCTTCCCGCGCGTTTCGCTTCGTCGCCCCTAGGAGATCGGCACGGGGATCCACACGGCGGGAGCTTGAGGACCCTCCCGCGGGTCTGACTACGGAGGCGGCAGGGGCCCGTTCAAGAGAAAGTGGGGCCCTGTTTGATAAGTCAATAAGAAGGCTTAGAAGAATATCAACCGAAGAAGAAAAAGAAAGGCGTAAGAAAAATAACACTTACGCTGAAACCGACTGCGGCTGCTTCACCACCTTGCGGAAGCGGGCCGCCTTCGCGGCCGCCTCGTCTCGCTTGGTCGCCGCCGCGGTACTCTTGGGCTTCTTTGGCCGACTGCCACAGTGGGTCGACGTGGCCTGGCGTTTTTGCGCGCCGCCACGAGCAACCGGTGCGGCGAATGGGCCCACGCCTTGATGATCGGGTGCCGACTGACGACGCGGAACAACTTCGGCCTCATCATCATCCAGCCAATCCTTGAAGGCAGCCCCAAGCCTAGTGCCACCTGCCTCGCCGCCTTCCCCTGCGACGTCGTCTTCCATGGCGGCCGCCCCCAGGTCCAGATCGTCTACGTCGTCCATCGTGCGGTCAGGGAGGAACCGGTGTTCCACCCCCGCAGCCCCGGTTGCCGGCGGAAGCATGGGGTTCTGCCAAAAACAAGCCAACTGGTCAGGGGTCGGCCATCATGAACCCGACAACAAGGAAATAAGAAAAGAAGAGAAACTTACCACAGGCAGAGGATTGGCGCGAGAGTACGGCTCCTTGCCATACTGCCACTCCTCGGTGAGCTTGCAGTTGGAAATATAGTTCACCATGTAAGACAGCTCGGTGTGAGGCATCTCCTTGGTGCTTAGCCGACACGGGTCGAAGCGGCCGCTCATCTAGCAGATCATGTGAGGTCGGCCCTGGAGCGGGAGCACCCGGCGCTCCACAAAGACGGCCACTAGGTCGGCCCCAGTCAGACCCTCCGACTAGATCATCACCCGGAGTCGTGCAACGGAGCCGGCCCCACCCTGAGACAGCGATCTGGCCCGGAAGGACCATGAGGGCTGCCTCGCAGCTGGCGGGCCGGCTACGTAAGCCGGCAAAATGACGAAGTCACCTTGCGGAGAGATGTTCTTAACGTAGAAGTAGGATTTCTGCTAGAGCTTCACCGACTGTATCAGCGGGATGGGCGGAAACGGGTTGTTGTCGCTCGTCCGCCGCATGGCGATGAAGGCACCGCATGGGGCGGGCACGCCCGCGACGATGGTGCCGAGCTTGCACTGGAAGAATTTCCCCTAGAGTTCGAGGGTGGGGAGGACGCCAAGAAAGCCCTCGCACTGGGCGACGAAGGCCGACAGCAGCATCACCGTGTTTGGAGTAAGGTGATGCGGTTGGAGATGATAAAACTCGAGGAAGGAACGGAGGAACCCGCTCGTCGGCAGGCCGAAGCCACGCAGGCAGTGCGAGCGGAAGATTACCCACTCGCCCTCCTCCGGTGCCGGCGAGATCTCCCTCTCCGGCGCGAGATGGGCCCGCACGAAGTCCGCGCCTGGCAGCCGCCGCGTCCGGCGGAGGAAGTCGACGTGGTTGTCGTGGACGTTGGAGCCGTCCCAGGAGCTCGACAACACCATGGGAACGGCGCGGCGATGAGAAAGGTGCGGCGGAAGAAAGGCGCGTGACCCTGCTACGACGAAGCAACAGCAAGCCAAGAAGATTGCTGGGAAGGCCGAGTGGCGGCGGGTAGCTGTGGCGATGGAGAGGAGGAAGAAGAAGGAAAGGGTGGAGCGAGGGCGAGCGTGCGAGCGTCTGGTGCTCCCCTCCTCTCCCCCTACTTATAGCCCCGTGCGGCGAAGCCGAGGAGGCAGGGCGTGGGGGGACGTGGGATTAACTGCGCCCACTCCCCCATGCCCCGCGATTATTTCACCTTCACGGTGTGCGGAAACTGCCGCTGGGGGGCGCGCGGTCCATCCGGGCCGCAGAAGATCTGTGTGTGGGCCAAGGCCCTGTAGTGGCAGTCCCCGGACTGCGGCGACGTCCCATCGCGCGCGTGGGTTGGCAGGCTCCTCCAGCCGTAGGGTGCCACATGGCGCGCAGGCGACGAACGATCAGCTAGCAGCCTGACTCGCGTGCCGAATGGTTCCCGCCTTCAAGCTTGGAAACCTCCAGAAGGCGGCACGCCTAGTCAAAGCCGGCTCCTAGTTTCCGGCTCCTCAAGATAGGAAAGCTGACCGAGCTTCTCATCTTTTTTCTGCCTCGGAGCCCAACCAGCTTCGGGGACTACTGTTGGAGTAAATGACCACGGGTAGCCTAGCCGGCTTCCCCTGGTTCTTCAGAAAAATTATAGGCCAATTGAGCCTCCAAGCGTCCAAGACGTGGGGCCGCCTTCCCCCAGCTGGCTACCTCTCAAGCCGGCTGTGTAAAGGCGGCCCTGCCCTAAAAATCCTTGAGAAACAAAACCACGAGAAGGCCGACTTCAAGAAGTCGGCCATGAGAAGGCCGACTCCAAGGAGCCGGCCCCTCAGGAGGCGGCCAAGACCGTGCCCTCAGAGTCTGCACCCACCCAACAGCGACGGGATGGGGCGTGGCTACAATGAAGCCTGCCACCCCCGAATCCCGGGAGGTGCACGGCCATAGTACGTCGTACAGGTCGGCCATCACCCGTCCGGCGCGACACTGTTGCCATGTTGATCATGACATCACCCACGACGAGCAGTCAGTACGACCCATGGGTGGCGGGCCCCCTCAGTCAGGGAGAGACCCAAAGGTGGCTAGGCCTCCCGCAGTCGGCATGGGGTATGGCCGACTCCCAATAGCCGGCCAGCTCTCTCCCTCGAAGGAGGTGCCTCATTAAGGAGATGAGACGAGGTAGGGCAACAGCGATGAGCCGTCCAGCGGCGGCGCTGTAGCCATGCTTCCCACGGCGAAGCCCTCGTAACTAGGGGCAAGGCAATAGTAACCAGCCTCCGACAAGACTCCCGAGCGGTGGGACCGACCTGTCAACCAGAAGGCCGGCAGCCGGCGGGGTCCACCAGTTGGCGGGCCCCATTGGTCGGCGGAGAAGCCGGCGAGTGTAGACACAGACGGCTGGGGCCCACGCCCAGCTGGATTACCGTTTTACCCTGGGGGTAGGCCTATATAAACCCCCCAGGGCGCCCGAGGGATCCCCCTTTCGATAGTTCCAGACACCTCATCAAGAGGAGAAGCGGGCTAGCCTTGCCCTTCCTCATCCTTTCACCAAACAGCTCAAGGAGCCTCTTGTAGCGACTTGTCAATCTAGTGACCATGCGGAGACCCCGCAGAGCAGCAGTAGGGGTGTTATCTCCACGGAGAGCCCTGAAGCTCGGTAAGATCCGCCGGCGTGCATGTCTTCGCCTTATCCCGTTTCCAGCACCGGTGATGTTTTATTGGCTCCACAATGATAAGCCACCCGTTGGCATATGTCGCACCAACCACCCGACAAGCAACAATGTACTCAACTTCAGCAGTAGACAGTGATACGCAGTTCTATTTCTTCAGGACCAACAGACCAAAGATCGTCCGAGGAAACTGCATGTGCCAGATGTTGACTTGCGGTCCACACGATCACCAGCATAGTCAGAGTCTGAAAATCCAATGAGATCAAAAGCCGAGGCCATGGGGTGCCATAATCCAAGTGTTGGTGTGTGAGCTAGATATCGAAGAATATGCTTCACAACCTTATGGTGTGATTCCTTCGGTGTAGCTTGAAATTAGGCACACATGCAAACACTAAGCATAATATCTGGCCTAGATGCACATAGGTACAATAAAGAACCAATCATGGAGTGGTATACCTTTTGATCGAAGTCAATACCATTTTCATCAGTGCATAGATGACTGTCGGTGTCAAAACCGGCGGATCTCGGGTAAGGTGTCCCGAACTATGCGTCTAAGGCGGATGGTAACAGGAGGCAGGGGACACAATGTTTTACCCAGGTTCGGGCCCTCTTGATGGAGGTAAAACCCTATGTCCTGCTTGATTATTCTTGATAATATGAGTAGTACAAGAGTTGATCTACCACGAGATCAGAGAGGCTAAACCCTAGAAGCTAGCCTATGGTATGATTGTATGTTGTCCTATGGACTAAAACCCTCCGGTTTATATAGACACCGGAGGGGGCTAGGGTTACACAAAGTCGGTTACAAGTAAGGAGATATAAATATCCGTATTGCGAAGCTTGCCTTCCACGCCACGGAGAGTCCCATCCGGACACGGGACGGAGTCTTCAATCTTGTATCTTCATAGTCCAACAGTCCGGCCAAAGGATATAATCCGGCTGTTCGGATACCCCTAATCCAGGACTCCCTCAGTATCCCCTGAACCAGGCTTCAATGACGATAAGTCTGGCGCGCAGATTGTCTTCAGCATTGCAAGGCGGGTTCCTCCTCCGAATACTTCATAGAAGATCTTGAACACGAGGATCGTGTCTGGCTCTGCAAAATAAGTTCCACATACCACCGTAGAGGGAATAATATTTACACAAATCTAATCTGCTGATGTACCCCGTAGTGTGACATCACACCACACCCAGGTCTTTATTCGAATCGTTTTTCATAACCTATCTCAGCGTGTTTTGCGAGGCGGTTTCATTGGCACGTCTTGTCGAAGCAGAGATCGTGTCCCCTTATTACGGGATCTCCATTAATACGGACGTGGGTAACCCAACCGCGCCTATTAGTAGGACTCCTAAATCTTAGGCAAGTCCCAAACGGCCACGAGGAGGACGCTTGATATTCACCCTCTTCATAAAGGAGACATGGCCTTTCCCTCTCGATCGTAATCGAATCCGCCTCCCGCATCGAGTTCCAACACCCAAAGCTCAGGTTTAGGCGCTTCGGACCTTCGACTATGTCCGGATCCAACCTTCAAGGTTGGTGGATGCCTTCCTTCGTCACAGAGGAGGACATCAAGAAGTTGAGAGAGGCCAGATATCTGACCGCCGAAATTTCGCATCGGCTGCCTGCCCGAGGGCAGGTCGTCCCTACTCCCGAACCCAATGAGAGTGTCATGTTTGTCTCCCACTTCCTCCGAGGACTAGGCCTCGCTCTGGATCCCTTTGTTAGGGGTCTTATGTTCTATTACGGGCTAGATTTTCACGATCTGGCCCCAGATTCCCTTCTTCACATCTCGACATTTATTGTCGTATGTGAGGCCTTCCTCCGCATCACCCCTCACTTCGGCTTGTGGCTCAAGACCTTCGATGTGAAGCCGAAGATGATCGAGGGGCAGCACACAGCGTGCGGAGGCGCTTCAATAAGCAAAATTGCTGACGCTCCATGGCCTGAGGGTTACTTCCCAGAGGTGTCCGGATTATGGCAGCGGGAGTGGTTCTACATGACAGCTCCCCGAAGCGCCAAGTGGGTAGTTGTCCCCGCCTTCCGCTCAGGCCCCCCACCACAACTGATGTCATGGATCAGCAGGGGGCTGAGCTGGGGTCCAGCCAAGGACGTGCCAGTACTGCAAAGCCATATCCGAGATCTCCTTGAGAGAGATATCAGTCTGGTTATGGTAGTGCAAGTTATGCTAGTCCGTCAGGTCCAGCCTTGCAAACGCCGACCCCTTCGTATGTGGGAATTCAACCCGGAAGGACCGTGAGCTATCCAACATTTCCTCGGCATGACGCATGAAGAGATGTACAAATTGTTCTTCGGACCACAAATAATGTGTCCGTACATCACTAAGAATGCAGGTCTGAGCTGCAATCGCCCGGATACCCAAGTAAGTAGCCCCGCATCCGAACACACTGTCCATTTTATTTATAGCAACGTTGCCCTAAAAAAGAAAAACCGCTCTTGGTCCAGGATTGGATAGCGAAGGCAAAGTTGATCAGGTGTCCGGCCCCCCTCCCTGAGACCTCACCAAATCCCGTGCTAACCAGGATGCTGGAGATCGCGCCTTATCAAGCGCCCTTGGGAGAACATAAAGGGGGGAACAAGGAGGTTAGAGCCTCCGCGAAGGAGGTTAGCCGGGGAGGAGGGACTGAAACTTCCTCTCCCCAGGGAAGGAAGAGGACTGCCTCCGAGGACCCAAAGACAATGGTCTCCAAACGGGGGAAGAAATCTTCGCTAGAGGGTCCTGCCTCGAGGGCTACCCTGGCCACACTATGCCCTCAAGGGGATCAGCCCTCCACCAAGCTGTAAGCAAAAGGGTACTTAATAATGAAAATATCTCGCTTTGCTTCTGAGGAAAATTACCGAAGCATTTATCTTGCAGTTCAGATCTTAGCCCTTCTCAGCAGAGCTCGTCTTCAGGGGATCTTCTTCCAGAGATGATGGAGAGCAAAACGCCTCCCCCTGCCACACCGCCTCACGAGGCGGGCGACCCCGAGGTGTCATCACGGAGGGTTTCTCCTGATCCGACAAGGCCAGAGCATGTGGAGACCCCGCAGAGCAGCAGTAGGGGTGTTATCTCCATGGAGAGCCCTGAAGCTGGGTAAGATCCGTCGGCATGCATGTCTTCGCCTTATCCCGTTTCCAGGCACCAGCGATGTTTTATTGGCTCCCACAATGATAAGCCACCCGTTGGCATATGTCACACCAACCACCCGACATTTGACGCCCACCATGGGGCCAGGTGCACTGTCGTCCGGAGACCTGCTCTGGACGGGAACCCTCTTCCTCCCCAGCGTGAGTAGCCAGCTCGGCTCGCCTGATGGCGCTTGCCCCGACACGCTGCAAGGCGTCGCTGACGCATGCGCGGCGAGCTGCCTTGCCGATCTTCTTGGCGAGGCTCGCATCTCCGACGAGCCCACATCCGACGCGGGCACAGGCTGCCCCGAAAGTCACCTCGTCAGCCTCCTCGACCAACTCCACGTCTCCGGTGAGCTTGCCGCAGACTTGGTTGTCCTCGAAAATAGTGGCAAACAGAGGATCATAGTCCCAGGTAATAACCAGACCGCCTGTATGCGTAGGTGGTTGAAGCTCCGGTGGTTAGCTGGACTTATGGGTTTGTCGAACTAAAGCGGCAGCTAGATGCGGCAGATGCCGACATCGTGCTTGTCAACAAGCGGCTTGACGAGGCAGAGGGTAGGTAATTTTTCTGGTGATTGTCACGTAATAAGAGCAGCATGATGCCAGTATCTTTAATATGTTGTGACTGCAGATGGAGCTGCCACCGTGGAGACCCTTCGGGCGGAGCTTTCCCGAGCCAAGGAGTAGTAATGCGGCCGCTTTAAAGGCGGTCGGAGAGTTAAGGGACAAACAGGCCGCGCATTGCGAGAGCAAGGAGAAAATAGCCAAGATGGTTGTGGAGTTAAAAGATGCTGCTGACCATTACCAGCTTCTTGAAGAAGAAAACCGTGCGAAGGCGACGGACCTGGAAAAGGCCCGGGCGGCTCCCAAGGAAGCCTGCTCCCAAATTAGAGCGACGAAGGAGGAGCTGCATCAAGTTGCGGATATTTTATCCGGGAAGCCCTTCTTGTTGCGGACTAAGTTCGGTGATCCGAAGTATGCACCTCTGGACCGGCTATGGAGTTCTGCGGACGCCTACGTGGATTTGGCTGCAAGTGCTGCTGATGCGGCCGAATACTTCAAGGATCGGAAAGATCACGAAGTGGAAAAACTGTTTTGGTCACAGTTTCATGCTCCAGCCCGTCCGCTGCTGTTGAATGAGCAAATGGCTGAGTGGGCCGAGCTCCATAGATTATCCGGACTTGCCATGATGTCCGTTGTGGATCATCTATGGGCGAGAGGGCCAAGGCCGAATAGCTACTTTAGCTTAGTGCAACAATTCCTTGGTGTTGTGCCACACATCGATGCTGTAAAGAGGTCGGCATGCATAGAAGGCTCGTGGATGGCCCTTGCCCGTGTCAAAACATACTGGGTGGAGATGGATGCCACCACTATTGCGGCACAGTGTTCGACCATAGGCCGAGTGGCTGCCGAGCACTACTTTGAAGAAGTTCTTGAAGGCGCTCGTTCGATAGAGGCTCATTGCTCGAAGAATATTATGTTTGAGTGACATGTATTCCCATTGAAAAAACAATGTTTATTGAGTTTATCAAGGCTATATTTATACTTTTGCCCGAAAGTACTATGATGCCTCCTGTGCGGCCGTTTATGTATGTATGTATATAACCCGATGCATACAAGGTTATACTCTTGAAGTATGCACCTCTTGATGGCAGTCGTCGGCTTCAGCCCCCACGCATATAATGCGGGGGTGTTCGCAGAAGACGCATGTTCACACTTGATCCAACGTCTTGGTCCATTAAGGAGGTGATAGCGCAGCGAACTATGCAATTGGACTATAATGCTTTAACACTTTCACTTAGCCAGATGTTGCGACCCGACCCGAATGGATCAAGTCTCTGTGCTTAAGTGTCATCCCTGGATCGGTATGCTGACACACACAATACTCAAGGATTTATAACAGAGGTAAATCACATGTATAAAATAACGTAAATACTATTACCTCAATCCAAATAGCGGAAGTAACAAGGTTGTGGATTCCCATCAACACCAATGGCAAAGTTGAGTGTAGAAATCATAACCCTAACGTATCACTTACTCGTCGTAAGATAATCCTGCAACATGAGACGTTGCAGCCACAAAGGGTCAGTACATTGAATGTACTGGCAAATTCACACTATAGAGCAATGATGAATAATGGCTATCACTACATGCATATATGGCTGGTGGAAAAGCTCTATGGTTATATGTTTTTGCGAAAAGCCAATTTTTCCCTACTACAAAGGAATAAATATTATTTAACTATCGCGGTGGTTGTTGAACATTGAGAACGGTTGACAGCATTCTCAATCCCAATTAAATAACATCATTAAACCCAACAAACTTAATTTAAAGTAACATGATGAGATTCACATGATAATCTAGGTACTAGATACTCAAGATGTCCATAACCGGGGACACGGCTAATCATGATTAGTTTATACACTCTGCAGAGGTTTGCGCACTTTTCCCCACAAGACTCGATCGCCTCTGTTTGGTTTCTCGCACTACATGGTGTTTGAGAAGACGGATGGCTGAGACATAGTCTTTCAGAAGCGCTAGCACCTTACGATGGATAGACCGTTACACCTACTTTCCCCTACATCTGCTAGTCTACCCTGTAAGAGTTCGCACGACTTAATCAACTATGCTAGAGCCCATACTAGCTTGTGGCTGCACACGGAAGTTTCTAGTATGAATAATCTCATGATCCCTTTGAGCCTAGGTGGCGGTCCATAAAAAAAACAAGCAATCCTGGTCTACCCAGGTGCCTAGACAGGCAGTCCTGGAATAACCAGGTGCCTCAATCCACCCAGATGTGTGTTTAAGTTGCCACCTTAAGTAAACCTTTAATTAACAATCTCACATCTGTCATGAATACTCTCAAAACCCAATCCACGTCTACGAGCATAGCATGGCAACCTAAGCATAACGTAATAGTAACTCCCAAGGGTTTGATAATAAACAGGTAATAGGTACTACCTCAACTACTTCCCATCCCACAATTTAATTAGATCCTAATCATGCAATGTTGGAGGTTCGATGTAATGCAATAAAAACTGGGTATGAAAGAGGTATGATCAAAGTGTGAACTTGCCTTGCTGATGATCCGCGAAACCTAGAGATTCGAAGTAACAGGCGGCGCACTCCGGGTATTCTATCGCAGACAAACAAACAAGCATACAATAAGTATTCATCTAATGCATGGGTAAAACTCAAATAAGAGATCTAACCAGAAGTTTCTACTTAAGAACTCCGGTTTGCAAAAAGAATCAAATCAAACGAAGCAACGAAAGTCAAACGGCAAAAGAAACAGGCTTTGTTTACTATTCTGGATCTAGGGAAATTTTTACAGTGGCAAAAACTTGTTTAAGTTGGTTAAACAGTTAGAGGGTTTCGAGACGAAACTCCAGGCACTTGAATCGCCTGATTCCGATAACCGAGCGAAAAGTTATACTAAAACGAAAATCGGATCAGGAATCACGATCAGAAAAATCGCGGATTTAATCCGAGAAAAAGAAAAACGACGAGCGTTCGATAGAATGAACGAACGGACGAACGCTCGCTAATTAAATAAATCGGAAAAACCGATCTATTTAAAAAAATGAAACTAAAAAAATAAAACCCGACTTTTTTTAACCGTGACTTTTTAAAAAAAACTGGCGGCGAAAACGGGGTTGACCTGGGTCCGGCGGCGGCGGCGGCGACGGCGACGGATTAGGGTTTTGGGCGCGGTGGGCTGACGGCTCGGGTCGGGCGGCTTATAAAGGCTGCCCCCGGGCGGAGTCCCGCTCAGGTACGGCCCAAAGTCGGTTTGCGTTTTTTTTAATTATTCCGTGCAGAAAAACAAATAAAAGAAATACTAAACGGACTCCAAAAATCCTGAAATAAATTTTCCCGAGCTTCTAAAATCATGTCACACAAGGTGAACATTTATTTGGGGCCTAAGTGCTGTTTTGTAAAATGCACATTTTTCCTAAATTCAAATAAAATACCGAAAAACTCCGAAATAAAATCTTGTTTGATTTTATTATTAAATCCTGAATATTTCTTTATTTTGGGAAAGTCATTTTATTCCCTCTCTCATATTTTTGTAATAGAAATAATTGATGATAAAATAATTAAAATCGAATGATCCTATCTTCAAAATTTGAGAAAACTCAAATATGAAAATAATGAATTCCCCAACTCTCTCCGTGGGTCCTTGAGTTGCGTAGAAATTTCTAGGATCAAACCAAAAGCAAATAAAATATGATATGCATTGATGATCTAATGTATAACATTCCAAATTGAAAATAAATTCAAAAGAACTTCGAATTTAATTCTTTGAAACTCCCAACTCATATTTCATATAATTTGAAGAAGTCATTTTATCTCCTCTCGTGAAAATCATTGAGTTGCATAACGTTTCAGAATTGGAAATATTTTCCAAATGAAATTCAAATATTTTCAACACCCCTTGTCATTTAAATAAATGGAAGAAGTCACGTCATCTTCTCTCCAGGGTTTCGTGGTGAAAAGAATTTGAATTCGCGGAGATCACGAATGCAAAATGAAAGTTTGGGAAAGTCCTTTTATTCCCTTTCATTTAACTTTCAAAAAGGTTTCGAATTTCGCTCAATTTCACACAATCAATCAAACAATCAATCAAATCTATCTATTTATTATAACATTCCAAAATTTAGAATTTTGGGATGTTACAAACCTACCACCCTTAAAATGAATCTCGTCCTCGAGATTCGGAGAGGCTAGCAAGAAATAGGTTAGGGTTTGGGGGTCTCCTCAAAATCCATCGATCATCACATGGGGTCTGGGGTGCTAGCACCCTTAGAAATATTGTTATGGTCCCATCAATACTCATATACTCCATCCTTATTCTTGACAGGGCCGGTCTTCTCAGATCTTTAGTATAATTCCTTTCTCTGGGCTCTTCCGGTAACGGCATAACCTTTTCCTCAATTCTTTTGTCCTTTCATCTTGGTAAGGTTATTTCGAGACTGGGTCTTCTTACCTGACGGGTCTGGCGCCAGTACTAAACAACTAATCGATATCTCATGGTGGTCAACAATTTATGGTTTCTCCTGCAGGAAATGGGTCTGGGTTGAACCTCACCAGATAACCTATGGTTGGCAACAACTACCGTGTACAAGGGAAAAATACTTATACCATTCTAAGTTTAAACAGGGTTTTGATCATCGTCTCTTTGCTATAGGTAAGTCACTCAGATTTACCATCCCACATAGCAAGGCGAATAATAAGAGTAAGTCGGTATGGTGATCAATCCATCCCGAGCCCAAATCATTACCCTGTATATGCTTTAGTGAATCTCGCATTCTAACACTCGGTCATCCTCACAAGCAGTGCAGAATTTCTCTTGTCGACGAACCAAGTTCGGATAAATCCATAGATTCTGCAAGCCAAACAACCATCTATCGTTCCTTCACAACTCTCAGGTTTTGTGTTACTCCTATAAGATCGTCCATCGATAAGGGCATATCCTCTGGGCAACTTATCGTTATTCCAACATCCAACTTCCAGCTTCCTAGCATACTTAAAATCCATCCAATTGTATTGTCTCCCTTCCTTCTATTTGTACAAGACTAAGACGTGATTACTCAAACTCATCATGGAATTTCCATTGGTCCATATTTCCAACATCGTACCTCCTTTATATCCAATAGTAATTAATCTCTTTATCCTCGTGGGATATCCCACATACCGAGATAAAAACTTATACTTATGGAGCCCATATTCCACTTCATGGAACATCATTATCCTTTCCAGGGTAAAGTGTCCTTACAAGGGATTATTGGCCATCTCTGCATGTCACTCTTCAACTGAGAAATGTGAAACACGTCATGAACTCCTGACAATCCTTTGGGTAACTCCAACTTGTAGGCCACTTCTCTCATAAGCTCCAAAACTCGGTATGTCCTACCAATCTCGGGGCTAATTTTTCCTTAACTCCAAATCGTTTAATTCCTCGCAGAGGGAACACATGAAGACATGTTCTGTCTCCAATTTCATAGACTACCTCCTTGCGTTTTTAAGTCTGCATAACTCTTCTGCCTGGACTGAGCTACCTTCAGTCTATCTCGAATTAACTTAACATTCTCTTATGACTCCTTGATCACATTTGGTCCAAACAACTGATGGTCTCCACTTCATCCCATACACTCTTGGGGTATCACACATATCGAGACAAAACTCGTATTCATTTTGTCCGAAATCCACTCAGTGGAGTATCCTTATCTTTTCGAGGGGTCAACGGTTCTTACAGGGTACTACCACCCTTAAAATGCACAAATCTTCCATAGACCATATTTCTCATATCCTCAAAATGGCCAAAATTCTTCTTCATAGAGTAACAACTCATAAAATCCATATCAGTACCAATGATGCTAACTTTATTCATTCTCCAATGATTACAATCTCTCGCTCTTCCATTACATGTCTCAACTCAACGCCTTGATACAAAAGAGTTGTTCTCACTTCTACTACTATACTTCTCACAGACTCAACTATTTATCACAAGTCTCCTTCTCTTTGGGACAATCTCTGGCAAAGGTGCCCTGCTTCATTACAACGAAAACATATTACTTCTGACAAGTATCGAGGTTTCCTTTTTGGGCAATTGTTGAGGTAGTGCCCTGACTCCTTGCACCTGTAACAGGTGATATGACTCAGGTCCTTCCTGGAATCCAATCTGCTTCTCTTCCTGGACCTTTCCATGCCAATCATGGCTTCTATTTCCTGTGGGTCATATTCTACTTCCTCTGTCGGGAATTCTACTAGATCCCCATTCATACAATTTTGGGAGATGTGTCCTTCTTCTCCACATGAATAGCAAGACTTAGTGTAGGGTTTACTCGGGTCTTCTTCAGATGTGTCCTCCATCTCTTCCTGCATCACAACTTCTTCTAAAATTTCCATGAGGTCTCCTTTCATTTCTTCTTTCTTCTGCTGGATGGTTCGTTGTACCATGGGGTAAATGTGACACTGAGCAGGGTAGTGGGTAGTCCCTTCACACAAGAAACAAGTAATCTGCCTAGTTGGGCATTCTTCAACTGGGTGACTTCCTTCACAACTAGGGCATTCATCCTTGTGTTCTTTATGAGTGTGTCCTATTCCTCCACAAATCTTGCATGCACAAGGTTTCTTCATATCCTTTCCATAAGGCTTCAACTTCTGGGACACAAGCCGAGGCTTTGGCATAGTCAACTTAAATTCTTTCCAAGTGGTTACTCCTTGCCATCCATTGATGGTTTGGTACATCCTCCACCAAGTAGCAGCACCGCTTTCAAAGCACTGAAGAGCATGCTGGGTCATATCCTTTCCAACTATAGGTTTATTCTTCATGTGATCCTCCATGTTCTGAATCCATTGGTCCGTCTCCAATTGACTCATCGGTCCAGAAAATATAAGCTCATCTTCATTCATCCTCTATAGGGTCCATGGGTTTGGGGTGAGATAAGAGAGATAGAGAGGGATTCATACAATGCAAACAACAGTTTTGAAAAGACAGATTTTTATTGTGGTTGTCGAAAAAAAACATCAAACAAATGATAGCTCACAATCGTCGCATCTAACATAGGGATATAACTGGGGTTTGGTCTTCTAAAGGTCAATAAATCTTTAACGTAGCCAAACTCTTCAAGCCTTGTTCATGCCTCCAATGGCTTCTTCCGATCATGCTTGTCTTTCTCAAGTTCTTTTGCCAGATCAACTATGTTGACGCGAAGTCTCTCGTGACATCCTTTAATATTCTAGAGTTGTGTTCCAAACTTCTGGTTTCAACATCCTTCGGATGAACCATGGTCATACTGTCCTTCAGTTCCTGACAAATCTCCGGTATCTCGAGGTTTTGCTCCTCCAGCTTGGCTACTTCAGCTTCTTGGACCTAAGTTCTTCACGAAATGCTTCCTTGTCAAAATACGGCTTCCTACGGGTCCATCTTAAAATCCCTGATGTAATTCTCCAGATCCTGGTGATACACCAGCTAAGGTTAAAATTGCATCCTTTGCTGATAGATGCTCCATCAGCCTTCTACCATCCAATCCTTCCGAAGAAATGCATGCTTAGCTCAGCTCGGTGACCATAGTATCAGTGGCGATGACATCACGGATAACCGTGTTTCTGCTCTTGTCATTCCCATGAGCTATCATTCCATAGTTGATATCTCCTACCTTAGGGTTTTCTTTGACAAAACTTCGAGTTCTCATGCTCCTTGTTCCGGTCTTTCTCCAACACACCTTGATCTCGGGTATTGACAGTTTCCATAGTCTGCCAAGTTCCATAAGGATAGCCTTCCTAGTCATACAAATCTGGGAATTCTTCAGAGCCTTCAAATTCTACTTGTCTTCGGTCTTCAACCGTTGTAGTTTCCATTATTCAGATGCACGGAAAATACTCTTCATTCCGAAGTGGTCTTAGTTGTCCGATATCTTGTACTTCTTGGAGTGGTCTCATCAGTCGAATCTTAGTGTGGTCAAAAGGGGAAAGGGGTATGGTCTCACTAAAGGGAATTTTTGAATAAGCTCAGAAGAGAAGAGAGGTAAAAGATCTTTTTGAAAGGGAAAGTTGTAGAGAAAAATCTTTGCTATGGGCTTGCCAGTTTCTAGGGTCACGTCCCACAGTCAACATGTGCTCTGATACCATCTTATAGCGACCCGACCCGAATGGATCAAGTCTCTGTGCTTAAGTGTCATCCTTGGATCGGTATGCTGACACACACAGTACTCGAGGATTTATAATATAGGTAAATCACATGTATAAAATAACGTAAATACTATTACCTCAATCCAAATAGCGGAAGTAACAAGGTTGTGGATTCCCATCAACACCAATGGCAAAGCTGAGTGTAGAAATCGTAACCCTAACGTATCACTTACTCGTCGTAAGATAATCCTGCAACATGAGACGTTGCAGCCACAAAGGGTCAGTGCATTGAATGCACTGGCAAATTCACACTGTAGAGCAATGATGAATAATGGCTATCACTACATGCATATATGGCTGGTGGAAAAGCTCTATGGTTATATGTTTTTGCGAAAAGCCAATTTTTCCCTACTATAAAGGAATAAATTTTATTTAACTATCATGGTGGTTGTTGAACATTGAGAATGGTTGACAACATTCTCAATCCCAATTAAATAACATCATTAAACCCAACAAACTTAATTTAAAGTAACATGATGAGATTCACATGATAATCCAGGTACTAGAGATGTCCATAACCGGGGACACGGCTAATCATGATTAGTTTATACACTCTGCAGAGGTTTGCGCACTTTTTCCCACAAGACTCGATCGCCTTCATTTGGTTTCTCTCACTACATGGTGTTTGAGAAGACGGATGACCGAGACATAGTCTTTCAAAAGCGCTAGCACCTTACGATGGATAGACTGTTACACCTACTTTCCCCTACATCTGCTAGTCTACCTTATAAGAGTTCGCACGACTTAATCAACTATGCTAGAGCCCATATTAGCTTGTGGCTGCACACGGAAGTTTCTAGTATGAATAATCTCTTGATCCTTTTGAGCCAGGGTGGCGGTCCATAAAAAAACAGGCAATCCTGGTCTACCCAGGTGCCTAGACAGGCAGTCCTGGAATAACCAGGTGCCTCAATCCACCCAGATGTGTGTTTAGGTGGCCACCTTAAGTAAACCTTTAATTAACAATCTCACATCTATCATGAATACTCTCAAAACCCAATCCACATCTACGAGCATAGCATGGCAACCTAAGCATAACGTAATAGTAACTCCCAAGGGTTTGATAATAAACAGATAATATGTACTACCTCAACTACTTCCCATCCCACAATTTAATTAGATCCTAATCATGCAATGTTGGAGGTTTGATCTAATGCAATAAAAACTGGGTATGAAAGAGGTAAGATCAAAGTGTGAACTTGCCTTGCTGATGATCCGCGAAACCTAGAGATTCGAAGTAATAGGCGACGCACTCCGGGTATTCTATCGCAGACAAACAAACAAGCATACAATAAGTATTTATCTAATGCACGGGTAAAACTCAAATAAGAGATCTAACCAGAAGGTTCAACTTAAGAACTCCGGTTTGCAAAAAGAATCAAATCAAACGAAGTAAGGAAAGTCAAACGGTAAAAGAAACAGGCTTCGTTTACTATTCTGGATCTAGGGAAATTTTTACAGTGGCAAAAATTTGTTTAAGTTGGTTAAAAGGTTAGAGGGTTTCGAGACGAAACTCCAGGCGCTTGAATCGCCTAATTTCGATAACCAAGCGAAAAGTTATACTAAAACGAAAATCGGATCAGGAATCGCGATCAGAAAAATCGCGGATTTAATCCGAGAAAAAGAAAAATGACGAACGTTCGCTAGAATGAATGAACGGACGAACGCTCGCTAATTAAATAAATCGGTAAAACCGATCAATTTAAAAAAAACCGAAACCAAAAAACACCGCGACTTTAAAAAAAACGGCGGCGAAAACGAGGTTGACCTGGGTCCGGCGGCGGCGGCTCTGGCGGCTACGGCGGTGGCGGATTAGGGTTTTGGGCGCGGTGGGCTGATGGCTCGGGTCGGGCGGCTTATAAAGGCTGCCCCCGGGCGGAGTCCCGCTCGGGTACGGCCCAAAGTCGGTTCGTGTTATTTTTTTTTAATTATTCCACGCAGAAAAACAAATAAAAGAAATACTAAACAGACTCCAAAAATCCCGAAATAAATTTTCCCGGGCTTCTAAAATCAAGCCGCACAAGGTGAACATTTATTTGGGGCCTAAATGCAATTTCGGAAAACGCACATTTTTCCTAAATTCAAATAAAATACCGAAAAACTCCGAAATAAAATCTTGTTTCATTTTACTATTAAATCCTCAATATTTCTTTATTTTGGGAAATTCATTTTATTCCCTCTCTCATATTTTCGTAATAGAAATAATTGATGATAAAATAATTAAAATCAAATGATCCTATCTTCAAAATTTGAGAAAACTCAAATATGAAAATAATGAATTCCCCAACTCTCTCTGTGGGTCCTTGAGTTGCGTAGAAATTTCTAGGATCAAACCAAAAGCAAATAAAATATGATATGCATTGATGATCTAATGTATAACATTCCAAATTGAAAATAAATTCAAAAGAACTTTGAATTTAATTCTCTGAAACTCCCAACTCATATTTCATATAATTTGAAGAAGTCATTTTATCTCCTCTCATGAAAATCATTGAGTTGCATAAAGTTTCAGAATTGGAAATATTTTCCAAATGAAATTCAAATATTTTCAACACCCCTTGTCATTTAAACAAATGGAAGAAGTCATGTCATCTTCTCTCCAGGGTTTCGTGGTGAAAAGAATTTGAATTCACGTAGATCACGAATGCAAAATGAAAGTTTGGGAAAGTCCTTTTATTCCCTCTCATTTAACTTTCAAAAAGGTTTCAAATTTCACTCAATTTCACACAATCAATCAAACAATCAATCAAATCTATCTATTTATTATAACATTCCAAAATTTAGAATTTTGGGATGTTACACCAGAGGAGTTTGACAGTGGGGCTACTATATAGCCCCTGGTGGCTCCGCACTCATCCGAATTCGGGTGCGTACATGCCTGGCCGGGAAATGGCCCTTCGTTAAGGCGGAGGAATCCCGAAGATTCCACTAGGTCATCGAGTGGTTGACCAGTCTCACGCTATATCATGACAGTCAGTTTTCGGCTTTCTATACTGAGGTGCTCGTCCGGATGAACCAGGGCACAATCGCAGTAGTTCTCCTGGTGCCGCCTTAGCCGATAGAGCAGAACGTAAGGCAGCAAAACACAAGAGACGGACAAACCCAACATTTGACCAAAGCCATGATTCGGAGCTGATGCATATAAGGCCAAACTCGCGACGCCGAACACTCCCTAAGGTATTGGGTCTTTATGGTGGAAACCGGGCTTAAGTAGTGCCCTTTGTAATAAGCCCCTGTTGTCCAGGTACATGCAATATTATGATGTGGCCACATGCCAATACGTCAGCATCCTTCTCAATTGTACTGAGAATCCGAGGGATGTGTATCAACAAGAGACAGTAAAAAAGGTTTACGCGGGGTCTTAATCTAAAAAGAATCCTTGGAAAGGGTCCCTGCTGCACGTCTGCGCCTGTGTCTCCGTTGTGCCGTATCTTGGACAGGTGTAGCACGATGGTCATCTGTATCAATTACATATAGCTGCGCCGGACTCGTCTAACCGCGGCCATGGTCTTAACGACCTGTCAGATGCATTAGTTGGTCAGGCCGTTTAGTGTGCGGCTGACAAGGCAGCCGCACGGTCTTCCGCACGCAGGGAGCGCTCAATATTTCCATTTGCTATAATGATGCCGCGTGGACCGGGCATCTTAAGCATGAGAGAAGCGTAATGCGGTATTGTGTTAAAACGAGCGAAAGCTTCGCGTCCGAGTAGTGCTTGATAGCCACTTTGGAACGGAGCGATGTGGAAGGTTAACTTTTCGCTGCGGAAGTTATCAGGAAAGCCGAATATAACCTCTAGTAGCAGGGAGCCTTTGCAATGGGCTTCTGGGCCTGGCTTTACTCCTTTAATGGTAGTATTGCTATGGCTGATTCTTGTTGGGTCTATCCCCATTTTGCGGACTGCGTCATGGTATATTAGGTTTAAACTGCTGCCGCCATCCATCAGGACTCGTGTGAAGTGGTATCCGTTAATTATTGGGTCTAATACCAAGGTAGCCCATCCTGCATGCCAGATACTTGCCGAGTAATCCCGATGGTCAAAGGTGATCGGTTGGGACGACCAATGGCAGAACTTCGTGGTGATAGGCCCTGGGGCATGTGTCTCTAGGAGTGTCGCTTTGTTTCTCCCCTTTGTCACGTGTAACACGTTTACTGTTTTGACTTCTGGTGGGAATTTCTTCTGTTCCCCAGTGCTTTGCTTGTGAGGCTCGTCTTCGTCTTCGCTTGGTGTATCCTGCCCCTTGTGTTCGGCATTGAGCTTGTCGGACTGCTTGAAGACCCAACATTCTCAATGGGTATGATTTGCAGGTTTACCGGGGGTGCTGTGGATCTGATATATTTTGTTCAAAATCTTGTTTAGGCTGGACGGTTCGTCTCTGTTGCCTTTGGAGGGCAGCTTTTGCTGACCTGGCCGAGAGCTTCTGAATCTGGCGTTTACCGCCGTGCTCTTCGGGTTGTCTTCTTTATTCCGGCGCTTGTTTTTTCTACGTCGTGGCTTCCCGTTTCCGTCCTGACTTCGGATGTACTTGGTCGCTGGTGCTACATCAGGCTAACGAGCTGTCCTCGCCCGTGCAAAAGCAGGTCATGAGGCTTGTTAATGCTGCCATTGTTCTCAGCTTTTCTTGGCCGAGGTGTCTGGCAAGCCATTCGTCTCGAACGCTTTGCTTAAAAGCTGCTAAGGCTTCGGTGTCCGGGTAGTCGACTATTTGGTTCTTTTTAGTGAGAAACCTGTTCCAAAGCTTTTGGGCTGACTCTCTGGGCTGTTGAGTTATATGACTCAAATCGTCTGCATCCGGTGGTCGGACATAGGTCCCTTGAAAATTTGCCCGAAAAGCGTCTTCGAGCTCTTCCCAGCTTCCAATGGAGTTTTCGGGGAGGCTTTTAAGCCAGTGCCGAGCTGGCCCTTTGAGCTTGAGGGGTAAGTACTTGATGGCGTGGAGATCGTCTCCTCGAGCCATATGGATATGGAGGATGTAGTCCTCAGTCCAGACCCCAGGGTCTGTCGTTCCGTCGTACGCCTCTATGTTTACGGGTTTGAATCCCTCTGGAAATTCATGGTCCAGCACCTCATCGATGAAACATAGGGGGTGTGCGGCACCCCTGTATTTGGGTGTACCATGGTGTTGGGATGTTTATTGTGTTGCATTGCATGCTGGAGCGCGCTTGTGTGGCCCGTAGATGGATCTGGTTGTGTCGTCCTTTTGATGCGAGCCCTCACGTGGATCGCGTACTAGCTTATGTGCGGCGCCGTTTGCCGCTCTATGTTGGCCACGAGGTCGTCTATCCGACCGGATGGCCGTTTTGTTTTTTGGTTGCGGGGGATCTAAGGCCTCCTCATCGGATTCAGGTAGCAACTTTCGCTTCGCACTACTAGGAAAAGGGCTATAGATGAAATTGACACTAATGGCGCACCAGAGAAGTGGTGCGCCACTACTATATACTAATGGCGCACCATGTGGTCATGCGCCATTAGTGTGGAAGACACTAATGGCGCACCAGGCACAAGGTGCGCCACTAGTAACATTTTTTTTCATTTTTCCAAACATACTAATGGCGCATCTAGGCAAAGTGCGCCATTAGTAGTTCTAACTAGTAATGGCGCACCAGCCGTAGAGTGCGCCACTACTGTATTTTTTTTATTTTTTTTGCAAAACTACTAATGGCGCACCGTTGCAAAGTGCGCCATTACTAGTTTAAACTAGTAATGGCGCACTATGCCACGGTGCGCCATTAGTATATATATATATATATATATATATATTTTTACTTTTTTGCAAAACTACTAATGGCGCACGGCCAGGAGGTGCGCCATTAGTATGTTGGGTTACTAATGGCGCATGGCTGTGTGGTGCGCCATTAGTAACCTGGGACTAGCTAGATATTTTGGACAGCCACACCTACACACTCACTTTCCCCACTTCATTCCCTCCACCTCCTTCTCCAAGCTTGTCGGCTGCCTCCTCCTCCTCACCTCATTTGCACCATAGATTCATCAAAATTAAGCGGTGAAATTACCTTTTTTTTGATAGGTAAGTAAGGGGAAAGCTATCTTCATGTTGTAGATCTACTTTTTTTCTCCCTAGCTCGCTCCAACAACGTGCACATGCACTTTTTGTGGCCTAGCTGGATCTATGTATGTTTGTGGTGTTGCATATGTTTGTGGTGTTGCATATATGTTTGTGTTTGCAGGTACCAGTATTTGAAATGCGATAGTTGCCAATATTTTGCCGGAATGTTGATTCATTTCCGTTTCGGCGAGAATTTTGGCACTATGCATTCTTTTTGGTCCTATTTTAAGGGAAAGTCATGCCAAATTTTTTCTTGGTTCTAAAATATCGTTTTGCTCTACCCCGCAGGCGACCATGGTCCGCACGATGACCGAAGGCCGAGATGCTTCAAAAGAATGATACAGAGATAAGATGTTCGTGTCGAAGATGCAAGCTGAAGAGCCTTATTGCGGACCCGGATTCCGGGCAGGTGCAGGACCACCTGCTCTTGCGTGGTTTCATGGATGGCTATCGGTGGCAAGGTGATGAAGATGACTATGAAGTCGTCCATGGGGGCCGGGCAAGAAATGAGGAAGGTCAGCAAGACAACCACCGCGGCTCGGGCAGGCGAGAAGACGAAGAATCTCCAGGACATGATTACGACGGTGATGCTGTACACAGTCATCATGTAGAAGATGCTGGACATGATGATGAGGAAGATGCCGGAGCAGACGAAGGGCATGATCATGAAGATGAAGATGCCGGCGGAGCAGACGATGATGGACCATCGATGGGCTGGGTGCAGGACCCTCATATTTAAGAGTTGCTTCTCAAGCAGACAGATAATGCAAGAGCTACCGCCCGAGAGAAAGCCAAGCTGGATCAACTGGAGATAGACGCGGTTACTCCATTGTATGAAGGATGCAGACCCGAGGATACCCGCCTGAAAGTAACGCTCATGGCTTTGGAGATGAAGGTAAAACACAAAACGACCGACGCATGCTTCGACGAGAACATGTCATTGTGGCACGAACGTCTTCCCAAGGGGAACAAGTGCCTGACCAGTTTCGAGGAGGCGAAGAAAGTCGTGTGTCCTCTGTATTTACCGCACGTGAAATACCATGTGAGCATGAACAATTGCATCATTTATCGAGGCGAGCACGCGGAGTCTACCATATGTCCGGTGTGCGGCGTCACTCGATACAAGAAGAGGAAGAAAGCTCCTCGAAAAGTGATGTGGTACTTTTCGATCACTCCTCGTCTGCAGCGGTATTTCGCGGACCCTAAAGTAGCAAAGCTCCTGTGTTGGCACACGGATAGGGAGGAGAAGAAGCGAGAAGATGACGCAAATGATCCGGAGATAAATAAAAAAGACAAGATGCTGAGTCACCCTAAGGATGGGAGCCAGTGGCAAGTGTTGAACTTCGAACACCCAGAATTTGGGAAGGATCCAAGGAACATCGTGCTGGGAGCGAGCTTCGATGGAGTCAATCCGTTTGGCAGCCAGAGAAGCACACAATAGCACCTGGCCTGTGTTTGTGTGGATGTACAACCTTCCCCCCTGGTTGTGCATGAAGAGGAAGTACATTCACATGAGTATGCTAATTGAAGGGCCGAAACAACCAGGGAACGACATCAATCTGTATCTAGGGCTGCTGAAAGAGGAGTTACGCTGTGGAAAACGCCAGCCAATACGTGGGACGCCGCAGAGAAATAATATTTCCCTATGAGAGCCGCACTGCTCACGATGGTGCACGACTATCTCGGTTACGGATATCTCATAGGGCAGGTGGTCCACGGATTTTCTGGATGCGTCAGGACGTTGTATCTCGGTTACGGATGACACAACGTATCGCCAGCTAGATAGAGATCCCGGGTCTTCGAAAACCATGTTCATGGGACATCGAAGGTGGCTTCGCGACGATGACCCGTGGAGGAAACGCAAGGATCTGTTCGATGGTGAAACTGAACCCCGAAGATGCCCGCGCTACGAGGAGCGGCGAGGAAATAGACGGGTTGTTGAAAAATTGGAAAGATTGCCCACTGTCGGGAAAGAAGCAAAAGGCGCCAGAGCCGGGAAAGAAGCGAAAGGCGCCAGAGCCGCTGCTGAATGTATGGAAAACGAGGTCTGTTTTCTGGGACTAGCCGTACTGGAAGATCCACTGTGTGCCTCACAGCCTTGATGCCATGCATATCATGAAGAACGTGTGCGAGAGTTTGCTTGGTACCCTGCTCAACATGCCAGAGAGGACCAAAGATGGGCCGAAAGCAAGGGCAGACTTGAAATCAATGGGCATCAGGCAGGAAGCTTCACGCTAATGATGATGATGATGATGATGAGGCGAAGCAGGACACATAAATTCGTCGCAAAGGCAAAAAGGCCAAGAAGACCAGAAATGACTACCCTCCCGCATGCTTCACTCTAAGTCAGGAGGAGATCGAGCAGTTTTTCACCTACCACATAGGAGTAAAACTTCCTTACGGTTACGCGGGGAAGATAAGCAGATACCTAGACCCAGCAAAGCAGAAGTTTAGCGGGATGAAGTCTCACGACTGTCACGTGCTGATGATGCAGATACTTCCAATTGCAATCCGTGGGATCATGGACACGCATGTCCGTGAAACGCTATTTGGCCTATGCAACTTTTTCGACGTCATCTCCCGGAAGTCGGTTGGCGTGAGGCAACTCAGAAGGCTACAGGAAGAGATCGTGGTGATACTATGCGAGCTTGAGATGTACTTCCCGCCCGCATTCTTCGACGTTATGGTGCATCTGCTGGTCCATATCATGAAGGATATCATCCAACTCGGGCCGACGTTCCTACACAGCATGATGCCGTTCGAAAGGATGAATGGTGTCATCAAAGGATACGTTCGCAACTTGTCACGTCCAGAGGGAAGTATAGCCAGGGGCTTTCTAACCGAAGAGTGCATCTCCTACTGCACGAATTATCTAGGCATCGAGAACCCCGTTGGTCTGCCCGTCAACAGGCACCTCGGCAGGCTCGCTGGATGGGGTCACCGTGAGGGTCGCCGCGAAATGCATGTCGACTTCGAGGGTCGACTCGCCGACTTTGAAAGAGCAAACCTAGTCGTGCTACAACACATAGACGTGGTCGATCCTTGGGTGGTAGAGCACAAAACCTTTATTGAGAAGACATACAATGACCGAGGCCAACAGAGGACGGACGGAGATATAATCAAAGAGCACAACTCATGTTTCACGCGTTGGTTCAAGCAGAAGCTTCTGTCGTACCCTTTACATGAGGATTCTTCCGCGGAAGAACAACTCATATTCACGTTGTCACAGGGCGCCGAGCACAACCTGATGACCTATGATGTGTACGATATCAATGGCTACACATTCTACACCTAGGACAAGGACATGAAGAGCGATGGTTATCAGAACTCTGGGGTAACGATGGAATCCTACACCGGTAACGACAAGGACAGATACTACGGAAGGATCGAGGAGATCTGGGAGCTGAGCTACGCTGGAGAGAAGGTCCCGATGTTCCGTGTCAGATGGGCCAAGAGCGTCCTAAAAGAAGACCGGTATTTCACCACCATGGTTATACCCGAAGCCAAATCCAAGACCGTGGGTGCAAATGTCACCGCGAAAAATGAGCCATGGGTAATGGCTTCCCAAGTGGACCAATACTTCTTCATTACCGACCCGTCAAAGCCCAGTCGTGTTGTCGTGAGGAGAGGCAAAAGGAAGATCATCGGAATGGATGGAGTAGCCAATGAGCAAGACTTAGACAAGTACGGCGACCCGAAGATCGAACATGACGACGACGATGAAGTAGAAGCATACACCACAAGAAGAAGCAGGACCACCCTACCTAAAGGACGTCCATTCCACAGAAGAACTCCATTTGCGAAGAAGAAGGGCAAGAAGATTGTGAACAGATAGCTAGCTAAGATCGATTGTATTTAAATCGTATTGTTCATTTCTCGATTGCATTTCATGGGCACTTTTTGATATCATGAATATTTTTAAATTTCATGGGCACTTTTTGAATTCATGAGGACACTCGATCTCGATCCCCCTCCATCTTGCTCTCGATTCCCCCTCCATCTCGATCTCGATCCCCCACCATCTTGATCGCTATCCCCCTCCATCTCGATCTCGATCCCACCCGCACCCTCCCCCGCTAGCTCCACCACTGCCGACGACCCA
>NC_041382.1:370453842-370530407 GCF_002162155.2 Triticum dicoccoides
CCGCCGTCGACGAGCACCCCCCGCACCCTCCCCCGCTCCACCGCCGCCGCCGATGATATTTTCAAATAACAAATTTGATGATATTTTTAAAAAATTATTACTGTTTTTATTAAAAACTATTACTGTTTCATATTCATATTCATTTTCTAAAAAATAATAATAATAAATTGTAGACTACAATTGTTGTTAAACAACAATTATTACTGTTTTTATAAAAAATATTACTGTTTCATATTCATATTCATTTATTAAAAAATAATAATAATAAAATATACTAATGGCGCACCAGCCTGGTGGTGCGCCATTGCTATCTAAAAAAAGATTTCTAATGGCGCACCGGCTGTTATGTGTGTCTATGTCGGTGAGCTTGTGTTATGCACTTCTGCATTTTGATGTCCCCCCTTACCTTAGTTTTTTCATCTCACTGGTCCTTTTCATTGTATTGGTCCTTTTCATTTTTGTCAAAGAGGCCCCGAGTTCTCTCTTCACTTGTGTGGTGATTGTCTTGGTCCTTTTCATTTTTGTCATGGCATTCTTGAGGTGTTGATGTGTCTGAGGGCATGAACCATGATCAGGTTGAGTTCAGATTTCATTACATTAGATGGATTATCATGCCTTGTGTCCTGATAGTTGGATATTTGAGTAGTATTGTCAACAATAATAACTTTTACATGTTTGCATTGCTTCCAAGAGTAACAGCAGGTGCTTAGGACACCTTTAGGAGATCTACTCATCTCTAATAATGCTACTCAAGGATAGGAACCGTAGGCTTCTCTATATATTTTTTCAGTGTCCTTTATTGGTGGTTCTATGATGTAGTCCAGATGAAACCAATTGCATGCATTGAGAAATAGAGTATTAAAACAGAACTTGACGTGGTTTTCCACTTAGCTATCTGAATTGAGAAAAAACATAGCTTTTGCGGTCTCTGGGGCAAAACTTGCTACTCCATATACAACTAATACTACTACTAGACAAGATACTACTCCATATACTACTAATACTACTACTGTATTTCATTTCAAAGTTCAAAATGCTGGTACTGAGATTTTCATTTGCAATGAGTGATGTTTTTCCTAGCAGTAGAAAAAACATAGCAACTTCTCTAATTTTATAAAGTTGTTCTTATATGGGTGAAACTTCACTTGTTTTTAGGCTAGTGCAGGGTGTTGCTTCTTCTGTATGGGCCAACTATGTCACAAATAAATTGTTCCTTCTTCTGTATTTGACAAGTAATGACTTGCAAAGATGATGATCATCTTGCTAGTTTGCTGGGTTTTGTCTCCGACCATTGTGTCGTGATGAATTTGCAGGTACCCCGAGAGGCCCTTGAGTTTGTCGGAATGTCGATTAACTTCCGTTCCGGCAAATTCGGGTACTCCATATGTCCTATTTTCAGCAAAGGTCATGCCGAAATTTTCCGTGAATTTTAGCATGACTTTGCTAAAAATAGGACATATGGGGTACTTGCGACTAATGCATGGGCCGGGGTATCTTAGTACTTAGTTAAGTAGGATCAACTGCCCCGCCATTCTTGCTGCATTAAACCATAGGTGGCAATAGAGCCAAGTGATTAGGCCCAACTTAGAATTCTCCTTAGCATCGATAAACCCTAGATGATAAACCCAACATAGGTGGCAATAGAGCCAAGTGATTAGGCCCAACCTAGGGTGCCTCGGTATCGATAAACCCTAAATGATGAAAACTTAACTTGGCTTCTATAGGGTGCCTCGGTGTCGATGAGAACCTAAATGATGTACGCTTAGGCTTTTAGGGTGCCTCGGCGTCGACAAACCCTAAATGATAAAAGCTTAGCTTTTAGGATGCCTCAGTGTCGACAAACCCTAAATGATGAGACCATAATCTTGTTCCTTGATAATAACCAACTTTCTGAACAAACTTTTTTCTATTTAGAGCAAAACATGGCCCACAACGATGAGGCCAGCGGTTCGGGCGGCAAGCCATTCTCGGAGCTGTCCCAGGAGTTGGAGGAAGAACCTCACCGCTATGAGGACGCCGCGGAAGACACCGATCCTGACTACACAACCACTAGTGGCGTCGGGGATGACACCACTGATGGCGCCGCCGAGGATGCCACCACTGATGATGGCGGCGCACGCACAGATGGCAGCCAACCGAAGAGGCAACGGAAGGACCGGCGCCCGAGCGTGCTCGGCACCGCCAGGGAAGAATTTACTGAAGTGAACTCCGACGGGCATATGACGGCGCCCAAACAAGTAGTCAAGGGGTACTCGGTTCAGCTCGGGTGCATTCTCCGGAGCACCGTCTCGATCAACACCGAGAACCTAAGGCATAAGGACCGAGGGAATTTGCGCAGCCTCCTCTTCACGAAGCTGCACGAACGATACAAGTTTCCCGCCGAGTTTGCAAACACACGCCTCTCAGGGAATAAAGTGAACTGTGCCGCCCTCACGAAGATGAGCACGGCCATGTCTACTTGGAGAAGCACGATGAAGGCAATGATTGATAAAGGTGATAGTTATGACAAGATCAAGGCGAAATATCCTTTGATGAGCGAAAATGACTACAAGGAGTTCAAGATCAAGTGCGAGAGCCCCGCAACCTCTGAATCAAGTCAGTGGGGGAAAGAAATGCGGCAGTTGAACTTAGGGGTCCACCAACTCAGTCCCGACGGTTACAGAGTGGCGGAGCCTATATAGGACAAGGAGGACGCGGAGCGTGCTGAGCAAGGCCTACCGCCCCGCTTCGAGAAATATGGTGACAAGCAGACCAGGAACTTTCTCAGGGCCCGATACAAGGAGGACCCGGTAACAAAGGAGCTTACCACGGATCCAAAGACCAAGCAGCTTGAGCTTGTTCTAGTAAGGAATACACCCCCGCGTAATTAGCTCCATATGATTGCATTCTAATTAATCCCCAATATTTCTAAATGGTTCAGGTTCCTTCCGCAGGGCAAAGAAAGCAGTAGCGCGGGGTCGTCTCAGAGCTCCCCTTTCGACACCCCTTTGAATAGGGCGTTGAACGTAATGAAAAACAAGGATAAGCTCAGTAAGCCGACGTTAGCTGGTCGTGTGGCCGGCAAAGGCTTGTCCACAAAATGGTCATCATACTATACCGCTGGTGGGCTAAAGGAGAAAAAGACCAGCTCAGAAAGCCAGTCGCGCAAGGTTGAAGCACTCAAGGCACAAGTGGCACGGATTCCGGAGCTTTTCCAAGAGCAAGTGGAACAACAACTAGGAACGAAGCACAACGCCATGGTGCCTACGTTGATTCATGGGCTGACGACGTGGATTGCGGGCGGCCAACAGGGGCCTCCCCCGGTTCCCAGCTTCACGGCCAGCAACTCACACAGCGTGCAAGCGGCGCCATTGGTGTCTCCGGCGGTGCCATTGGTGTCTCTAGCGGAGGCGGTATTCGTGTCTCCAGCGCCGGCACGGGCATTGGAGCTTAATGCACCCGGGTGTACGCCGGCCGGCACCTCGCTAGTAAGCGGCCCCTCCATCAGTTGCACGCCCGCCATTGGCGGTGCCTCGACATTAGCCAAGCTCGACGGCATCACGGTAACCAAGCCTCTCGGCCGATGACTTCACCTCCTTGCCTTTGACTGGGCATCCCTGACGCCCTACATGTTTTCGCAGGGCGCCGCCGATGTTCCTTGCACTCTCCTGCACTTCCTGGGTGGCGAGTTGGTCGATGTCGCCAAGGGCAGAATCGTTCAACCGGGCAACCCCGTGTTCCACGGTAATCCGATGCCACCCGCAGTGTATAGGGTTGAAGTGGTTCGGGTGCTGCCAGGCTGCGACGAGCTGTTACCTCCGATTCAACCCGCTGGGGCCGACGAAGAAGATGAGATGACCCTCAGCGCCTGCGTAAGCTGGCCCCTGCTTTGGCCGAAGAGCCAGATTTGTTTGGGGGCGGGGGACAGCACCCCACAGACAAGACCGCCAGTCGTGCCGGCGCCAAGCCATGGCAAGAACGCCGCAACGCTACCGGACATGTCGGACATCCCTATGGCACAGGATCCGGACATGCATATGGCACAGGATCCGGACGACGACGACAATGACGATGGTACATTTACCAATGTCGATAAGTACTTTGCCGAACATGGGTACGGTGATGAGTTCTGCGGGCCTCCTTCTCAAGAGCCCAACCAAGACGACCGTGATCTAGCTGGTACAGAGGAGAAACCCAGTTGCAACAGGCGTCGTCTGGCGTTTAGTTCTCAGGAGACGCCTCCAGCTGCCGCCTTCACCGAGCCTCAGATAGCTGAGGTGCGAAATATTATCAGCCCCAACACGCTCAAGAAGGCGGTCTGTGAGCAGAACTCGGTCCCATTACAGCAGATCAAGAAGAAGAGCCGGAAACGGAAGACTAAAAAGGGCGCCGGTGCGAGCCAGCCAGCACCGAGTACGATCCGTGCTCAGGACGGGCCACCTTCACCTAAGGATATCTCGAGGAGGGTGCATGTGGCAGGTAGGGCAATGCTACCGACAAATATGCTCAATGCTGCAACCGGTGCTATGCGGAGTCTGCATGTTAGTGTTCTTTCTTTGGAGAAGCGGCGTCTCAGAGAGAATGATGTGGCATACCCGATTTTTGTGGCCAAGGTGCCAGAGGGCAAGGGCTTTGTGGATGGCGACATCGGGGGTATGATCGTCATGTGGTTTGATGACATATTTGCTATGTTTAACCTTCATCCGCTGCACTACACCTTCGTTCAGCTGTTTTTGCTGAGTATGGAGATGCGGATCATTAGAGACAAGACCCCGGACATCGTGATAGTCGACCCCTTCTACATGTGTGCGAAGCTCTTGAGCAGCGCTGGGGACCGCCAAGTCGCGAGTTCACACCTCGAAGGCGTCATTCTGGCAAACCCAGATAAGGATAACTTCCTTGTGGCTTACTTTCCCGAGTAAGTCATCCCTTAACCGCCCCGTAACATATGATTTCTTAGATTTCGATTGTTCTTTTTTTTTCTAACATTCCGTGTTCTGTGCAGTGAGACACATTGCACACTCATCCTCTTAAGCCCAAAATATTCCATGGCCACGTATTTTGACCCGAACCGTGACTCCAAGATAGACTACACAGATATCAAGAAAGTTCTTGATGATGTTCTCCTCGGCTACGCCAAATCTGGAGGCACCTTCACCAGGGCAGTTCGTAAGTACGGCAAGCACGTGTTCACCCACAATACGACGTTCTGCTGCGTCAAGCAGCTGCATGGCGGTCAGAAGGATGCCTACTACGCCCTCCATCACATGCGGGCGATCGTAAGGGACCTTCATCACCTTCTGCTACCAGATAATCTCAAAGATTGGGTCGTGAGCTTGTCGGCAATCCAGGACGCGGACATTAGACAAGAATTCTTTCGCATCCACTCGGAGTTTGCGGACATCATACATCAAGATGTCCTTCATACCACGAGGCAGTTCTTCCTCAGATATCAACCGTCCAACAGTGAGATACACAGAACGCTACAAATGCAGGCTGACAACGCCCGCGATTTCATGACCATCACGACAGACGGCGGCTTCATCCACGCTCCTGTCCCATGAGTCGAGTTGAAAGTAGTGATGTGTAGTTCTAAAACATTGATTGGCTCATGTTGTAATTAAACTTTAATGAGTTGTATGTCTCTTTGGTTTGGACAGTCGTTCAACTTAGATGTAATCGATGTTATTTATTAGTAGGACCATGAATCGTGCTATTAATGTCTTGCTTTTCTCTTCCGATCCTTTTGTTGCATACTTATATATTGCTTATGTATGTATTGTTTGTTGTTTGGCTTGTGCATAGAGATGCCGTCGTATGTCGTGTACAAGGGTAAGGTTCCCGGAGTCTACGACGACTGGGAGGAGTGTCGGAGACAGGTTCACCGTTTTAGCGGTAACAGTTACAAAGGGTACACCACTAGGGTGGAGGCGGAATCTAGAAAAGCCCGCTATCTAGCGGGAGAGAGGAGGGAGCGTTGGAGGAACCGGATGAAGACCAGTTTCATCGCGATGATGCTCATCGTGATGACCGCAGCTCTCTTTATGTGATGGTAGTTTAGATGATCGATATCGACTTGTAATGTGAAGACAAACTCGATACTCGCGGTCTCGAGACTTGTAATGTTTTATCTTTGTTCGGTCTTTTGAATTCGGAGACTAATATGATGAATTGTATTCGGAGACTAATCTTCTATTGTATTCGATGAATCTGATGTTGATGTGTGTTGCTGTCTATATTCTGTCAAATAATATATTTTGTAACCTATGCAAAAATCAGAAAAGTAAAAAAATAAAACCTAATGGCGCATCACTACAGAGTGCGCCATTAGTATGCCAAAGTATACTAATGGCGCATCACCCAACAGTGCGCCATTAGTATGCCAAAGCACATGGTTAAATATGGCCCCCTAGGAGGCATACTAATGGCGCATGGTGTTCTATACTAATGGCGCACTGCGTGGTGCTCCATTAGTATACCAGGTACTAATGGCGCACCAGTGGTGCGCCATTAGTAAGAAATACTAGTGGCGTGATACTAATAGCGCACCAGTAGTGCGCCATTAGTAGGCAAAACTGGTGCACCATTAGTAGGCCTTTTCCTAGTAGTGTCGGGTAGCTCTTGGTGTGGCGATTACCGCCGTACTTCGCTGCAGTGTTAAGTACTTCACTCCATCTGGTTCTGAGTGTGTCTTGTGCAGCCCTGAGCCTTTGCTTCTGCTTTTTTAGACTCCTCGCAGTGGCAACAAGCCTTTGATGGGCATTCTGTTGCTCCGGGTGCCTGTCCGGTGTGATATCGTCCGGACTGTTATCTTCGACGGAGTCGGGTTGTTCGGTTTGATTCTCTGTGTTGCCATGGTCGGGCGATGGTTCACCCTGCTCTATCGCTGGGTCTATATGATCGTTGTTTCTACCGAGGCGGGATTTGGAGCGGCGCTTACGCCGCCGCTTTGACTGCTTCTCGAGGGAACAACCCTTCGCTGCGTCCTTCCGTTCCTCGTCGTCGTTTTCTTTGGGTGTGTCCACCATGTATACATCATATGATGAAGTGGGCGTCCAGTGCCCTGTGGACAGTGGTTCCTGTTCATCTCCTGCATCGTCATCCATACCGTCGATGTCTTCGGAGTCGAAGTCGAGCATGTCGGTCAAATCATCGGCAGTGACTACTAAGTGGGTGGTGGGTGGGCAGCGAATTTCTTCGTCATCCGCATCCCAATCCTGCCGAACATAGTTCGGCCAGGACTCTCCTAAAAGGGAGAGAGGCCTTAATGAGCTCAGTATGTCGCCGAAGGGAGAGTGCTGAAAGATATACGCGGAGGTGAACTCCATGATCGGCGCCTAGTCGGATCCGATAGGCACGGGCGCAGGCAGTTCGGAGTCCGTGGCCGGGGAAGAATCTGGCAGTTTGGCGCCACGGCTCTCGTGAAGGGTAAGGTCGATACTCGGCTCGATTGCCGATGAAATTGCGGCCTCCATGGCGGGGTCTATCCACCAGTCCCTGGATGGTGCAATTGGCTCCGAATTGAGGGTCGGAGCAGTCGCCGGTGCGATCTCCCGAACACTGTCCGATGGTAGAGCTAAATCATGCTCATCGTGACTGTGCGGCGCACTCAGCAAGGGCTCGAACCCGTCGAATATCAAGTCTCCGTGGATGTCGGCTGTGTAGTTTAAGTTTCCAAATTTGACCTGATATCCAGGGGTGTAGCTCTCGATCTGCCCCAGATGGCCAAGCAAGTTGGCCCGCAGTGCGGAGCCGCTGAATACAGAGATCTGTCCGGGGAGAAAAGTCTCACCCTAGACTGCATGGCTATCGATGATTGAAGGAGCCATCAAGCCTAATGATGACGACATAGAGGAACTCTCAATGAAAGCACCAATGTCGGTGTCAAAACTGGCGGATCTCGGGTAAGGGGTCCTGAACTGTGCGTCTAAGGTGGATGGTAATAGGAGGCAGGGGACACGATGTTTTACCCAGGTTCGGGCCCTCTTGATGGAGGTGAAACCCTACGTCCTGCTTGATTATTCTTGATAATATGAGTAGTACAAGATTTGATCCACCACGAGATCAGAGAGGCTAAACCCTAGAAGCTAGCCTATGGTATGATTGTATGTTGTCCTACGGACTAAAACCCACCAGTTTATATAGACACCAGAGGGGGCTAGGGTTACACAGAGTCGGTTACCAGGAAGGAGATCTAAATATCCATATTGCCAAGCTTGCCTTCCACGCCAAGGAGAGCCCCATCCGGACACGGGACGAAGTCTTCAATCTTGTATCTTCATAGTCCAACAGTCCGGCCAAAGGATATAATCCGGCTGTTCGGATACCCCCTAATCCAGGACTCCCTCAATGACCATTTGTGGGCATAGGGATTTTGACTCCTTTGTAGTCTTGCATGCCGAATTTCCTCAGTACATCCTTGAGGTATTTCTCCTGAGATATGAATATGCCATTGCGTTGTTGACGAATTTGAAGACCTAAGAAGAATTTCAATTCTCCCATCATAGACATTTCATATTCCTCCCTCATCATATAACCAAATTCATTAGTATAACGTTGGTCAGTACAGCCAAAGATAATATCATCAACATATATTTGGCACACAAACAATTCACCATCATAATATTTAGTGAAAAGAGTTGGGTCAAGTGAACCGGGTTTGAAGCCTTTCTTCATGAGGAATTCCTTCAAAGTATCATACCACTCCCGTGGGGCCTGCTTGAGGCCATAGAGGGCCTTATTGAGTCTGAAGACTTTGTCGGGATGCTTTGGATCTTCAAAACCTAGGGGCTGAGCAACATATACTTCTTCTTCAAGCTTACCATTGAGGAATGCACTTTTCACATCCATTTGATATAATATGATATCATGATGGTTAGCATAAGCAAGTAATATGTGAATAGCTTCAAGTCTAGCAACAGGTGCAAAAGTTTCATCGAAATTAATTCCTTCAACCTGTCTGTAGCCTTGAGCTACAAGCCGTGCCTTATTCCTCACCACAAGGCCATTTTCATCTTGCTTGTTGCGGTAGATTCACTTTGTGCCGATGATATTGTGCTTGCGAGGATCTAGATGTTTGACCAGTTCCCAAACGTTGTTGAGCTCGAATTGATGTAATTCCTCTTGCATAGCTTGAATCCACTCAGTCTCCAGAAATGCTTCATTTACCTTAGTGGGCTCTGTGCTAGAGACGAAAGCAAAGTGCCCACAAAAGTTAGATAAATGTGAAGCTCTTAAGCGTGTGAGAGGACTTGGAATGTTGATGTCACTGATGATTTTCTCAATTTGCACTTCATTTGCAACGCGAGGATGAGTGGGTTGTCATTGAGGAATTTGAACAGTATTTTCTTCACCACCATTTTCTTTAGGTGCACCAGCATGACGTTCTTCATGTTCTGGAATGACTTCATCAGCAGATTCTTCAGTAGGAATGACATCCTCAGTAGCCTTGAACTTAATAGATTCCTCAGGAGGTATTTCATCTGTCACAGGAGGTAGATGCTCTCTTTGCGAGCCATTAGTCTCATTGAACCGCACATCTACAGTTTCAACAACCTTGTGATGACAGGTGTTGAAGACTCTGTAGGTGTGCGAGTCCTTACCATAACCGAGCATAAAACCTTCATGTGCTTTCGATGCAAATTTAGAACTGTGATGAGGATCTCTAATCCAACATTTAGCACCGAAGACTTTGAAATAACTCACATCGGGCTTGTCAGTGAGAAGTTCATATGCTGTCTTCTTGAAGAATTTGTGAAGATATACCCTGTTGATGATGTGGCATGCAGTGTCAATAGCCTCAGGCCCGAAGCGGGGAGGCGTCTTGTACTCATCAAGCATAGTGTGGGTCATCTCAACAAGAGTCCTATTCTTACTCTCCACGACGCCATTTTGCTGAGGAGTATAAGGAGCAGATAACTCATGAGTAATACCAAGTTCTTGAACGCAGTTCCATTATCACTTCTGATGTGCTTGATCTTCACACAAAAGTTGGTTGAAGCCCTCGAGGAAAATCATTTGAAGACTTCCTGCACTTCAGTTTTGTAAGTGATAATATGGACCCATGTATATTGAGAATAATCATCAACAATGACAAAGCCATATAAAGATGCAGCATTGGTAAATGTGGCATAGTGAGTAGGGCCAAAGAGATCCATGTGAAGCAATTCAAATGGTCGAGTAGTAGTCATGATAGTCTTTGCTGGATGCTTGGCCTTGGTCATATTTCCAGCTTCACAGGCTCCACATAAGTGATCCTTGAGGAATTTGACATTTTCAATGCCAATGACATGCTTCTTCTTCGCGAGCGTGTGCAGATTCCTCATGCCAGCATGACCAAGTCGTCGATGCCATAGCCATCCTTCTGAAGCTTTTGCAAGTAGACATGTAGCAGGTTGTGGTCCTGTAGAGAAATCAACAATATACAGAAATCCTCTCCTAAATCCTTCGAAGACTTTGTAATTGTCAGCTTCCATGATCACAACACAATGATACTTGCCAAAGACAACAACCATATCAAGATCACAAAGCATTGAGACAGACATGAGGTTGAACCCTAAGGACTCGACAAGCATGACTTTGTCCATGTGTCGATCCTTTGAGATTGCAACCTTGCCTAGACCCAATACCTTGCTTTTGCCTTTGTCAGCTTAGGTGATATGCTTCTGATGTGATGGAGATAAAGCAGAGTCCATAAATAAGCTCCTGTCACCAGTCATGTGATTTGTACATCCACTATCGAGGACCCACTCAGTGGCTTTGGGTTGATCATCCTGCAGATGAATTAGTCCAACTTACGAACTCATATACTTCATCAGTAAAGAATATGGTATCAATTTGATTAGATCAATTTCATCAAGCAATAGAACAGATAAAGCAGTATAAGGATGTGAGAAATGAAAATTCATTTCTTCATGATTAGCTTGCGTCCTTTCAAGGACATTCAGGTCTCCAGCAAATTCTTCAGACGATTAAGTTTGTCTGGAGACCTGTCCCTGCATAAGAGATTAGTTCTTTTTCTTCACCACCCACATCTGAATGGGTGGCAAAGAGTTCATCATTCTATGAGCTCCATAAGAGAAGTGTGGCATAGATGCCAATCCACTTCGTTTCACATAAGAGGGATTAGGGTAAGCATAAGAGTAAGCAGAGAAATTCTTCGAGGACTTCTGAACATAATGATTTGAAGAATAATGCACATATCCATAATCCTTAGATCTTACCAGCGACACAGACGGGTTAGCACGATGATGCTCATATGAGGACTTTGATCCATGTGAGGAGTTTGGTCCGTATGAGGACTTGGATCCATATGAAGAATTTGGTCCATATGAAGAATTTGATCTGGGGTTCCTATTCTTCACAGGTGGTGTCATGATGACATTCACCTGAAGATTTTCAAGGCATATTTTCGGAACCCGGATTTTCTTCATAGGAGAACCGTTCCTGCAGTTAGTGCCAACATATCTAGCAAATACTTCACTATTCTAATTTTTGAACAGTTTATAGTTGGAGTCAATTGATTCATCAAAAGAATATGAAGATTCACATGTAAAGCCAGATAAAGTAGATGGATCCACTAAAGGTCCCTTTGCAGCAACCCATGAGGTTTTGGGATACTACTCATGTTTCCAGTAGGTCCCATCAGCATTGAGTTTCCTCTCAAATGCAATACCCTCTTTCCTAGGGTTCCTGTTGAGGATCTGCTTTTTAAGCACATCACAAAGAGCCCGATGCCCTTTGAGGCTTTTGTACATGCCTGTCATATACAGTTCCTTCAGCCCTGCATCATTAGTGATACTAGCAATGTCCTTAGATGAGGAATTAATGATAGCAAAGGCAGTTGAAGAATTTGCAGCAATGGAAGTATTTGAGCATTCAGGTGAAGAATTAGCAGTTTAACGTTCAATGCACTTCAAACATGGAGGAACAAATTCATCCTGAGTAGCACTGGTCTGTTGAGCAAGTAATGAATCACGCTCCTTCAGAAGATCTTCATAACTCACTCTTAACTGCTCAAGATCTTGCTTTCTTTGAAGAAATTCATAAGAAAGCTTCTCATGATCAAATAGGAGAGTGTTATGATGACCTTGAAGATTGTCAAACTTGGACTGAAGTCTCTGAAGATTTTCAGTCAAGATTTTAGTGCGATCCATTTCCTCACCCAGCATATCATCGCTTTTATCCAGCATGTATTGAACTTTTTCCAAAGCTCTTTGTTGTTTAGTGGCAAGGGAAGCAAGTTTGACATAATTGGGTCCAAATTCATCACTAGATTCATCATCAATGGACTCAGATAAGTAGCATTCAGTTACCTTGGCACCTTTTGCCATAAGACATGGTGCAGAGGATGATGATTCTGGATCGAAGGTCATAGCCTTGCGCGATTCCATGAATTCTTTGAACCAGGGTTCATGGTTAGATCGATGACCCTCATAGACCTCAGAGAGTCGGTCCCAGATGAGTTTCGCATGGCTGAGATGCATAACGTTCCTAAACTGATTTTGTGACAAGCTGGAGTAGATGATGTCCTTCGCCGTGAGGTTGAGAAGTGTGTATTTGCGAATATCATCAGCATCCGCCATCTTGCATAGGTCAGTAAGACCAATCTCGGTGACGGTCCATAGTTCACTGTTCATCGCCATGAGGCGCTTCTTCATCATGGCCTTCCACTTGGGATAATCATGACCGTCAAAGATGGGGCAAGTCATAGTCTTCATTCTTGTGGTCGACATAACTAAAACTCTAGGTGGTTAAACCAAAATCACACAGAACAAGGGAGTACCTTGCTCTGATACCAATTAAAAGTGTGTTATATCGACTAGAGGGGGCTGAATAGGCGATTTTTGTGAATTCTTCACTGAGGAATTTCAGGGTGAGGAAATTCCTGAGTGAAGAACTACTTGCAGCGGAATAAGTACTCAGAAGTAAACATAATAGTGCATGAGCATGGTCTTCATGATGAAATGAAAACAAGCACAGAGTACAGAAAGCGTAAACACATGATAACACAAGATAAGACAAACAGACTGAAGAAATTGAACTGGGGAAATAGAGAAAGTCTTCAGTCAAAGTCTTCAAACAGATATGAACAATCACACAACACAAAAATTGGGAAATGGAAGGGTTGAGGAAATGGAACCATGTAGCTTGGTGAAGACAATGATTTGGCAGACCAGTTCCAACTGTTGTGACAGTTGTACGTCTGGTTAGGGCGGCTAGGTATTTAAACCTGAGGACACACAGTCCCGGACACCCAGTCTTGAACACACAGCTTAGGACACTCAGTCCTCACCGTATTCCCCTTGAGCTAAGGTCACACAGACCTCGCCCAATCACTCATGGGTATGTCTTCAAGTGACTTCCAAATCTTCACAGACTCGGTCACTCGGCGATTCACAATTTCCTCTTGGATGCTCTAGACCATGACGCCTAACTGTTTGGAAGATGCACAGCCTTCAAAGGTAACAAGCGTCAGATCCACGCAGGATCAATCTCTTCAGTGATGCTCAATCACTTTGGGTTTGTAGGTGTTTGGGTTTGTGTTTTCCTCACTTGATGATTTTCACTCAAAGTCCTTAGAGGATGGGATGCTCTCAAATGACAAGTGTCAGTTTCTCTCGGAGCAGCCAACTAGCTAGTAGTTCTAGGGGGTGCCTATTTATAGCCTAGGGAGCAGCCCGACATGATAAGACATAAATGCCCTTCAATGATATGACCATTAGGTGGGTAGATATTTTGGGACAGCTGGCGCATAGCACAGCAACGGTCGGAATTTTGAGTATCAAATTCCTCAGGGCTATCATGTTCCTCACTGTGTAGGCAATCCGCACTGGCGAATTCCTAACTCCTCGGTCAGAACAAATTCCTCACAGAACAGAAGAACTTCGTCTCTGTCATTGAAGAATATGACTGAACTGTATGAGATTTCCAATGGCTTCACTCGAAGGGATTGTTAGGTGTAGGATTTTGAGTTGAGCATCACATGGAAATTTTTCCTTAGTATTTCCTCGACCCCCTTTAACAGTACGGTGTCTTCATGCTCCATGTTCCTCGAATGAATACCAAGTCTTCAGGATTACACCAATTTCTTCACTTACAAAGTCTTCAGAAATCCAAAGTCTTCAATCGAAGAACTTCATTTTTAGGGGTCGACTTTCACTGTAAATATCAAACTCCTCATAAACTTATAGACCTGATGAGGACATGACTACCTTGGATATGACCAAAAATATTGCATATATGCATATTTGTCAGGTCATTTCTAGTGCAAACTATTCAATAATCTATTTATGTTATCCAGAACAAAAATACTTCACACACTTTTGTGTTTTGTCTAATTGCAGGTGTATGGGACATTTGTACAATCCACATATGAAGATAAGGAAGAAAGAGATGTTTATTTTCTGTCCAAAAAGTTCTCTCACGTCACTTTTGGCCCAAGAGAAGATAGAGTCCAAGTCTCTCACGTTCTGGATTCAGATTCGGACTGCACAGACACACCTGACTCAAAACGGACACAAGTTTTTCATACGGACTCCGAATTGGGTGATTCTTTTTTTGTTGGAAACTAGATTTCGTGCACTTTCCAACCCAATTGGAATTACCTTCAAATTCGTCCGGAGCGTTGAGTTGTGGACGAAACAATCTGATGCTGCAGCAGAATCCGAGTCAAACTACAAGTCCAAAGGTGTTACATCACCTCCACTTGGGCCCATTGGCCTTGTACGACCTAGATTTATTTTTAGGCTGCCTTGGGACGTCCTCCCACCTCCTTGGCCGCCACCCCTTGCTCCTATATAAGTAGATCCATCTAGTAGCTTTTGCTTGGGATTTGTTTAGTTAAAAGTTAGCCATTGCAACTTCGTGTACTTCGTTTGTGTCCAACGACCAGACCAAGACCGCTTACGGATCCCCACCTTTATCAATACTTCATATATACTCGCAATATTCAGATTGCTTTTATCATATTCTTGCTTGTTCTTCGATTGCTTGCAGGAATAGACCTTCGTGGTCAGGTTGATTGTGCTCCAGCGTGGTCAATAACCTCTCGGAGTTGGTTTAGCGATTGCTAAGGCGCAACGTCGTGCACGTTTGTAGTCGGATCGTCAAAGTCATCTTCACCAAATCGATAGTTATCATCTCATCGAAAGATCGGGACACCCCGCCTCTATCAAGTGGTATCAGTTTTCAGGTTGCTCAGTGAGAATTTCCAGTTTTCCTAGATTAGATTTACTTTCTTACCTATTGTCCAAGAAAAAGCCACAAAAAAGAGTTAGATCTATTCATCCTTGGTCCAAGCCAGTCTGAGCCTTTGCAATTTTCTTTTCATTGATTGCATAGTTGAATTATCAATTGCATCGTCGTGTCGAGTTGCTGGTCTTAGTGTCTAGTTCGTTTAGAGTTTCGAGTTCTGTTCACATTAGTCACGCCACCGCTGCATCATTATCTCTTCCGCTGTCCACCACCCATCCATCAATTTCCACCACGTGCTACCCACCATTCATTGTTATAATAATAGTTGAGATCGTTCACATCTTCACTTGATCCAATCTGCATCTTATCTAGTTGGGATGGTTTAATGATGAACATTGTCAATCTTTTGAAATGAATAAGAGCTTCACTTATATGTGCAAACTGAGTTGCAATATTTTCATGCCTTCTACTTCTTGTGCTAATTTTTTGGCTTTAGATTTTACGAACTATGCAAGTTACTCATCTATTCATGTGTCATATATGCAAAAATCAAGGAAAGTAAAAATGGATGGCATATACATATACAACATGTACACCTTGTCTCTTTTGTTAGCCACATTTCAGATTAACCAACGCCGAGGACGGCTTTATTTTTAAGAAGGGGAGGATGATGAGGACATGACTACCTTGGATATGACCAAAAATATTGCATATATGCATATTTGTCAGGTCATTTCTAGTGCAAACTATTCAATAATCTATTTATGTTATCCAGAACAAAAATACTTCACACACTTTTGTGTTTTGTCTAATTGCAGGTGTATGGGACATTTGTACAATCCACATATGAAGATAAGGAAGAAAGAGATGTTTATTTTCTGTCCAAAAAGTTCTCTCACGTCACTTTTGGCCCAAGAGAAGATAGAGTCCAAGTCTCTCACGTTCTGGATTCAGATTCGGACTGCACAGACACACCTGACTCAAAACGGACACAAGTTTTTCATACGGACTCCGAATTGGGTGATTCTTTTTTTGTTGGAAACTAGATTTCGTGCACTTTCCAACCCAATTGGAATCACCTTCAAATTCGTCCGGAGCGTTGAATTGTGGACGAAACAATCTGATGCTGCAGCAGAATCCGAGTCAAACTACAAGTCCAAAGGTGTTACATCACCTCCACTTGGGCCCATTGGCCTTGTACGACCTAGATTTATTTTTAGGCTGCCTTGGGACGTCCTCCCACCTCCTTGGCCGCCACCCCTTGCTCCTATATAAGTAGATCCATCTAGTAGCTTTTGCTTGGGATTTGTTTAGTTAAAAGTTAGCCATTGCAACTTCGTGTACTTCGTTTGTGTCCAACGACCAGACCAAGACCGCTTACGGATCCCCACCTTTATCAATACTTCATATATACTCGCAGTATTCAGATTGATTTTATCATATTCTTGCTTGTTCTTCGATTGCTTGCAGGAATAGACCTTCGTGGTCAGGTTGATTGTGCTCCAGCGTGGTCAATAACCTCTCGGAGTTGGTTTAGCGATTGCTAAGGCGCAACGTCGTGCACGTTTGTAGTCGGATCGTCAAAGTCATCTTCACCAAATCGATAGTTATCATCTCATCGAAAGATCGGGACACCCCGCCTCTATCAAGACCTGTGTACACTCACAAACGCATCAGTCCCTTAACCTATAAGTCTTCAATACACCAAAATTACTAAGGGGCACTAGATGCAGTTACACGGGCCATGCATGAGGACAGACAGCAAGACGGTGCTCAATCACCTCACTGGGAACGCCGGGGATGTCAGATGCTTGCCATGCAAACACATCAACATTCGCCCACAGGAAGGTAACGAGCGCGCTTTCCTATTTGCTGTTGAGGGTGCAGCTTATAGTGAAAAGCCCCACCCGTGTCGTCCTCCTTGACGGACACCTTCTTGGTTTCTGGTGGTGCAGCCTTGGATTTCTTGCTCTTGCTGGTGGAGCTCTCTGGCACATCCTCAACGAGAGTGCAGCACTCCGAAGAGGCGCGCTTGCCGGAGTGGGTGCAAGAGGTCTTGCCGGAAGAGGTCTCACCAAAAGGGGTCTTGCCGGCAAAGGTCCTACCGGCGTTCTTCCTTCCCGGGGCTTGAGCGGTAGGAGCAAGTGCCTTGGCGGCAGTTGCTGCAACTGCCTCTCGGTAGAGTTGGTCGGCGCAGATGAGCGCGTCTTTCTTGTCAGAGGGGGCGGGGATGATGGTCAGCGGCTTTGACATCTTCAGTGTGTTGTAGGCGTAGTGTGACGCCGCCATGAACTTGGCCAGCGCTGGGCGGCCAAGAATCCCATTGTATGGCAAGGGGATCTTGGCGACATCGAAAATGATCTTCTCCATCCTATAGTTCAGCTCACCCCCAAACGTAATGGGCAGCATGATTTTTCCTTCTAGCTGGCTCCTTCCCGGGTTGACCCCTTGAAACGCGCCCGTCTCCTCGAGATCTCCATTAGGAATCTGCAGCCTCTTGATCACAGCGGGCGGGATCAAGTTCAAACCGGCCCCACCGTCAACCAGCACTTTTGTCACTTGAGATTGCGTATTGTTGGTGAAACCAACAACGGCAAACACCCGACCATAGTTGTGCGATCAGGGCGATCCTTGGTGTCAAAAATGATGGGCGTGCTGGACCACTTTAGTGGCTTCTGGGCATTGATCGATGGCTCCGCCGCAGCGACCTCTCGTGCCCACTGTTTTAGTTGGCAATGAGAGGTGTGCAATGAGGCGCCACCGTCGACGCACATGGCCTCTTTAGCTTTCTGGAACTCATGCTCACCGGACTCGTCGTCCTCGTCGTGATAATCATCTTCCCCCTTCTTATCGTGGCCCCCGAGCAGGCCTCTCTTGTTGATTATCTTTGCGGCGGCGACCTCCTTGGCTGCCATGCTTCTTGTCGGACCCCTCATCACCATCCTGACCCTTCTCCTTGTCCCGCCTTTCATATTCAGCCTTCTGGTTTTCTGCAAGCAGCTCAACCTGTCGGTAGTTCTGGAGGTCATGGCCCTTGGTGCGGTGGATCTTGCAGTACTGCTTGTCGGAGCCTCCTGGCTTGTCGGCGGCCGCCATGGCCCGGTAGGCGGTGCACCTGGCAACCTCCTTTCCGTGGTCGTCAGCCTTGGCCTTCTTGGTGGCGCCGTGGTCGCCGGATCCCTCAACGGCAAGCACAATCTTGCCCTTACGCTTCCTGTTGCGGCACAAGCCCTTGTTCGTCGGGATGGCAACGTCTTTGTCCGCGGAGTCGGTTTCCGCACCGGCATCCTCGCCGGGGTACTTCCTTCCTTCTTCAGCCTGAGCACATCTATCTGCCAGAACATAAAGTTTGGTTACATCCTTGACCTTGCTCATTACCTGCTCTTCACGCATCTTATGGTTGCATACGTTCTGATGGAACGCACTAATGACAGCGGCGGGATGAACATCTTGGATGGTGTACAACACATGGCTGATTCTCTGTATGTACTTGCGCCGGGACTCGCCATCCTTCTGGGGGATGACATGCAAGTCACTTGCCTGGCCAGGAGCTTGGTGGCCTTCGGTAAAGGCGTCAACAAACTCGTGGCACAGATCCGGCCAGGAAGAGATGGAATCCACTGGCAGGTGCATACCCCACGACATGACATTGGGCTTAAGCGCCAACGGAAAGTAGTTGGCGAGCACCTTGTCGTCGTGAGCCCCAGCAGCTTGCATCACGATGGTGTAGATGCCGAGGAACTCCGACGGGTGAGTCTTGTCGTTGTACTTTTCCGGAACATCAGGCTTGACTGTGCGGTGGGAGGGCCACTGGAACTGCCGCAGCTCTCGGGTAAAGGCCGGACAACCCACCTCGTAAGGCAAGTCGCCAAAGCCCCCTGGCGCTGGGTGGTCCATCGCAGGCCCCGCACGCCGATCCGACTGATGGAGCGCCTCCCTCCGTCGCTCGATGGTAGTCCGAGCGTCTTCCTGAGCTCGCTCTCGAAGAACTCGACGTTGGTCACAGCGGGTTCGCGAGTTGGATGATGTTGTGGAAACGTTGTCACAAGCATCGGCCCGACGAGCCGGTGGCTGCTGTCGCGGCCGTGGGGGAGGAGAGTGCACCGTGGTCGCAGCGTCTCTGGTCCTCCCACCGCCGGCATGCACTGGCTCGACAGAACACTAGCACGTGGGTCCCGCTGGGAGCGACTCATCTTTATTGGTGAAGCTGATGAGGCTTTGGATGGTGGCCCTCCACTCGTCGAGCTTCTCCGCAGCAGGGGGGAAGTCGAGGAGCAGTTGCACGCGCGCCAACACTTCTGCTGGCATGGGAGGTGGCGAAAGCCGCGTGGACCGCGACGCGCTCCGACTTCTAACCAAGTTAGAAGGAGCTCTGTCACAGTCTCGTGGTCGCACGCCGCTTTCGCCGGCATCCGTGTGCGTACGCCGGCCTGGTGCGCCCTGAGAGTGTGGCACAGGGCTCTTCCCGCGGCGGTGCCCGGGAACTCTGGCATCACGGTGTTGCTCATCGCGTGCGGCCTGGGAAGGCCGCAGCGCGGGTGCCAGCTGGAGCACTGTAGAGGTTGCCACGGCACCCGTGGGTAGCACGTCCCCGCCCCAGACCCAGCGGCGCGCGGCTCGTCGCCTCGGATCCAAACGACGCCGCTTGCCTAGCTCCGATTGCTAGGATGTCGTGGATGCTCGCGGGCCACGTCTTTGGCACCATCCGTGGCCACCCGGTTGCCTGCTCATGCTGGCGCGGACGGGCCAGCTCCGGACGACCCGATCGTTGTGATCCCCTTTTTCTTGGGGGCCATGGTGATGATGAAGTCGATGCGCTAACTTCCAAACCGGATTTTCACAGCTTGCGCCCCCTACCTGGCGCGCCAAAGATGTCGGAGTTCAGGAACGTCACCTATGGGATCACAAGGAATCCCTACTACTGTTGCTGGGGCGCGGGGCTGTAAAAAGAGTGGGTTTAGAAGATCAACGCAGGGGGGGTTTATCCAAGTTCGGGCCGCAAATCATGCGTAATACCCTACTCCTGCCGGTTTGTGTTTATCTAGTGTTCTTGGACTAGCTACAAAGTGTGCAGGGTCCAAAAAGTCTGAATCCTCTCATAATACGCCACGGGCCTCCTTTTGTAGTCAAAGGGGCTGCCACAGTGGCACACAGGAGGTGGAAAGTTGTACAGTAGTCGAGTTTATCGCCTCACATCACGGGACAAAATGCATTAAATGCGCTACTTAGGTGTCCTCTTGCTTTATCGGGGACAGTAACGAAGCCCGTCCTGTCCTTCGCTGCTTCGCCTTGCTCCGACACGCATCCAGGCCAACGAGGCATGCAGCACCATGTAGGCTGGCAGGCTGCTGAGCTGGCGTGGTGGCAGGGTCTTCACGAAGATCTGCATGCCACCACGTAGGTTCTTGACTAGTTGGCTTAGGAGCCACGTACTGCCACGTGGGTACCTGCTTAGTTGGTGGGTCGGCCGCTGATCTGGGGTGGCGACGGGGCGGCAAGGCCTTGTCGCGGACTTGCTGATCTTCCCGGAAAGGTTCTTGTCGGGGCCTTGTGGGCGCCCTCGACAAGAGTCTTGCCGGGGCCTCGTGGGTATCGTTGGCAGGCGCCTTGCCGGGGCTTCGTTGGCATCCTCGGCAAGGAGCCTTGCTGTTTTCTTGTTTCCTGGTTCCTATCTAGGCCTCGCAGGCCCTTTGTCTTCACAAAGATCTGCATGCCACCATGGAGGCGCCTCAAGAGCCTTGGTTCAGATGTGGTCGATGGCGTCGGGACTCTTAGACTCAAGGGTGGCGGCCTTGTTGGTGTTGGGCAAGTCGCCTCAGCAAGGCTCTTCCTAGGGCCGTGAAGGCCACCTCGGCAAGGGTCTTGCCGAGGGAATTTCACCTCGCCCCTCTGCTCTTCATGCCTCTGGCCTCGAGCACGGCTTTGGTAGTCTTGGGTCTTTGCTTCCTCTTCTATCCCGCCAAGCGCGACCGCAGGCGTCTGGCTGTGACTGCCCGCACACAAGTAAAGGGGTACAAAAAGGACCCCTACTTTTGTACACCGACAGTGTGTGTGATATACGGCATACGGTTCACTCGGACGAACTATTTTCGATTAGGGAACACAACAGAAACGGTTCAACTTAACAAGATATGTGTGATATGCGGCATATAGTTTACATAGATGAATTGTTTGCGATGAGCCAAAAGAATACAAACGAGTCATGTAAACAAGATGTGTGTAATATGCGCCAAAAGCCCACTCGGATGAAATGTTTGTGATGAGAAATTACAACATAGACGGTTACTATAGTTAATTCGTGTGTGATTATGTGTGTACAAAAAACTTTGAAAATTGGAAACTAGTTGCTTGCGGTGACTAGGAGTATCGCACACGATGTGACTGCGAGTACTCGTGTGCGATGATTCGTAAGTTACACATATGTTTCCTTATGTTAACACATGTGTGAATTTGCAATATGTACAATTAATATGCAAATGCCTTCTGGACATTGGTGCTGATCGCGGTGTCCAAAACATGTGCGTCCTCTACTCTACCGCTCTACCGGGCACACGCTTAAACTCAATGAACTGTGTACGATACTAATACTTTCCATGAAAATTTAAGAACTTGGCGAACAACATTTGAGTAACATATATATAGTGTTTACACTATTCGACCCGATCTTTGTAACATGGTTTTGACAACCATATGGTCCATATCTACATACTTAACATAGTAACAACTATCACATTTTAAGAGGCTAAGGGCCAACAACCATATTGTCCATATCTACACACTTAACATAGTAACAACTAGCACATTTTAAGAGGCTGAGGGCCAACAACCACAACTATCCACTGAAAGAAGCTTGATCACGGCGACTCGGCATCTCGTCTATGAAAAGGAAGAGCCCTCCTGTGCCTCGGTAGAGCATGAGTAGAATAGTGTCTCCAATTTTCCAATATGGATGCATTGCGACAACAAGTGAGAACTTGTTGATTTGAATGGTTCCATTTCCGTGGGAAATGCAATACATTGCAATCACTTTGGCGTTATTAGCATGCACATGTGTAATTCAACCACGCCGGGAAATCGATCCAGGAACAACTACAGTGGGCAATTTCTATTGAAATGTAGAATAAAAACCAATTGTAACATATCATTGAAGATAGATATATATATATATATATATATATATATATATAGTTTATGAGCATCAACATAAAAATAAGACTTTGTACCAACATTTTGTGCACACAATTGGTCTTGTTCAATGTGTGCACCATAGGTATAATTAATCCCATCCAAAATCCAGGGTTCATACGCTGTGCTATCTCTGTCAGATTATCAACAAAGTTTATGACATGCTTCAAGTCCTTCTAGTGAAATTTGGTATGCTTAGTAACAAACAAATCGTTCACTATGCATCCAACATATCCTGTTTAAAAGGTGGAAAGGTATTATTTATTCAGAACATGGCCAAAGAATATGTAGTGCACATAAATTGGTAAATAGAATTTGTTACCGCCTAGGAACGGAGTCAGAAAATGAAATCACAATTGGTTGCTTAAATAGTGATCAATTAGTAAGAACAAATACCCCAATTTTGCTAAGTAATATGCCAGCATGGAGAAAGTTGAAAGGACACTAACCTCGATCAGACTTTGATCGGCTGATGACGTTGGGGAAGTAAACATCCATGTTAATTAGACCAGGCTGTGGTGCACGGACTAGAATTTTATTGCTAGCTTTCAGTTCATAACACTTAGACATTTTTCTCAAAAGGTCCGCATCAAAATAGGAGTGACCATCATTATCAAATTTTACGCTAACTGTCATTGTAAATCCATGCTGCATTATCAATATGACATCCATGGAGTCATCAACAAAGGAAAGCCCAAGATTTCCTTCTACTCATGTTCTTGCAAAGAAAGGGATGTACTGCTTGAAATGAAAATTAAGATCGTAAATTAGATATATTGAAATAATAGAGCAAGATGCAAATATGGGAGTAACAGATAGAACAATCAATATATAGATGAAAGCAAAGTACAAAAACATATAATTAAAAAAAGATAATGCAACAAAGATTTGATGCAAATAAGAGAGTAACTAAATGAAAAATACATCATAAATTTGCCTAATATAGGTGGAAAAATCGACTTCGACATCTAGGCTGGACATGTCACCATACCTTTTATCCAAATGTAGGAACTGACGGTATATGTTCACAAATTTAGGCCATTCTGACCGTGGTAGGGTGAGATTGAACATACCGAGCGCTCCCTGAAGTCATCCAAAAAGGTGAGATAGAACTTTGTTTCTGACTGGCCGCAAACACACTTGCCCGATTTTTGCTCGCACTGTGGACACATGAATGAAAACCCTCGAATCAGCTAGAGGAAAAATGAATCCACGGCGATTTCCACCGGTTTATTAACAGCAACGGACGGACTGCGATAAGAGATGAGTGAATATTTTGCTAAATTGATTACCTTCTCCATGAGAAAAATCCCCGGCCAATCCCACAGAAAACCCCAATCGGCCAGGAGTCTAGAATGTCGGTGCAAGTCGGTGCAGATAGGCAGCGGCAAGCGGTAGGGGCGAAATCCCGCGCCGTTTGGAGCACGACCTCCGCCTATTGATAACAACCATCGAGCCTAGGGTGGCCGCCGCGATAGAAGTTGATGCGGTGTAGAGTTGCGGAGGAGTCCGCGGCGAGTGGGACAAAGTGGGCGAGGGTTTTCTTTTTTCCTTTTGCATGTGTGGGTGAACACACACGGTTTGCAGAGGTGACGAAGATGAATCGTGCGATAGTAAATCACCGAGATTGAAGGGGAATCCAAATTTCCATTGTCATAGTATTCAAATTTGACACTTTTCCGGGTTCATTTACAATGATTATGTGCATTTTCTAGGCATTAATGCACATAATTCAAGTTCAAAATCGGTGCAAGAAAGGGTGCACAAGAACGGCCTAGAAAACCATGCTCGTCCCATTTAGTAAATTCTCATCCCTTTTACAAGGAATGGGCAAATATTTCGATGAAATGTGTGGCAACAGTCAACCGCAAACGTTTGTTTATTGGGTTTTCAACTATAGAAAAATGAAAGAAATGCTTGAAAAACATGACGCCTGGCATGGTGCCATAGTATGGCCTCACCATGCCCTGGTAAAAATTTGAGAAGGTTTGGCTTATGTCGTCATGCACGCCCTTCATAAATCGAACCATCACCGAGGAAGTTCAATGCTTTCAAGAGGGAAATCACCAAGATTGAAGGGGAATCCAAATTTTCTTCGTTCTTTTCCCTGGAGTTTTTTTCTACGACGAACATACACCCTGCAAATCACCGTGTTCAAATTTGGCATTTTTCCGGGCTCATTTACCATATTTAGGGGATTATTTGCATTTTCTAAGCATTTAGCGCATATAAATCCAATCCAGCTACAGTTACATGGGTGTGATGTGAGGGACGTGGATTTCTGTTCGATCACGGCGCATCCTACGGTGCACATGCGCGATCCGTGTGTTCTGACCAATCAGAAAGCAACACGCAATAGGCTCAGCGCACACTGTTTCGGGAGGCGACGGAGATGAACCATGTGCGATAATGAACGAGCGAAATTGTAAGGGAAGCCAAATTTCATTCGTCGTTTCTCGTTGAGCTCTTAAAAACCACTGCACTGTATGGCTGCCTGGCCACTCCGTGCCAAAGCTCTCTCCAAGCATCGTTCAGGGCACCGCGATGCACATTAACTAGTAAGGAAGCGATGGCATCCTACTGCGCCGCGTTCCTTGCCGCCCGCGATGACACATATTGTAAGGAAGCGATGGCATCTAGCCGCGCCGGGTTCATCACTTCCAGCAGCCACACAGTTATGTGGGCAGACTTTGAAGCTGCCATGGACAAATGGGCGATGGATCTAGAGGTGGCCAAAGCCGTATAGAAGGAGTGGAAAAGGTAGAAATCAGTCAAGAAAAGAGAGTCCCACCACCACAAGAAATTAAGAGGCCGCACGCCATGCTGAGGAGAGCTTGACGGAGATTGAAGCACGGTGGGCTGCCGCCTACAAGGCCGGGAAGGAGAACGCCGGCGTCTGGCTAGCATGCCCGATGGCAGCATGTGAGAAGTAGTTAGTGCATATGTCGCCCGTAAGTTTGTATAATTAATTATGAGCATCTACCAGTACTACATACGTACTAGTTTTAGAGCAAGTTACCAGTAGTACTTTAAGTTGGTACTATCTATTATTAACATACGATGTCGGTAAGTGCATCCATTGAGGAATTTGAGCGTTGATTATCATGTGTTCACTGAAGTTTTGTAGCCGCACCCCGGCCCTAAATACTCCCGAAACGTCCGCCCGCAGCCACCGAAGGAGACTAGAGCTGGCCACAGCTAGTTTTTAGTCCCACCTCGCCGCGCGAGTTGGCCGCACACCGGCTAAAATTGCTGCGCCGGTGGATGGCAAGAAGCTTCTCTCTTGTTGCATAGGATCAAATCTGGCTATGCCAGCGAGGCATGTTGACACTTGATTGCATTTCATAAACCGATGATTGCTCATCGGGTGTCACCTTGCCTTGTTCATGTACATTGAATAACCCTAATACAATGAAAGAGATTTTTGAAATTAGGTGCGGTTGGAGATGCTGATAGATATAAGAATTATTAGAACATCACAAAACACGCGGTTTTTATGGCATACCCGTGTGTGTTTTTTCGTGTTAATGATCCATAAGTTAGTTACATGTGCGATGTTTCCTAATAAACTAGGCGTACCATTGACCAAAAAAAATCAACTACACGCGTACATATTTTGGAGACGGGATCTGCCAATTTTCTCTTTTCTCGCATACGAGTATTTTACGCGCTTCTTCTGCGTTGTGTGTTTCCCTCGCCCAAGTTTCAAGTTTCGCAGCAAAAAATTTATTAGGTGCGTGATTTTAGAATTTATTCCTCCCACCACATCCCCACCCATCAAATTTCCTCAGTATCTCCCCCTCCCCCTCACCCCTACCGGCAGCTCAAACCGTTGTTGCCACAACCACAGCTTCAACCACATCTATGTTCTGCTCGAGCATCATCGATCTAGTTAGGTAACCCACCGATCTCTATCACGGCCCCAGCCTGATTTCTTAACTGCCGCATGCGAAACATCCTCATGCCTCCAAATCCCCACCGCCCCTACCTCTCGAGCATCGCGGCGCAAGCCCAACCACATATCACATGGAGGTCGAGGAGCTGATGGCGGTCGATGGCGCGATGGTCGCTCTGCGTGTTGACCCGGAGGAACACCTTGCCTCCGCCGCCGACTTGGTGCAGGCTTTGGCCCAAATGAAGTGCCCCAGCGACTACCACCCAGGACTTACAAGGTATGATCTTACCAACTCAATCTTACCAATACCACTTGCAATGGCTATGTTTTGTATGGTTGATGTATTAAGCATGTTCGTGCCTTGTTTATTTTAGTACTGCACACTGTGTGATGTTCAAGTATTAACTGACCAGCTCAATTTCACCAATACCAGCAACAAACTTACAATACATGACTCAGCATATCACTAGAGATGCTGCCCATTTGCTATTTTTGGTGGATGCTAACCCTGTTGTACTTAACATGCCTATCCATGTACTTACGCAGGGTCATAATGGCTGATGTAGTTTTTTTTGCATCGAGGTTAGCTGCATCCCATGTCTCAATATTTCACATCATTTGTGCAATTGTAGTTTAACTTCTAATATTTACTGGTTGCCTGTGGGTACATATGTTAGTGGCATTGATCCACGCTTCAACCCAGAGGAACAGCTCGCCTCCGCCGCGCTGACTTTGGGCGGGCTCTGGCCAAGATAAAGTGCCCCAGCAACTACCTCTCAGGACTTACCAAGTATGAACTCACCAGTTCAATCTTACCAATACCAGTTGCAATTAATGGCTATGTTTTGTACGGTCGATGTATTAAGCATGTTATAGTAAACATGCCTAACACGTTTTAGCTATTTCCCTACCTTTTTATAGACAACTGGGCCATTCTCTGCTCTGGCAGCACATGCCTTGTGATGTTTAACTCTGCCAATTGCATTTTTATCAGTACCGGTTTCAATGGCTATTAAGCCTATTGCAATTAACATTTGTATCCATTTTTAAACAGTTGTATTTCAATGGCTACAAACTTACAAAGCATGACTTAGGATGTTGTTAAGCCTGTTGCAATTAACAATTGTATCCATTTTTTAACCTGCCCCTTTGCTACCATGCTACTCTCCGTGATGAAGATATACTAGAGATGTTGCCCATTTGGTATTTTTGGTGGATGCGAACCCCATTGTACTTAACATGCCTTTCCATGTACTTACGCAGGGCCGTAACAGGCGATGCTGTTGTTTGCTGTCGAGGTTAGGTGCATCCCATGTCTTACAGTATTTTACATCATTTGTACAATTGCAGTTTGGCTTCTAACATTTACTTCCTTCTTGTAGGTACACATGTCGGAGGCACCGATCCACGCTTTGACCTAGAGGAACAGCTCGCCTCCGCCGCCATTGACTTTGGGCAGGCTCTCGCCAAGATGAAGTGCCCCAGCAACTACCTCTCAGGACTTACCAAGTATGAACTCACTAGTTGAATCTTACCAATACCAGTTGCAATTAATGGCTATATATGTTTTGTAGGTCGATGTATTAAGCATGTCATAGTACACATGCCTTGCACATTTTAGCTCTTTTCCCTACCTTTTCATAGACAACTGGGCCATTCTCTGCTCTGGCAGCACCTGCCTTGCGATCTTTAACTCTGCCAATTGTATTTTTATCAGTACCGGTTTCAATGGCTATTAAGCCTGTCGCAATTAATAGTTGTATAAATTTTTAAATAGTTGTATTTCAATGGGTATAAACTTAAAAATCATGACATAGGATGTTGTTAAGCCTGTTGCAATTGACAGTTGTATCCATTTTTAACCCGTCCCTTTGCTACCGTGCTACTCTCCACAATGAAGATATACTAGAGATGATGCCCATTTGCTATTTTTCATGGATGCTAACCCTGTTTTACATAACATGCCTTTCCATGTACTTACGCCGGGTCATAACGAGCGATATTGTTGTTTGCCATCGAGGTTGGCTGCATCCCATGTGTTACAATATTTTACATCATTTGTGCAATTGTAGTTTGGCTTCTAACACTTACTTGCTTCTTGTAGGTACACATGCCGACGACACTGATCCACTCTTCGACCCGGATGAACACCTCGCCTCCGCTGCGGCCAACTTGGGGCGGCTCTTGTACATATGAAGTGCCCCAACCACTACCCCTCAGGACTTACCAAGTATGAACTCACTTGTTGAATCTTACCAATACCAGTTGCAATGGCCATGTTTTGTACGATTCATGTATTAATCATGTTGAAGTAAACATGCCTAGCCTGTCTTAACTATTTTCCCTGCCTTTTAATAGACAACAGGGCCATTCTCTGCCCTAGTAGCACCTTCCTTGCGATGTTTAACTCTGACAATTTCATTTCTATCAATACCAGTTTCAATGGCTATACTAAGTTGTTTGTTTTAGTAAACAATTCTATCCATTTTTTAATCCATCCCTTTTCTACCGTGGTACTCTTTCGCAATGAAGATATCACTACAAATGCTGCTTTTTGTTACCATTTGCTATTTTTTGTGGATGCTAACTAATACGTCTCCAATGTATCTATAATTTTTGATTGTTCCATGTTATTATATTATCTGTTTTGGATGTTTAATGGGCTTTAATATGCACTTTTATATTTTTTTGGGACTAACCTATTAACTGAAGGCCCAGTGCAAATTGCTTTTTTTTGCCTATTTCAGTGTTTTGCAAAAAAGGAATATCAAACGGAATCCAAATGGAACGAAACCTTCGCGAGGATCTTTTTTGGAACAAACGTAATCCAGGAGACTTGGACTGGAGGTCAAGGAAGCAACGAGGCGGACACGAGGTAGGGAGGTGCGCCTAGGGGGGTAGGCGCGCCCCCACCCTCGTGGGCCCCATGGAGCTCCACCGACCTACTTCTTTCGCCTATATATACTCTTATACCCTGAAAACATCCAGGGGAGCCACGAAACAACTTTTCCACCGCCGCAACCTTCTCTTCCCGTGAGATCCCATCTGGTGACCTATTCCGGCGATCTGCCAGAGAATGGAGGGCTTCTACATCAACACCATAGCCTCCCTGATGAAGTGTGAGTAGTTTACCATAGACCTTCGGGTCCATAGTTATTAGCTAGATGGCTTCTTCTCTCTCTTTGGTTCTCAATACAAAGTTCTCCTCGATGTTCTTGGAGATTTATTCGATGTAATACCTTTTACGGTGTGTTTGCCGAGATTCGATGAATTGTGGGTTTATGATCAAGAATATCTATGAACATTATTTGATTCTTCTCTGAATTCTTATATGCATGATTGATATCTTTGCAAGTCTCTTCGAATTTTTGGTTTAGTTTGGCCTACTAGATTAACCTTTCTTGCAATGGGAGAAGTGCTTAGCTTTGGGTTCAATCTTGCGGTGCTCGATCCCAGTGACAGAGAGGGAACCGACACGTATTGTATTGTTACCATCGAGGATAAAAAGATGGAGTTTATATCATATCGCTTGAGCTTATCCATCTACATCATGTCATCTTGCCTAATGTGTTACTCTGTTCTTATGAACTTAATACTCTAGATGCATGCTGGATAGCGGTCGATGCGTGGAGTAATAGTAGTAGATGCAAAATCGTTTCGGTCTACTTGACACGGATGAGATGCCTATGTTCATGATCATGCCTAGATATTCTCATAACTATGCACTTTTCTATCAATTGCTCGGCACTAATTTGTTCACCCACCATAATATATGCTATCTTGAGAGAAGCCACTAGTGAAACCTATGGCCCCTGGGTCTACTTTACATCATATAAGTTTCCGATCTATAATTCTAGTTTACTATTTATTTTGAAGTCTTTACTTTTCAATCTATACAACAAAAATACCAAAAATATTTATCTTAGTATCTTTATCAGATCTCACTTTTGCGAGTGGCCGTGAAGGGATTGACAACCCCTTTATCGCGTTGGTTGCAAGGTTCTTGATTGTTTGTGCAGGTAATAGGCGATTTGTGTAGAGTATCCTACTGGATTGATACCTTGATTCTCAAAAGCTGAGGGAAATACTTACGCTACTTTGCTGCATCACCCTTTCCTCTTCAAGGGAAAACCAAAGCATGCTCAAGAGGTAGCATCAAGAAGGATCTCTGGCGTCGTTGCCGGGGAGATCTACGCCAAGTCAAGACATACCAAGTACCCATCACAAACTCTTATCCCTCGCATTACATTATTTGCCATTTGCCTCTTGTTTTCCTCTCCCCCACTTCACCTTTTCCTTTTCTTCGCCTCTTTCCCGTTTGCCTTTCTTTTGCCATGGCCGAATCAAAAAGGGCTAGGGGCTCTCTCCCGGGTTTTACTTTGGACAGTCCCTCTGTCCTTTCTAAGCTCACAAATAGTGATGCTATGGAAAGACCTACCGGGGTGATCGATGAGAGTTTGAATAATTTTGATGACGATGACCCAGGAATTTTTCGTTATTTGCTTGATGAGTCTTTGAAAGATGCTTGGGATAGGCTATTAAGGATCTGTGCCAGCTATGTTCCCCAATATCAAATTGAGATATACCTAAAAAGCTTTTATGTTGGCTTACCCTCTTTGTTCAAGAAAGTTTTAGATTCTATTTTTGAAGAAGGTTTTCTTGAGGGGGATGCCATATATACCTATGAAAATATGAAAACTATATTTGGGCACCCCATGAATGAGAAGGTTGAATCCACCTCTCTATTGTACTTTTATCAAAACGAAATTATCAAAGAGATGAAGGCTAGCTTAGATGCAAATTTCCGTAGCGTGCTTAATCTTTCTTCCACCATTAATGGCCACACGCTTTCTCAAAATAGAAATATAGATGCTATAGATAAGTAATTTTATCTTTTCTTCCCAACACCAAAGATGGCAATACCTAGATCTATTCTTGTTTTTATGCCTAGCTAGGGGCATTAAACGATAGCGCTTGTTGGGAGGCAACCCAATTTTATTTTTGTTCCTTGCCTTTTGTTCCTGTTTAGTAATAAATAATTCATCTATCCTCTGTTATGATTGTGTTTTTTATGTGTTAGTTAGTGTTTGTGCCAAGTAAAGCCTTTATGATCTTCTTGGGTGATTGTTATTTCATCTTGCTGAAAAAACAGAAAGTATGCGCTCACGAGAATAATTTTCATTTTTTACCAGAGAGCGATAAAATACCAATTAGAACTGAAGTAGATCAATATACAAATTATTTAGTACATCCTAATTTCCCAGGATTTTTTGAGTTACATAAGTATTCGAAACCTACAGAATGCTACACACTGTTCTGTTTTTGACAGATTCTGTTTTTCGTGTGTTGTTTGCTTATTTTGATGGATCTATGGCTAGTATCAGGGGGTATGAACCATAGATAAGTTGGAATACAGTTGGTTTACCACCAATATAAATAAAGAATGAGTTCATTACAGTACCTTAAAGTGGTGGTTTGTTTTCTTATACTAACGGAGCTCATGAGATTTTCTGTTGAGTTTTGTGTTGTGAAGTTTTCAAGTTTTTGGGTAAAGATTTGATGGATTTTGGAACAAGGATGGCAAGAGCCTAAGCTTGGGTATGCCCAAGGAACCCCAAGGTAAAATTCAAGGAAAACCAAAATCCTAAGCTTGGGGATGCCCCGGAAGGCATCACCTCTTTCGTCTTTGTCTATCGGTAACTTCACTTGAGGCTATATTTTTATTCACCACATGATATGTGTTTTGCTTGGAGCGTCTTGTATGATTTGAGTATTTGATTTTTAGTTTACCACAATCATCCTTGCTATACACACCTTTTGGAGAGACACGCATGAATCGGAATTTATTAGAATACTCTATGTGCTTCACTTATATCTTTTGAGCTAGATAAATTTTGCTCTCGTGCTTCACTTATACCTTTTTTAGAGGACGGTGGTGGTTTTATTTTATAGAAATTATTGATCTCTCATGCTTAACTTATATTATTTTGAGAGTCTTTTAGAACAGCATGGTAATTTGCTTTGGCTATAAAAATAGTCTTAATATGATAGACATCCAAGATGGGTATAATAAAAAAACTTTCATATAAAGTGCATTGAATACTATGAGAAGTTTTGATTCTTTATGATTGTTTTGAGATATGAAGATGGTGATATTAGAGTCACACTAGTTGAGTAGTTGTGAATTTGAGAGATACCTATGTTAAAGTTTGTGATTCCCGTAGCATGCACGTATGGTGAACCGTTATGTGATGAAGTCGGAGCATGAGTTATTTTTTGATTGTCTTCCTTATGAGTGACGGTCGGGGATAAGCGATGGTATTTTCCTACCAATCTATCCCCCTAGGAGCATGTGCGTAATACTTCCTTTCGATAACTAATAGATTTTTGCAATAAGTATGTGAGTTCTTTATGACTAATGTTGAGTCCATGGATTATACACACTCTCACCCTTCCACCATTGCTAGCCTCTCTAGTACCGCGCAACTTTCGCCGGTACCATAAACCCACCATTTACCTTCCTCAAAACAGCCACCACAGCTACCTATTATGGCATTTCCATAGCCATTCCGAGATATATTGCCAAGCAACTTTCCACCATTTTGTTTATTATGACACGCTCCATCATTTTCATATTGCTTTGCATGATCAAGTAGTTGACATCGTATTTGTGGCAAAGCCACCGTTCATAATTTTTTTATACATGTCACTCTTGATTCATTGCATATCCCGGTACACCGCCGGAGGCATTCACATAGAGTCATATTTTGTTCTAAGTATCGAGTTGTAATTCTTGAGTTAAAAGTAAATAAAAGTGTGATGATCGTCATTATTATAGCATTGTCCCAATGAGGAAAGGATGATGGAGACTATGATTCCCCCACAAGTCAGGATGAGACTCCGGACGAAAAATAAAGAAACAAAAAAAAAGAGGCCATGAAAAAAAATAAAAGGACCAAATTAAAAAAATGAGAGAAAAAGAGAGAAGGGGCACCATGATAGAGAGTCTCTTATGTTGTCACTTTCCTATACTAGTGGGAATTTTTCATTATAGAACTTGTCTTGTATATTCGAATGATGGGCTTCCTCAAAATTCCTTAGGTCTTCGTGAGCAAGCAAGTTGGATGCACACCCACTTAGTTTCTTTTGTTGAGCTTTCATACATTTATAGCTCTAGTGCATCCGTTGCATGGCAATCCCTACTCACTCACATTAATATCTATTGATGGGCATCTCTATAGCCCGTTGATATGCCTTGTTGATGTGAGACTATCTTCTCCATTTTGTCTTCTCCACAACCAGCATTCTATTCCACCTATAGTGTTATATCCATGGCTCACGCTCATGTATTGCGTGAAAATTGAATAAGTTTGAGAACATCAAAAGTATGAAACAATTGCTTGGATTGTCATCGGGGTTGTGCATGATTTAAATATTTTGTGTGATGAAGATAGAGCATAGCCAGACTATATGATTTTGTAGGGATAGCTTTCTTTGGCCATGTTATTTTAAGAAGACAGAATTGCTTGGTTAGTATGCTTGAAGTATTATTGTTTTATGTCAATATTAAACTTTTGTCTTGAATCTTTCGGATCTGAATATTCATGCCACAATAAAGAAAATTACATTGAAAATTATGTTAGGTAGCATTCCACATCAAAAATTCTGTTTTTATCATTTACCTACTCGAGAACGAGCAAGAATTAAGCTTGGGGATGCTTGATACGTCTCCAATGTATCTATAATTTTTTATTGTTCCATGCTATTATATTATCTGTTTTGGATGTTTAATGGGCTTTAATATGCACTTTTATATTATTTTTGGGACAAACCTATTAACTGAAGGCCCAGTGCAAATTGCAGTTTTTTTGCCTATTTCAGTGTTTCACAGAAAAGGAATATCAAGCGGAATCCAAAGGGAACAAAACCTTCGCGAGGATCTTTTTTGGAACAAACGTAATCCAGGAGACTTGGAGTGGAGGTCAAGGAAGCAACGAGGCGGCCATGAGGTTGGGAGGCACGCCCAGGGGGGTAGGCGCGCCCCCACCCTCATGGGCCCCATGGAGCTCCACCGACATACTTCTTCCGCGTATATATACTCTTATACCCTGAAAACATCCAGGGGAGCCACGAAACCACTTTTCCACCGCCACAACCTTCTGTACCCGTGAGATCCCATCTGGGGACCTTTTCCGACGATCTGCCGGAGGAGGATTCGATCACGGAGGGCTTCTACGTCAACACCATAGCCTCTCCGATGATGTGTGAGTAGTTTATCACAGACCTTAGGGTCCATAGTTATTAGCTAGATGGCTTCTTCTCTCTCTTTGGTTCTCAATACAAAGTTCTCCTCGATGTTCTTGGAGATCTATTTGATGTAATACTTTTTGCAGTGTGTTTGCCGAGATCCGATGAATTGTGGGTTTATGATCAAGAATATCTTTGAACATTATTTGATTCTTCTCTCAATTCTTATATGCATGATTTGATATCTTTGCAAGTCTCTTAGAATTTTCGGTTTAGTTTGGCCTACTAGATTGGTCTTTCTTGCAACAGGAGAAGTTCTTAGCTTTGGGTTCAATCTTGTGGTGCTCGATCCCAGTGACAGAAAGGGAACCGACCCGTATTGTATTGTTTCCATCGAGGATAAAAATATGGGGTTTATATCATATTGCTTGAGTTTATCCCCCTACATCATGTCATCTTGCCTAATGCGTTACTCTGTTCTTATGAACTTAATACTCTAGATGCATGCTGGATAGCGGTCGATGAGTGGAGTAATAATTGTAGATGTAGAATCGTTTCGGTCTACTTGTCATGGATGTGATGCCTATGTTCATGGTCACGCCTAGATATTCTCATAACTATGCGCTTTTATATCAATTGCTCGGCAATAATTTGTTCACCGTCGTAATATATGCTATCTTGAGAGAAGCCACTAGTGAAACCTATGGCCCCCGGGTCTACTTTACATCATATAAGTTTTTGATCTATAATTCTAGTTTACTATTTATTTTGCAATCTTTACTTTTCAATCTATACCAAAAAAATACCAAAAATATTTATCTTATTATCGTTATCAGATCTCACTTTTTCAAGTGGCCACGAAGGGATGACAACCCCTTTATCGCGTTGGTTGCAAGGTTCTTGATTGTTTGTGGAGGTACTAGGCATTTTGCGTGTAATCTCCTACTGGATTGATACCTTGGTTCTCAAAAACTGAGGGAAATACTTATGCTACTTTGCTGCATCACCCTTTCCTCTTCAAGGGAAAACCTACACATGCTCAACAGGTGGCATTAACCCTGTAGTTAACATTGGCTTTCCATGTACTTATATAGGGCTACAATGGGCGATGCTGTTGTTTGCCGTTGAGGTTAGTTGCATCCGATGTATTATACACCATCTGTTCCTAAATATAAGTATTTTTAGAGATTCCAATATAGACTACATACGAAGCAAAATGAGTGAATCTAGATTCTAATCTGAACTACATCTATAATTCTATATACATCCGCATGTAGTTCATATTGAAATCTCTTAAAATACTTGTACTTAGGAATGTAGGTAGTTGTATTTTACATCATTTGTGCAATCTCAGTTTAGCTTCTAAAATTTACTGGTTGCTTGTAGGTACATATATGAGCAGTAGTGATCCACGCTTCGATCCCTTTTGCATATGGGGCAATGAGATATTCATGAACAAGCATCAAGTGAGGAAACCAGGAAAGATTGTTAGGCGAAAGAAATGGGTGACGGGAATTAAGCTCTTTATTTACACTTTGTCCAAGACAACAGGGAACTTTCAGATGGTAAGTAATGTGTTGCATTTTCCCCTGCCCACAACAATTTACTCTATTAGACCTCAGTGTCTGAATTTTTCTCTTTTCAGTGGTTTCTAAAGCTTTTTACCGATGATTACCTTGCAAACTACATGACCCGAGTGGAGGCAACTAATGTTAAAGTATATAATTCATGCTACCATGATAATGCTCTAGAAGTCTTCCTGAAGGTGGTGAAGGATGGGCGGGCGATCGTCACAAGGGGTTGGACAAAAGTTGTTCATGCTTATGGCATGCAGGACGACACATTATGGGCATTCCGCTTCTTGAACACCATCGATAGCCAAAATGATTTACACTTGTCTCTTCACCTTTACCTCCTTTAAATATTGTTGTTCATCATAGTTAATTGTTGTCTAATCCTGTAATTACTGAACATGCTGTACTGACAATTTTATTTATGGATTCATTGTTGAACCATTATGCTGAAAATTTGAATTCCCATTTCATATTTCAAAATTTCCAATTCAAATAATAAATTATAGGGAAAAATAAAATTATACAGGAGCCAATAAAATAATGTGCACATGATTAGAAAGAAAACAACGTGTGGGGTGAAAAATAGAGAACATACGATTCATTGACGTGAAACGTTTGTGATGCCTGACGGACGCACACACGGTTTCGTCTCATATGCGTGTGCGATTCATGGTAATACGACAAATGTTTCAAACCAGTGTGTGTGTGTGTGTGTGTGTGTGTGTGTGTGTGTGATAGGGATACCTATCACACACAGTTATGAAAATGGACACGTTGGTGTTAATAGAGGCACCACACACATTTTACATTCTTGAACTATGTGCGATAACATACCTGTCACAAACATATTGGTAGATTAAATGCGGATGTCCACCTTTTTCAGACAACTATAGCAGTGTAGGATCGAAAATATATCTAGAGGGGGGGGGGGTGATTAGACTACTTGACCAAATAAAAATCTAGCCTTTCCCAATTTTAAGTTTTGGCAGATTTTAACAACTTAGCACAAGTCAAGCAATCAAACTACACATGCAAGTCTAAGAGTATAGCAGCGGTATGTAAAACATTTGCATATGAAGTTAAAGGGAGGAGTTTGGAGGGAGCAAACACAATGTAGACATGGAGATTTTTGGCATGGTTCCAATAGGTGGTGCTATCGTACATCCACGTTGATGGAGACTTCAACCCACGAAGGGTAACGGTTGCGCGAGTCCACAGAGGGCTCCACCCAAGAAGGCTCCACAAAGAAGCAACCTTGTCTATCCCACCATGGCCATCACACACGAAGGACTTTCCTAACTAGGGTAGATGTTCACGAAGTAGGCAATCTCCTTGCCTGTACAAACCCCTTGGTTCAACTCCAAAATCTTGTCGGAGGCTCCCAAGTGACACCTAACCAATCTAGGAGACACCACTCTCCAAAACGTAATAGATGGTGTGTTGATGATCAACTCCTTGCTCTTGTGCTTCAAATGATAGTCTCCCAACACTTAACTCTCTCTCACATATTTGGATTTGGTGGAAAGATGATTTGAGTGGAAAGCAACTTGGGGAAGGCTAGAGATCAAGATTCATATGGTTGGAATGGAATATCTTGGTCTCAACACATGAGTAGGTGGTTCTCTCTCAGAAAATGTATGCTGGAAGTGTAGGCACGTGCTGATGGCTCTCCTTACTTATGAAGGAAGGGTGGAGGGTATATAGCCTCCACACAAAATCTAACCGTCACACACAATTTTTTTTCGGTGGAACCGACATGTCAACTCGGTGGGACCGATTCCATTAGGGTTAGGGCATAACATAATCTCGATGAGACCGATTACAGAAACTCGATCGGTGGGACTGATTTTGCTAATAAGCTAACCAGAGAGTTGGTCAGGCAAACTCGGTGGGACCGAATAGCTCATTTTGGTGAGACCGAAACGTTACGAAAGGGAAACAGAGAGTTTGCATTGCGAACTCGGTGGGACCAATTGCTCATCTCAGTTGGACCGAAACGTTACGAAGGGAAATAGAGAGTTTGCAATCCCATCTCGGTGAGACCGAGATCCCTATCGGTGAGACCGAAATGACTAGGGTTTCTGGCAGTGGCTATGTCAAGTGAACTCGGTGGCGCCGGATAGAACATTTCGGTGGGGCTAAGTTTGACTTTTTTTTTGGGACATATGTGGATATGAGAAAGTGATTGAGGGTTTTTGGAGCATATCACTAAGCATTTTGAGCAAGTAAGTCATTAAGCAACACCTCATCCCCTTTTAAAAGTATTGTCTTTTCCTATGGAATCAATGTGATCTTGGATCACTAAAATGAAAATGTAGAGTCTTGAGCTTGAGCCAATGTGTGTCCTTAGCATTTTCAGGGGGTCCACATTCCTAATCTATGCCATGCCAATCATTGAAATTTCTGAAATGATCATCTTGAAATAGTATTAGTTCAATGAGCTATATGTTGTTAGTAATTACCAAAACCACACAGGGATAGTATCACTTTCAATCTCCCCCTTTTGGTAATTGATGACAACATATAGATCAAAGCTTCGACAAATGATAATAAGATTTAAATTACATCGTCGCTTTGAGAAGTATGTTATAAGCAAGAGCTCCCCCTAAATTTGTGCGTTATTTAAGATTTGCTTTTGAATGCAACTGCACAATCGATTAGGATCATGGGTCACTCTTCCATGTCACATACATCTTGGTGGAGCGCTCAAAATGACAGGAATTAAAACATGCACTCTTCACCAAGAAAAGTGAATGATCATATATGGGATATAAAAGATAATATCATCCATGCAAGCATTAAAGTAGAATATGATCAAACACATGATCATACAAGTATCTCACGCGGACATAAAGTATCAAATGAGCACACACAAACACAAAAGTTCAACAAATAGCAAGAGAGACAAAGCAGCAAAACACTCTCTCTCTCTCGAAGCCTATGATCTATACATTTCTCCCCCTTTGGCAACAAGTTAACAAAAAGTTTGAAAATGCATAGTGCTATGCGTCTCTTAGGCTTGGTCTTCGGGAGGTGGTGTAGAGAGAACTCCAAGGACGAAGGCATTAGTGGATGATGTTGGAGCTGGTGGAGTAGGTGCTGGAGGTGGCACAGAAGCTGTTGCTGGTGCAGATGAAGTAGCTCTTGTATCTAGCATTGGCACTGTAGCTTACCTCTGACTTCTTGGCACTCGCTGAAAAGCATCCGTAGTTGCCTTCCCTCTCGTCTCCTCTGCTTCCTCTTGGAGCTGCTCGACTGCAGTCTGTATCTCAGTCACCTTGAGATCAAGATCATAAAACTTTGTCTCAACGATCCTCTCCAAGCTCTCCTGATTCTGAGTCAGGCTGGCCAAGACCTTATCAATCCTCAATGTTTCCTGAGTCAGATAGCCTAGGTGTTCTTGTTTGATCTTTAAGAACACTTGAGATGCTTTCTCAGCACTTGGCATCCTTGCAGCCTTTTCTTCCTTTGACTTAGCTCTCTTCTCTCGTGCTTGTGCCGATGAAGGATCATCCTCATTCATCACAACTACGTTATCCTCAAATTCTGGGTGCAATGGTAAATGCTCCTTGTCCAACAGGTAAGTGCCTGTGCCCATCTTGGAATTGATGAGCACTTGAATGTGTGGAGCATACCCACAAGATCTTTTCTGATCTGCTGCAGTCCTCTTGATTGTCTCAACAATCATACTCTTGACTTCGAATTTTTGAGGAACATCAAATATCTGCAGCAGGTTGATTGAATGTTCTCTTATCATCTTGTGATCTCCAGATTTTGGTAACAGAGTATGCCTTAAGATTGTGTTGATTGTAGGCAGACCAGACATCAGATAATGCATAGATCCAAGCTTGTGTGTCTCCAAAGCTTTGTCGGGTATCTCCTTGTACATGTTTGCCATTGAGTTGTGGTCCTTCTTCTTGGCATACACATCCAAATCATCCTCATGCTCTTCTGGGGCATTGGTCAACTTGACCCACTCATCAACAGTTGATTGGTACCTTGTACCCTCAGACATCCATATAATTCTACCATCTGGATAGAAATGAGTTGTAGAATAGAATTGCATAATGAGCTCATCATTCCATTTGGTAAGCTTCTGTCCCACAAACTTATCAACTCCACAAGCTTTGAAGCTTTCATGCACTCCTGGGAAATAGTCTTCATTCTCATCAATGAATTCCCAATCAACCCACTTCATCTCATAGACTATAGGTTTCTTATCCAGCAGAATGGTTTCATAGAAATCATGTTGTTCCTTGGTCTGGAACCTATAGTCCATTGCAGTCCTCCTCCTCACATCATAGGGATCAGACTGTCTCCAAAGTCTCAGTCTAGCATCCTTCCTGATGTTCACGTCCTCAACCACTGGATGAGTGTCATTGTGTTCTGGAATCTTTGGTTTTAGTTTTCTCCGCACTTGGGCTTCTGCATCTTCTTCTTCAACTTTAGGCACTGGGGCCTTGTTCTTTTCTTCAGCTGGGATGTTCCTGGTGGTTTTCTTGGCTTAGAAGGCTTCTAAGCTTGAGCTGCAGCCTTGGGGGTAGTCTTGGGCTTTTGAAGTGGCAGCCCCTGACTTGATGGCATCCCCCATAAGTTTCTGGGACTTGGGTGCTGGTGCAACATACTCTTCCTCCGCATCTTCTTCTGGATCTCTCATTATTGAGGATCTACCAATGACTCTGGTAGTGGTCTTCTTGACCCTCTCCTTCCTTTTCTTTACCTCTCTAGCAGCTTCTTCAGTTGGCTTAGAGATTTCAGCAGTTGAGGGTCTGGCCTTTAGGGTTGGCACCCTATTGGCAGGGGTCTTCTTGTGCAATCCAGGCTTAGTTGTTGCAGCAGTGCCATACTCTTTTTTCAGCACTTTCTTTTTGGAGCTAACTTCCTCCTCAACAGCCACATAGTCCTCATCTTCAGAATCTGAGGTTTTCTTCTTCCTTGTTCTGGTGGCTGCCTTGGGCAAATTACTGGGAGTGCTCTTGCTGCCCTCATCATAGCTGCTTGAGGGACTAGTGCCCTGACTTAATTGCACTTGCTCTTCTCACCTGTTCTGACTATCACTTTGGTCAGACATCCTGGCAATCAAACTGACAGCAAACCCTGTGAATGGATATAGATGAGGTAGAATAGATGAGCATCACAAAGTGCAGATTTTTTGCAAAAACAAATGAGTCAAAAACTTAGTTTTATTTCTCCATAGAAATCATTTTGGAGCTACCGAATTGTTAAAATCGGTGATACCGAAGCAACTGTTGGAGTCTAAACTAGTGAACTCGGTCAGATCGAGTCACAATTCGGTGGCTCCGAGATTGCTAGTGTTTCATAGAGAATCGAGTTCGGTCCCACCGATTTGCAATTTTTGGTCAGACCAAAAAGCGCATGTGCAATGGCCTAAGACAAATCGGTGGGACCGATTTCTACAACTCGGTCGGTCCGAGATGATTTCGGCGAAGACCTAACCCTAAATTTTCGAATCAAACCTAACCTAAAGGGAGTTTTCTCTGGATAGATTGATTTCATACGTGGTAATGATCATGGCAAAGCAATGTGCTAAGAATCGGAATGAGGAATTAGCACATAAAGTGGAACTCATAACCTAGTTCGGCGGGAGTTCGCTACGACGACAACGGCGGGGCAGAATCCTGTTGACAGCGACGGAAACCAGCGGCGGGAGGTCGTTGGCGACGAGGAGACGATTCGGAGACCTGAGGCGGAAGAGCAGGACACGCGCGGGCTGAGAAGGTTTGAAGGAATTTCCAAAATCTCACCCGTGGGTATATATATCCTGACCCTGTCAGTGTGACCGAGTGGAACAACTCGGTAGCACTGAGATGCAGAATCGCAAGAGGTTGCCGCAACTCGATGTGATCGAAAAGTTCAAATCGGTTGCACCGAGATTGAAAACCTAGATTAACTCAGTGAACTCGGTGTGACCGAAATAGATGGATCAGTCAGACCGAAATGCACAAAGAGGTTTTGGAAGTTTAAGTCTATGACGAATCGGGGACTTCGAGTGCTCCTCACATAGAGTGGTTCGAATCTGACTTGATCAAACTTTGTGATGTAGCATGAATATAGTTTGAGACGAGAAAAGCATAGATAGCTAGAGAAGGTTCTTAGGCATTCTTGTCCATCCACTTGGCAAAAGAGAAAAAGCCAAACAATCAAAACAACAAGTGGATGTCCTCGAATGAGTAAAATATGCAATCAACATGCTCACACAATAAAATGGCAAATGAAATATGTGGCAAAGCATGTACAAACACTCTAGCCTCTATCAAGCAATTGGCGATGACTAGGTCATCTATATATGAGTATATTGACTTAGGAGTCAAATGAGAACATTTGATCGTAGGTCATACTCATCGTTTAAGCACAAGTGGGGTTACCACTTTTACATAAAGCATTGTTGTGTTCACACCATTAGAGTTGCTTGAGCTCAATTGATTAGAGTAAAGCTCCCCCTAGATGTGATATCCCCCCTAAGAGGGATGAACTAACCTTGGTTTTTATCGATGATGACTTCATGTAGGTGTTGAAGATGTGGATTCTCAATGTTGATGTAGATCATTTGAAGCAATCCATTGGAGTGAGTTGCACTTTCAACCTACACGGGTTAGTCCCACAAGGAACAAACAAGGATATCCATGGACCTAGAGTGATGTTCACACAAGATGATGTCCCTGAAGGAAATAGGTTACCTTGTCCCTTGTCTTACCAACAAGAGGGTCTGTGACTCCTTGAACTAGTGCAAGATGTGGAAGTTGTTTGCACTTGTCCTCGCCAAAAATGATATGAGTGAAGTATGTTGGCGGAGTCACCCTCAAGAACTCTCTAGTTCTTCTTCTTCGGGATCCATATCGTCTTGATGGGAATCCTTGGAGTTGTAGTCATACTTGATGAAGTAGAACTTGATGTAGTCTTGGGAACCACATGACCAAGGCCTTAGGAGCTTCTTCAAACGCATCAATCTCCTCTTGAAGCTTGTCCTTGCCTTTTTGCTTGTGGTCTTGTGGTGGAAGATCATCTTGAGCTTGTGTTCCTTGGAAAGAAGTAGGATCATACTTCTCTTTTTGAGGAATAAACTTCGTCTTGGGGTATTGATCTTCTTCCCACTCAACTCCATTGGCATTGAACTTTTGTTCAAAACCAATACCTTGATTCTTCCGGTGCCTTCCTTGCTTGCATACAATTTCCTCAAATTTCTTACTCCCGGCAAGGCTCTTGTAAACACCTTTCTCTATAATTCCCTTCAATAAGCTATTTTCTTGCTCAAGTGTAACTTGGCTAAGAGAATCATTAGTGGAATCAAGAGAACTACTAGAAGCAACAACATTGGATTTAACATGATTATTGTTACTACTAGAAGAAGAATCTTTCTTACTCTTGTTGCTAGATTTAACTTGTGGCATGTAAGTAGACAAGAGTAAACGCTTGGCAATGTAAGAAGAACTTTTCTTGCGAAGATCATTATTGATTGCTTTTAAGAACCCATGCTCTTGCTCAAGGTTGAGATTTTCAAAGCGTAACTTGTCATGAGTCTTTAAAAGCTCTCGATGATTTTCCAAGGTAGTTTCATGAGCTAACTTAAGAGTGTTTAGTTCTTTAGTTAGACGCTCAATCTCCTTCTTATCATCATCATTCGTTTTATCTTGAATAGTATGATTAATAGCATGTTCATCATAGTTTTCATCACTAGAGTTGTCAACAAGTAAATCATCATCAACTAGCAAATCATCTTCATCACTATTGAAATCAACATACTCGGGGTGTGATACATTTGGACCTTTAACCATGAGGCATCTTCCAATTCCTTCATTTGGTGAGTCAAATATGTCGTAGGAGTTGGTTGACACAAGTGCTAGACCGACAACACCTTCATCTTGAGTATATTCGGAGTCGGAGTGATAACTTCTCTCAGAGTGATTGTCGGAGTCGGAGCCGGATACCCACTCACAACATGAGCTTGATGTCTTCGTTTTGTGTAGCTCCTTGATGACTTGTCCTTTCTTTCTGAATCCTTGATTCTCCATGATGTTCTTCATTCATAACGATCATCTCTACTCCTTCTCTCTCTTGGTGGTGATTCTTCTCTTCTACTTCTCCTCTTGGGGTAATCTTCTCTTCTTTTGTGGCGGGCCGTACACTCATTGGAGTAGTGTCCGGGTCTTCCACAATTGTAGCAATTTCGTTCACGACTCGAAGATCTTTTGTCATTGTAGGACCTTGACTTGGAACTTCTTTCCTTGCTTCTAATCTTGTAGAACTTGTTGAAGTTCTTCACCATTAGGCTCAATTCTTCAGTGAAGGCTTGTTTCTCACTTGATGATGTAGGGGCATCACATGAGGCTTTGTAAGAACCACTTGACTTGTTCTGAAGCTCTTCCTTACCCTTGAGTGACATTTCCTGAGCAACAATTCTTCCAATCACTTCCGTTGGCTTGAGATCTTTGTTGTTGGGCATCATTTGGATCAATGTGCACATGGTATCATATTTTCCATCCAAGGCTCTTAGAATCTTCTTGATTATGAATCTATCGGTCATCTCTTCACTTCCTAAGCCGGCAATCTCATTTGTGATGAGAGCAAGCCTAGAGTACATTTCGGCGACACATTCACCATCCTTCATTTTGAACTTGTCAAGTTGACTTTGAAGCACATCCAATTTGGATTCCTTGACGGAGTCGGTACCCTCGTGCATATCAATCAAAGTATCCCAAATTTCCTTTGCATTCTCAAGATGGCTGATTTTGTTGAATTCTTCGGGGCACAATCCGTTGAAGAGGATATCACAAGCTTGAGCATTGTATCGCAGCATCTTCAACTCTTCCGCACTAGCCTCACGGTTCGGTCCTCTCCCATCAAAGAATTCACCTTGCAAGCCAATACACACAATATCACAAACGGCAGGGTTATGTCCAAGAATATGCATTTTCATCTTATGCTTCCAAATAGCAAAATTAGTACCATCAAAGTAACCTCTATGATGGTAATTTCCCTCGCTAGACGCCATACTCTCCTAGGTTGTGAAACCAAGGCTATGATCACCAAAGCTATGGAAATCAAGGAAAATGGAGACCAAGGCTCTGATACCACTTGTAGGATCGAAAGTATGTCTAGAGGGGGGGTGATTAGACTACTTGACCAAATAAAAATCTAGCATTTTCCCAATTTTATGTCTTGGCAGATTTTAACAACTTAGCACAAGTCAAGCAATCAACCTACACATGCAAGTCTAAGAGTATAGCAGCGGAATGTAAAACCTTTGCATATGAAGGTAAATGGAGGACTTTGGAGGGAGCAAACGCAATGTAGACACAGAGATTTTTGGTGTGGTTCTGATAGGTGGTGCTATCGTACATCCACGTTGATGGAGACTTCAACCCACGAAGGGTAACGATTGCGCGAGTCCACGGAGGGCTCCACCCACGAAGGGTCCACGAAGAAGCAACCTTGTCTATCCCACCATGGCCATCGCCCATGAAGGACTTGCCTCACTAGGGTAGATCTTCACGAAGTAGGCGATCTCCTTGCCCGTACAAACTCCTTGGTTCAACTCCACAATCTTGTCGGAGGCTCCCAAGTGACACCTAACCAATCTAGGAGACACCACTCGCCAAAAGATAGTAGATGGTGTGTTGATGATGAACTCCTTGCTCTTGTGCTTCAAATGATAGTCTCCCCAACACTCAACTCTCTCTCACATATTTGGATTTGGTGGAAAGATGATTTGAGTGGAAAGCAACTTGGGAATGCTAGAGATCAAGATTCATATGGTTGGGATGGAATATCTTCGTCTCAACACATGAGTAAGTGGTTCTCTCTCGAAAAATGTATGCTAGAAGTGTTGGCACGTTCTGATGGCTCTCCTTACTTATGAAGGAAGGGTGGAGGGGTATATATAGCCTCCACACAAAATCTAACCGTTACACACAATTTACCAAACTCGATGGGACCGAATCAGAAAACTCGGTCAGACCAATTCAGTTCAAAATTTGAATGTTAGGCTTTTCGGTGGGACCGACATGTCAACTCGGTGGGAACAATTCCATTAGGGTTAGGGCATAATGTAATCTCGTTGAGACCGACTACACAAACTCGAATCAGAAAACTTGGTCAGACCGATTCAGTTCAAAATGTGAACGTTAGGCTTTTCGGTGGGACCGACATGTCAACTCGGTGGGAGCGATTCCATTAGGGTTAGGGCATAACGTAATCTCGGTGAGACTGATTACACAAACTCGGTGGGAGCAATTTTGGTAATAAACTAACCAAAGAGTTGGTCAGGCAAACTCGATGTGTAACATCCCAAAATTCTAAATTTTGGAATGTTATAATAAATAGATAGGTTGATTGTTTGTTTGATTATTGTGTGATTGATTGAGTGAAATTCAAAACTTTTCGAAAGTTAAATGAGAGGGAATAAAAGGACTTTCCCAAACTTTCATATTTGCTTTCTGATCTCCATGAATTCAAATTCGTTTCAAATACAAAACCCTTGAGCGAAGATGATATGACTTCTTCCATTTAAATTAAATGAAAGGGTATTTGAAAATAATTGAATTTCATTTGGAAATATTTCAATTCATAAACTTCATGCAGCTCAATGATTTTCATGAGAGAAGATAAAATGACTTCTTCAAATTATATGAAATATGAGTTGGGAGTTTCAAAGAATTGAATTCAAAGTTCTTTTGAATTTATTTTCAATTTGAAGTTATTTGAGTTTTATTCAAATTATTTTTCTCCAAAAATAAAATATATGGAAATTAGGGTAACATGATTCCCTACAACCGAAAATTTGAGAGAAATAAATTTGAAATCATTTTGATATTTTTAAAATGATTTTTATTGGATTTTATTAGACAAGTAGCACTCCTTGAATTATCTAAATTTGTGTGAATTTTATTTAATGCTAGGAAAATATTCATCTTGTAGAAAATCTTTTTCTGCAAATTTTGGTATATTATATGCCTATATAAAAAATTTATTTTATTTTTTTATTCGGTTTACCTTCTGTTTCTATTTTTTTTTAAACTGTACGTGCGACCTATATTTATTTATCGCCTACATGCACAGTATAGTAGCTTCTGGCGCCCCATTGTTTTTTTCTCTTAAATAGGCTAGGCCCAGCCAGCCTTTTTTTTCTTTTTATTATCTTAGGCCGAATTTTGTAAAAAAAAAAACTACACCGCAGCGTGCGCGCGGCCGGCCGAAGGGCTTTAGGCCCATCTGCCTCTTTTCTTCTCTGTTTCGTATATTTTCGTCTACGTTTAGTTCCACATTGCCTAACCTTTAACCCCTAAACCTCTTTTCCACCAATAAATATAGACCCATAGAGCCTCCAAAAATCATCCGATTCGGGTTAAATCAATATTTTGGTTTGACTAGATCCATTTAAGAAAAATATTTTTCTCCTCTCCGGCGCGACTTCTGGAAGTTGTCTCCTCTCTCCAAAGTCGTCTTTTCTGTGCCTTATAAAGGTATCTTTTTTTTTCTTCATATACTTCCGTAGTTTATTATTTTTAAACTAATACGATAGAATAATTAGATTATCAATTAGTCTATGTATTTATACGTTAGACCTTAACCATAGCTATTTTTTCTTTCGTAAAACAGCTTGGCCCTGATTTTTCAAATAGTCATAACTTTTCACTCGTTTATCCAAATTAGATGAAACCAGCGCCTATAGCTTCATCTTGTTTTCACCTATCCAGTGAACCTGTCACATCAACTTTTTGAAATTTTCAAATTTCGAATTTTGTTCAGATTCATATTCAAACTTCTTTTGATCATATCTTTTTATCCGTAACTCCGTTTGAGTTGATTCTTTTTGCAAATTAAAGCTCTTGACCTAAACTTTCTGATAAGGCCAAATTCACATAATTTTGGTACTGCTAGAAATTGTTTTATGTTGCAAGAGCTATTTGCTTGGTTTTGATATTTTCTGAATCGACTTCTTCGATCTTTCTGGTCTTTTGAGTGATTGCTTATGTGTGGTTACTATTGCTTGCTTACGATAGATTGACCGGAGTGTGACGAGTAGAACTATCAAGAGTTATGAGTGCGAATCATCTTCATCAACATTGCAGGCAAGTTCACACTTTGACCATATCCCCTTTCATACCCAGTTTTTATGCATTAGTTTCACCCTCAAACATTGCATGAGTAGGATTGATAACATGTGGGTATTGGGAACTAGTTGATGAGGTAGGAACCAACTGCCCTGCATTCAAACCTTGGGAGTTACTATTACGTTATGCTTACATTGCCATGCTATGCTCGTAGATGTGGATTGGGTTTTGAGAGTATTCATGACAGATGTGAGATTGTTAATTAATGGTTTACTTAAGGTGGTAACTTAAACACACATCTGGGTGGATTGAGGTACTTGGGTATTCCAGGATTGCCTGTCTAGGCACCTGGGTAGACCAGGATTGCCTGTTTTTTTATGGACCACCACCCAGGCTCAAAGGGATCATGAGATTTTCATACTAGAAACTTCCGTGTGCAGCCACAAGCTATTATGGGCTCTAGCATAGTTGATTAAGTCGTGCGAACTCTTACAGGGTAGACTAGCAGATGTAGGGGGAAGTAGGTGTAACGGTCTATCCATCGTAAGGTGCTAGCGCTTCTGAAAGACTATGTCTTGGTCATCCATCTTCTCAAACACCATGTAGTGCGAGAAACCAAACGGAGGCGATCGAGTCTTGTGGGGAAAAGTGCGCAAACCTCTGTAGAGTGTATATACTAATCATGATTAGTCGTGTCCCCGGTTATGGACATCTTGAGTATCTAGTACCTGGATTATCATGTAAATCTCATCATGTTACTTTAAATGAATATTGTTGGGTTTTAATGATGATGCTTAATTGGGATTGAGAATGCTGTCAACCATTCTCAATGTTCAACAACCACCATGATAGTTAAATAAAATTTTATCCCTTTGCAGTAGGGAAAAATTGGCTTTACGCAAAACTATAACCATAGAGCTTTTCCACCAGCCAAATATGCATGTAGTGATAGCCTTTGTTCATCATTCTCTATGGTGTGAATTTGCCAGTACATTCAATGTACTGACCCTTTGTGGCTGCAACGTCTCATGTTGCAGGATTATCTTACGATGAGTAAGTGATACGTTAGGGTTACGATTTCGACACTCAACTTTGCCGTTGGTGTTGATGGGCATCCACAACCTTGTTACTTCCGCTATTTGGATTGAGGTAATAGTATTTACGTTACTTTTACATGTGATTTACCTCTCTTATAAATCCTCGAGTATTGTGTGTGTCAGCATACCGATCCAGGGATGACACTTAAGCACAGAGACTTGATCCATTCGGGTCGGGTCGCTACACGATGGGACCGAATCGCTCATTTCGGTGAGACCGAAACGTTACAAAAGGGAAACAGAGAGTTTGCATTGCAAACTCGGTGGGCCCGATTGCTTATCTCGGTTGTACCAAAACGCTACGAAGGGAAACAGAGAGTTTGCAACCCCATCTCGGTGAGACCGAGATGACTATCGGTGAGATCGAAATGACTAGGGTTTCTGGCAGTGGCTATGTCAAGTGAACTCGGTGGCGTCGGATAGAACATTTCGGTGGGGCCGAGTTTGACTTTTGGTTTGGGACATATGTGGATACGAGAAAGTGGTTGAGGGTTTTTGGAGCATATCACTAAGCATTTTGAGCAAGCATGTCATTAAGCAACACCTCCTCCCCTTTTAATAGTATTGTCTTTTCCTATGGACTCAATGTGATCTTGGATCACTAAAATAAAAATGTAGAGTCTTGAGCTTGAGCCAATGTGTGTCCTTAGCATTTTGAGGGGTCTACATTACTAATCCATGCCATGACAATCGTTGAACTTTCTGAAATGATCATCTTGAAATAGTATTAGTTCAATGTGCTATATGTTGTTAGTAATTACCAAAACGACTGAGGGATAGTTGCACTCTCAAGCGGTGTAATCGTTTAGGATGTCTCTTGGATCCGAAACGTAACGTCGAGATGTAACGTGTGGGACTGGGCGGCTTCTCGTATGTTTATTCTATGGCGATTGTCAGTAGCCACTCGCCTATCCCTGATGGTTTATGGGTCCTGTGGGAAGGACCCCCCTATCGTAGTCACTCACTTGGTGACGGTTCCAAATGCCGTCGCGGAAAGGGGTTAAAAACCATTTGTATAGCACCTTACGGTACTAGTGACCATCCACCTCAAGAACGCCATTGTTGCAACCTTGACTGAAGGAGACCAGAAGGGAGCCGCCATGGTGGGCCACGGCCATGGGCCACCGCCGCCACGCCGCTGTCATCACCACCATCATCATCCACGTTGCTGCCATCATTACCACCATTACCATCCCTTCTTCCTCCTCCATCACAGTCTCCGGATGGATTGTAGCAACTCTTGAACCCCTTATATGTGATGTTATTTGAGTAATTGTTGGCTATGGGTCTATCGATTAGTAAGTGGTTATTTAATATGTGTTGTCTAATTATGCTTGTTGCTTTGTGTTGCATATCTACCGATAATTTAGTGATGGGAGGTGTCCTATCCGTTGGCATAGTTGGAGACATCCAACTCCCCAGGCCACACATGAAGTATATACATGGTTGTGGAAACCGAGAGGCCTACGACATGACAGGTGCAGATATCTTAAGGGGAACACGATTATTCTAGGGGCACGGTTGTCCATAGAACCTAATACCTTTGTCTGGTCCTCAAACCACGAGGACCTTAATATATTTATGTTAGCTGCTTCAGGTATGGGACAAGAAGTAGGATAAATGAGTTATCTCAATAGCACATTTTGAGAGACAATGTTATGTGAGGGACCACCCACCAGAGGTAGACCAGCGTATCCTGTAATGCAGGTACTCCATCCGGTCCTTTTTACTCTGCACATTGGATTTGCCAAAAGTCAAACTTTGCTAAGTTTGACCAAATTTATATCAGAAATTATTATCATCTATAATATCTAATAAATATAATATGAAAATATATTCCAAGATGAATCTAATGATATTGGTGTTGTTATGTGAATGTCTATAATTTTTTATATAAACTTGGTCAAAGTTGGATGAGATTGACTTCGGACAAACCTAATATGCAGAGTAAAAAGGACCGGAGGGAGTACTGACTTAGTCAGAACATGGCATAGTCCTCAAACCCTATCTTCATTATGTGCCCGTACCGAACGAGGCCGTTCCTAGATGCCAGCAATCTCATCTAAAACATCACATACTTCCCTTAGTTTATTTCTTCTTCTTAGTTTAGTATTTATTTTCCATTCTCTCTAGCACTTAGTTTAATTCCTCCTTTTTACCTTTCGCTTGCAACTTACTTAAGTGAGGTATTTCCAAACTCAGGTTTGGGTGTGAGCGTGGTTGTGTAAATGATGAAACAACTGCGGGGATTGTGGTGCCATCCTATTCGCTCCCTGTGGGATCGACAAACCGTACTTATCATGAAATTGCCACATAGCCATGTGCACTTGCAAGACATCACCTTCCGATGTATACCAAAGGAAGCATGTAAGTACCCGGGGGGGGGGGGGCAACACGCTGCCCCGAGAAGTCGTCATCATCACACGTGCAAGCATGTCGTGGGCATCTGTGCCTCCGTGGTACAGGCTAGACCAGCCTACTCCAATGTATATTCAATAAAATGAAGCCTCCGATCGGTCCTCCCTCGACACTATAAATATGGGAAACCATAGCCTCACAAGGGGTTGATCTTTTTGTCTTGTAACAGACACATCGTAGCTCTCTACCATTGCAATACCAAAAAGGTTCCGGAGGATTCTGGAGGGGTCCAGAAGTCCACAAGTGGGTCCGCCACATCCCAAGGGATGGCATGAGCTGAGGGGAGGTGCCCTGGCCTTATTGGGCTAGGCGCACCAAATCCTCACAAGCCCACGCAGCTAGGGAAGGGAAAACAAGGGAGTCCTAGTAGGAATAGGATTGGACTTGGGAGTCGAAGTCCTCTCCCACTTGGCGCCAATTCCTATTAGGAATAGGGCTGGACTCCCAGCCCTCCCACGCACATAAATATAGGGGAGGAGGCGCATAAAGGACCCCCAACACATTGGCCTTGGCTGCTACCCCGTGTCTCCCTCCCGGCATAGTTCTTGTCCATGGTTTTTCGCTTAGTGAAGCCTTGCCGGTATTCCGACTCCACCACCACAATCACCACCACGCCGTTGTGCTGGTTGTGATCCCATCTACTTCTCGACCTTCTCTAGCAGGATCAACTAGGAGGAGATGTCATCGAGCCGCACGTTTGCTGAACTCGAAGGTGTCGTTTGTTCGGCACTAGATCGGTTGGATTGTGATCAGATCCCGAAGAGTACGACTAGATCAACCATGTTATATACGCTTCCACTTTCGGTCTAGGAGGGTACGTGGACACACTATCCCCTCTCATTTCTATGCTTCTCCTAGATAGATCTTGGGTGTGCGTAGGGATTTTTTTAATTTTCATGCTTTGTTGCCCATCACAAACCTGATCGACTCCTTCCGACATCTTGCAGACAGGCTCTCCAATATCCGCGAGCTTGTAGGGAATGAGGTAGACGAGGAGCGCATATGGGCCACCATGGCGGTGGCATTCTGCATCCTCACTGGGCTTGACCACCGCGACTCCTTCTTCATGGTGGATGCCATTATGGAGGACCTGGCGCCAGGGGACCGCGAGAAGTACCTGAGGGCCATGGCCAGTCATATCTTGTCTGTGGTGCGGCTGGATAAGGAGGAAACTTCATAGGCCCTTAGGAGTTGTTGGAGGCGGGTGGGAGGTCGTCCAGGAATGCACCATTGCCCCCCCCCCCGGGGCCTCAGCGAGGATGATGACGCCTTGGGGGACCAATGCCACCTCCTTGGTGCTCTCAACCTCGGGCTTGACGTGGCCGTTGTTATCGTTGCTGATGACGGATGCCCCTGATCAGGAAGTTTTCCTTCCTTGTTCGTAGTTTTGGTACAAAACCCTATAGCATAGCGATGCTGGGGCTAAAAGAATGTAATTAGCATGCACATTCTTGTTCCTAATAGGTCATAGGATGCTGCGCTATTGTTAAGGGTGTGCAAGAAATGTCGGTCCTCCCGGGTTGTTCTTATATGTTCATGGGAATCCCACATTGCCGGGGTGACTGCCTCTGATAACAAGAGAGTATGACATAGATACATTGGAGCAGACACTACTTCAGGAAGGTCCTAATGTGACACATGTATAGGAGACCAATCCACCAAACTGTGTGTGATGCATCAATCTCAAACGGTATTGTAACAAAATTGTCGCCAATAAAATGAATTGTGTGTGATGGCGAAAATGTCAAGCACGATTCAGATTAGAGTTGTGTGTGTGATACATGCCATACAGTTGATACATACGAATTGTTTGCGATGAGCCAAAAGAATAAAAATGGCCAGCCAAATCAAGGTGTGTGTGATAGACGACATACAGTTCAATTGGATGAACTATTTGCGGTGAGCTAAAACAATAGAAAATGTCATCCAGATCAAGGTGTGTGCGATAGATGGCATACAGTTCACTCGGATGAACTGTTTGGGATGAGCCAAAACAGCAGAAGTGGTTAGCTAGATCAAGGTGTGTGCGATAGACGGCATACATTTCACTCGGATGAAATATTTTCAATGAGCCAAAATAAACACAAACAATTCAGCTTAACAAGATGCGTGTGATACACGACAAACAAGTCAGTAATCAGAACTGTGTGGGAAGACCGGTAATAACACACATGGTTCCTGCTAATTAAGTCATGTGTGTTGTGGGCAAATGGTTGCCGGTATAGAATTGTCAACGGTTGCTGAAATCATCATCGACGGGTTTCATAGTTTAGTCCGTGTGCGATGTGATTTTCTCTGTCTTCACAACATCTATGCCCGGTCTACTGAACAACTTATATCTTTATAAAAACATGATTGCATAACCAAATTAAACATCCAGTTGCATAACTGAGTATATACAACATTCACACACAGCTCAATAAACAATTACATGCATACTGAAATAGGAGAAGTCATCATCTAATCACTACAAAAAAAGATACATCCCTGACATTGTTGGGGAATGTTGCATGGGAAACAAAAAATTTCCTACGCTCACCAAGACCAACTAGGAGATTACCATCTACGAGAGGAGAGATTGCATCTACATACCCTTGTAGATCGCTAAGAGGAAGCGTTAAGAAACACGGTTGATGTAGTCGAATGTATTCGTGATCCAATCACGATCCGTCCCACAAACTCTCGATCCAAGTGCCAAACGGACGGCACCTCCGTGTTCAACACATGTACGGCTTGATGACGCCTTCACCTCCTCGACCCAGCGAGCGATGGTGAAGTAGTAGCTCAAGTCCTCCGGCAACACGCCGGTGTGGTGGCGGGGGTGGTGGAGAAATCTCAGCAGAGCTTCGCTAAGCACTACGGAGAAGAAGATGGCTATGAGGGAGAGGAAGAGCAGCGCTGTGGCACTATAGATGCGTATGGGGTCTGCTGCCCTCTCTCCCCTCCTCTATATACAAGGGGAAGGGTGGAGGAAGGGGCGCCTCTAGATTCCATCTAGGAGTGGCGGCCACCACGGGGAAACCCTGGATGGGTTTGGGCGCCACCTCCTTGGTGCCTTGGTCCCTAAGGCAAGTGGAGGAAACCCTAGGGAGGCGCCCCACCTTCTCAAGCGACATGGGAAGGGGGCTTGGGGGCGCACAACCCCTTAGCGGGCTGGTGTGCCCCCTCCTCTAGGCCCATGAGGCCCCCCAACACTTGCCGGGGCCTCCCGAAACCCCTTTCGGTCATGGTGGTCATCACCCGGTACCCCCCAGAACACTTCCGGACTCCAATACCCTTCGTCCAATATATCAGTCTTCACCTCCGGACCATTCCGGAGTCCTTGTGATGCCTGGGATCTCATCCGAGACTCCAAACAACCTTCGATAACCACCATAATGACTCAACTATACTTATATCGTCACCAAACGTTAAGTTTGTAGACCCTGCGGGTTCGAGAACTATGTAGACATGACTCAGACACCTCTACGATCAATAACCAATAGCGGGATTTGGATGTCTATATTGGTTCCCACATATTCTATGAAGATCTTATTGGTCGAACCTCGATATCAAGGATTCAATTAATCTTATCGGGTATGTTACTTGCCCGAGATTCGATCGTCGGTATCTCCATACCTAGTTCAATCTCGTTACCGGCAAGTCTCTTTACTCATTACGTAATACAAGATCCCGTGGCTAACTCATTAGTCACATTGCTTGCAAGCTCATTGTGATACTGTATTACCGAGTGGGCCCTAAGATACCTCTCTGTTATACGGAGTGACAAATCCCAATCTTGATCCATGCCAACTCAACATACACGCTTGGAGATACATGTAGAGCACCTTTATAGTCACCCTGTTACGTTGCGATGTTTGGTACACACAAGGTACTCCTCTGGTGTCAGTGAGTTGCATGATCTCGTGGTCATAGGAACATATACTTGACATGCAGAAAACGATAGCAATAAACTTGACACGACCATATGCAACGTTCATAATTTGGGTCTTGTCCATCACATGGTTCTCCTAATGATGTGATCCCGTTATCAAATGACAACTCATGTCTATGGCTAGGAAACCTTAACCATCTTTGATCAACGAGCCAGTCTAGTATAGGCTCACTAGGGACACGTTGTTGTGTATGTATCCACACATGTATCTAAGTTTTCGATCAATACAATTCTAGCATGGATAATAAACGATTATCATGAACAAGGAAATATGATAATAACCAATTTATTATTGCCTCTAGGGCATATTTCCAACAGACATTATGGCTCGAACGAATTTTTTTCCTGTCATGGTTATGACACATCTATGGCGATAATTGTGACAAAAGCATGTATCATCATAGATGTAGTGGGGTCCTACTTCTATGACAAAAAATCATGTCAGAAAATGGACTTTTCATCGTGGGCAGGCCAGAGACGCACCAGTATGACATTTTTTGGGCCAGCCATGACGGAAAAAAATCATGGTAGAACCGAGGGCGAGGAAAATTTCGGGGAGTTCCTAGTTACAGTGGGTGGTCGGGGCCGAGCGATGGACTGTGGTACGCACATGTCTGTTGGCTGTGGATGAACAGTTCCTAGTGGGGGTTGGATGAACTGGACCCCATGGTAGTAGGCCATTGTCACTGGATGAACATGACCCTGAGGAGGCCACCACACCCCAAGCAGTTTGGCGGTGGATGAACAGGACCCCGTGGAGGCCGGATGAACAGTAGCCAGTGGAGGCTGGATGAACAGTGGCCTATGGATGAACAGTAGCTGGTGGAGGCAGTCGGAAGCCACAGTGGATGAACAGTAGTAGGTGGAGGCTGGAGGAAGTCGATGGTGGATGAACAGTAGTTTGTGGAGGCTGGAGCGAGGACGTAGATGGTGGATGAATAGTAGCCCGTGGAGTCCCATTTTGCGGTACATCACACCCCTCCGGATGAACAGGACCGCATTTCGACCGTAGGCGCTCGAAGAGGTCTATTTCCTCCATTTTGCGGTACGCCACACCCCTCTCAATGAATAGGACACCATTTCGATCGTAGGCACTCGAGCAGAAGTCTGTTTCCTCCATTTTGTGGTACGCCAGACCCTTCCTGATGAACATGACCCTTTTTCGACCATATGCGGATGAACAGAAGGTTGTTTTTCCTCTGTTTTGTGGTACGACAGACCCTGTTTCGGGTTTTCCGTCCAAGCCGGCCGGCTCCCGATGAAGAGGAGGCCATTGCTACCGCCCGTTGCCTATCCATGCATGTACATGAGACATGGCCGTACGTATGCTCAAGTACGCGTTTGAGACCCCAACCATATGTACGTACGTGCCCGTAGTTTTTGCAGCATGGTTGTACGTACGTGTACTTCATTTAGACGGGACTGCGTGGGCTGCTATGTAGGGGCCGAACTATACTAGGACGCGTGCCGCTGCTTGCTCGGCCATGGTTCATCCTTGCAAAGACACCGATCGGCCAGTTTGTACATAATGTTGGCGACCAGATAGACAACACTACCTACGCTTCGACCGGGTGGGTCCTAGCTATTAGGGAGGATAAGGAGGCACTTCTTTGCGTGCGAAGATATATCTGGTGGGTCCCTGTTATCAGGGGGAGGAATCATTTTATTTTGCGCGTAATATGGAGGGACTTCCTTGCGTCCGAAGATGTAGCTAGTGGGTCCAGCTATCAGCGTCACTGCGTGCGGTCGTCTTCCGATGCCTGCCATCAATTGACCATCTTGACCACGCCACGCCGAGAGCACCAAGGCGGTGAACGACGGTGAGGCCTAGGAAGGGAATGAGGTGGAGCGGGGGAAGACGCGGTATTGGATGCCCATGCGAAGGGGAGTACGAGGGTTATCTGGTTCGGCTGCGGTGTGGGTGAGTACAGTTGAGTACGCCGTTGCCGGAGCATAACATGAGGCGTGGGTGAGTATAGGGATGGCATGGCCAGCAGTTGTGATGCCCCCTATTCAATCGTACACTAATCATACACACACATGTGTACGATCAAGATCAGGGACTCACGGGAAGATATCACAACACAACTCTAGACACGAATTAAAATAATACAAGCTTTATATTACATGCCAGGGGCCTTGAGGGCTCGAATACATAGCTCGATACGCAAGAGTCAGCGGAAGCAACAATATCTGAGTACAAACATAAGTTAAACAAGGTTGCCTTAAGAAGGCTAGCACAAAAGCAACACGATTGAAGAGGCAAGACCTCCTACCTAGGACCTCCTAACTACTCCTGGCCGCCGGCGGCGGTCTCCACGTAGTAGTAGGTACCCTCGGGATAGTAGTAGTCGACGGGGTGGCATCTGGCTCCTGGGATCCACCATCTGGTTGCAACAAACGGAAAGAAGGAAGAAGGGGGAAAAGGGGTAGCAAAGTAACCGTGAGTACTCATCCAAAGTACACGCAAGCATTAGAACTATACTAAGTATGCATTGGTATCAAAGGAAGGGATGTATATGTGGACTATACTGTAGGATCCTAGAATAGAGGGGAAGGCCTAGCCTATCAAAGACTAGCATCTTCAAGCATCTTGCAGCATTCAGAAGAGTACATAATAGCAGTTTATAATTAACACCCGGATATCCTTCCTCGACTCCCTACGAGAAAGTAGTCCTGGAGCCAACATATCCATCACATGTCTCAAGTATCCATTTCTAGTTGTAATAGATCGGGATACAACTCCGAGCGTCCATTACCGTGGACATGGCTATTCGAATAGATAAACTTCTCTGCAGGGGTGTACCACATTACCCAACACGTTTGATTACTCTAGTGGGACACACTTTCCTGGGTCAATGCCCGGGCTCAGAAGATCAACGTATCGTAGCCCTACCTAGGCTCAACAGAGAGGTCCCCTCCGGTCTACATCCTAAGCACTCCGGGGTCTTGGGCCCATCGCCGGTTGCACTCAGGGTCATTGTGCGTAGGGGGATACTTGCACCACCTCTGCCTGGATGGCGTGATCTGGTCCAGCTACAATGCTGAACTGGACGTCTGACAAAGCTTCGAGTGATACTACGACGCCGAGTGCCCATAACTGTTCATGCGTGGTGGTTAGTGCGTAAAGGCCAGTGGACAACTCAGATCAAATACTCAAACCCTTAGTGTGTTGGGAGCTCGCGGAGACAAGCAGAGACTCACGATCATGTGACCCCATCGCCCCGTCTCGAGGAAATACAGCAAGGGCTAGCCCAGCTCACTCGGGGGTGGCCTGCCTGCCCGGCCGTGCCTCGTAATTATCTCATGGGTGCTCTCCGGGCCCGCCCGGCTTTCACATCAACTCACGGGTACCCCTCAGGGCCGACCCGACTAACTACAGACTGTCGGGAACTCAGGTCCACCTCAACTCAGCTGGTACCGCCTGTCCCTTCAGTGCTACAGTAACAGTTCACGGGGGCTATATGTAAAGGTAACTGTGTGTCCGTAACATCAAGGGGGGACCCGAGGAATCACCCTCGATGGAATCCACTCAATGTAATCATCAAGCTGAACTTAGGAGGAATCACCATCGAGGTTCGCACTTGAGGTGTTGCACGACAGAGTCGTATCGGGAGTGGTGAAGGAGGAATCACCCTCGATGACTGATGTTTGCTTGAACTATGTTGGTATTTCCCCAAAGAGGAAGGGATGATGCGGCACAACAACAGTAGGTATTTCCCTCAGTGATGAGACCAAGGTTATCGAACCAGTAGGAGAACCACACAACACTACGTAAAAAACACCTGCACACAAATAACAAATATTCGCAACCCGACGTATTAAAGGGGTTGTCAATCCCTTTCAGGTAACGGTGCCAGAAATTGGCAAAAGGATGGGAGAAAGTAGTAATAGATTGCATAAATAGATCGCAAATCAAATAAAGTGCTGCAAGGTATTTTTGTATTTTTGGATTAATAGATCTGAAAATAAAGGAAAATAGAAATAGATCGCAAAGGGAAATATAATAAATAAGAGACCCGGGGGTCGTAGATTTCACTAGTGGCTTCTCTCGAGAAAAATAGCAAATGGTGGGTAAACGAATTACTGTTGGGAAATTGATAGAACTTCAAATAATCATAATGATATCTAGGCAATGATCATTATATAGGCACCACGTCCAACATTAGTAGACCGACTCTTGCCTGCATCTACTACTATTACTCCACACATCGGCTGCTATCCAGCATGCATCTAGTGTATTAAGTTCATGGAGAAATGAAGTAATGCAAAAACAACGATGACATGATGTAAACAAGATCTATTTATGTAGAAATAGACCCCATATTGTTATCCTTAATAGCAACGATACATACTTGTCGGTTCCCCTTCATCCACTGGGATCAAGCACCGTAAGATCGAACCCATCACAAAGCACCTCTTCCCATTGCAAGATAAATAGATTAAGTTGGCCAAACAAAACCCAAATATCAGAGAAGAAATACGAGGCTATAAGTAATCATGCATATAAGAGATCAAAGAAGACTCAAGTAACTTTCATGGATAAAAACATAGATCTGATCATAAGCTCAAAGTTCATCGGACCCCAAGAAACACACCACAAAAAAGAGTTACATCATATGGATCTCCAAGAGACCATTGTATTGAGAATCAAAAGAGAGAGAGGAAACCATCTAGCTACTAAGTATGAACCCATAGGTCTATAATGAACTACTCACGCATCATCAGATATGCACCAATGGGCATGATGAACCCCTCCGTGATGGTGTCTAGATTGGATCTGGTGTTTCTAGAACTTGCGGCGACTGGAATTGATTTTCGTCGACTCCCCTAGGGTTTCTGGAATATTGGGGGTATTTATAGAGCAAAGAGGCGGTGCAGGAGGCCACCGAGGTGGGACAACCCACATGGGCGCGCCTAGGGGCCCAGGCGCGCCCTGGTGGGTTGTGCCCCCCTCGAGGCACCCCCGAGGTGCTTCTCCGGCCCATTGGGTGTCTTTTGGTCCATATAAATTCCACAAAATGTTTCGCTGCATTTGGACTCCGTTTGGTATTGATTTCCTACGATGTAAAAAACAAGCAAAAAACAACAACTGACACTAGGCACTATGTCAATTGGTTAGTACCAAAAATGATATAAAATGATTATAAAACATCCAAGAATGATAATATAATAGCATGGAACGATAAAAAATTATAGATACGTTGGAGACGTATCAGCATCCCCAACCTTAATTCCTGCTCGTCCTCGAGTAGGTAAAAGATAGAAATATAAGTTTTGATGTGGAATGTTGCCTAACATGTTCATCAGAATTTCTTTCTTTGTAGCATGGACATTTAGACTTAATAGGTTCAGAGCAACAGTCTAGTTTTGACATGAGGACTTTAATACTCAAGCATATCAACAAGCAACCATGTCTTTGAAAATATCAACACTAAAGCAAGTTATCCCTAGCCCATTATGCTCAATCATTGATCCATTCATGAAACACACTCGCACATTAGCTACACCCAATGCTCAAGTACGATCATAGTGCCCCTTAATTGGTGCTTTATAAGAGAAGGTGGAGACTCAAAATAAAAGTAAAAATTGAATAAAGTAAAAGAAAGGCCCTTCGCAGAGGGAAGTAGGGATTTGTAGAGATGCTAGAGCTCAAAGCAAAAAGGATAGATAAAAATATTTTGGGAGGCATGCTTTTCCTGTCAACGAAAACGATCGAGTAGTTCCCAATACTTTCCAAGCTAGATATATCATAGGCGGTTCCCAAACAAAACATAAAGTTTATTCCTTTTTCCACCATACTTTCACTTTCCATGGATAGCCGTATCCACGGGTGCCTTCCATACCAACACTTTCCAATGAGTTTACTATTTGACAACATAAAGTAAATTCATTGTTCATTTCGGGATTGGGCATCCCTAATACCTTTGCCGTATTCTCATGCAATGACAAGTGAATAAACACACATCATGAGAATAACACATCTAGCATGGAAATATATTAGCCACCCCCTACCGTTTAATGAGCGGTACGAGCACACAAAAGAGAAGTTTATTTTGAAATTTAGAGATGGCACATACAAATTTGCTTAGAACGGCAAAAGAATACCGCATATAGGAAGGTATGGTGGACTCATATGGCAAAACTGGTTTAAAGGATTTTGGATGCACAAGTAGTGATCATACTTAGTGCAAAATGAAGGCTAGCAAAAGATTGAGAAGCAAGCAACCAAGAAAGGATAAATTTCACAAGCGAGCATTAAGCGTAATTAACACCAAATAATGCACCACAAGTAGGATGTAATTTCATTGCATAACTATTGACTTTCGTGCTTGCATAGGGAATCATAAACCTTAACACCAATATTCTTACTACACAATTACTCATAACATGACTCACATATCACTATCATCATATCTCAAAACTATTACAAAGAATCAAGTTTATTTTTTGAATGATCTTCATGAAAGTTTTTATTATATCTTCCTTGGATATCTGTCACTTTGGGACTAGATTTCATATGTTGCTTTTGATAGCTCAAACAAATATAAGTGAATATCATGAGCATAAATATTTCCTTCTCTCAAAATAATTTAAGAGAAGCAAGAGAGAATTTCTTAATTTTTTACTAACTCTCAAATAAATATAAGTGAAGCATGAGAGAATTTCTTCAAAAATAAGAAAGCACACTGTGCTAAAAAATATATAAGTGAAGCACTAGAGCGATTCCATAGCTCATAAAGATTTAAGTGAAGCATAGAGAGCAATTCTAACAAGTCATTGCATAATTTTGGCTGTCTCAAATAGGTGTGTCCAGCAAGGATTCATGACTTAAAACAACAAGCAAAACAAGAAAAGACTCATATCATACAAGACGCTCCAAGGAAAACTAATAATATGTGACGAATAAAAATATAGTTCCAAGTAAAATACCGATGGTCGTTAGAAGAAAGAGGGGATGCCACTCGGGCATCCCCAAGCTTAGTTGCTTGCTTCTCTTTCGATAATAGCTTGGGATGCCATGGGCATCCCCAAGATTAGGCTCTTCTTATTATTCCTTCATCCATCATAAAATCAATCGAAACTTGAAAACTCCAATCACACAAAACTCAACAAAACCTTCGTGAGATCCGTTAGTATAAGAACGCAAATCACTACTATAAATACTGTTGCAAACCCATTTATATTTTATTCTTGCATTATATCTACTGTATTCCAACTTTTCTATGGCAAAAACTTTTCAAAGGAAACCACAGAATCATCAAAACAAGCACACAACGCAAAGAAAACAGAATCTGTCAAAAACAGAATAGTTTGTAGCAATCTGCATATTTCAAATACTTCTGTAACTCAAAATATTCTGAAAAATTATGACCATGTGAGAAATTTGTATATTGGTATTCTGAAAAAAGAATTGGTATTTTATCACGCTTCTGTGATTTTTAATAATTCTGAGATTGGCGTGCAAAGTTTCTATTTTTTTCAGCAAGATCAAATCAACTATCACCCAACATGATCCCAAAGGCGTTGCTTGGCACAAAAACTAATTAAAACACAAAAAACACAATCATAACAGTAGAATAATTGTACAAACACTCAATAACCGAAAGCAAAAGACAAAAATAAATTTTATTCATTGGGTTGCCTCCCAACAAGCGCTATAGTTTTACGCCCCTAGCTAGGCATAAAGCACGGATCTAAGTGTTGTCATATTTGTTTTAGATCCATAAGATGCCCTAATGATTGATTCATATGGTGGCCTAATTCTTGTTCTAGGGAAGTGTTCCATACCCTTCCTTAGTGGAAATTGAAATTTAATATTACCTTCTTTCATATCAATCACGACACTGATAATACATAAAAATAGTCTACCAAGAATAATTGGACAAGACGGATTGCAATCAATATCAAGAACAATAAAATCTATGTGAACATAATTCCTATTTGCAAGAATAAGAACATCATTAATTGTTCCCATAGGATTTTTAATAGTAGAATCCGCCAAGTGCAAATTTAGAGAACACTCTTCAATATCGGTAAGACCAAGCACATCACATAAATATTTCGGAATTGTGGAAACACTAGTACCCAAGTCACACAAAGAAAAACACTAATAATTTTTAAACTTAACTTTGATAGTAGGTTCCCATTCATTATGTAATTTTCTAGGAATTTAAACTTCTAATTCCAACTTTTCTCCTAAAGCTTTCATCATATCATCAACAATATGTTTAGTAAAAGCTTTATTTTGGTCATAAGCATGGGGTGAATTTATCATGGATTGCAAAAAAGAAATACAATCAATCAAAGAGTAACTATCATAATTAAAGTCTTCGTAATCCAAAAGAGTGGGCACATCACTATTTAAAGTTTTGACCTCTTCAAACCCACTTTTATCAATTTTCTCAACAAGATTTTCACCCTCTGAATTATCGGGACACCTTCTAGATTAAGTTGACTCTTCTTCAATCTCTTTTTCATCAATATTAATTTTGCTAAACAAATAATCAATAGAGGAAACACCAATCATTTTAAGATCTTCATCAATTTTATGAAAGCAATCACGAGAAAACGCTTTTTCTAAAAATTCTCTTCTAGCTCTAAGCATAGCGGTTCTTTTCTTACTTTCATCCATAGAAACATAAAGAGCTTTAATTGATTCTTCTACCTTAGGCACAAAAAATTTCATCTTGAGATTTTCCACATCATGAGAAATTCTATCAATACTTCTAAACATATCATCAATCTTATTCGGCTTCTCTTCTATTGTAGCATTGAAAACTTTTTGAGTATTGATGAATTCTTTAATATTACTCCCAAGATCAGGGGTGTTCCTATTATTATTATAAGAAGGATTACCATAGGAATTACTAAAATTATTAGAGGAATTCTAGGAAAAGACCTAGGATTAAAATTACATCTATAAGCATTGTTATTGAAATTGTTTCGCGAGATAAAATTCACATCAATGGCATCACTATTTTGCTAAATCAAACTAGACAAAGGCACATCATTAAAATCTATAGGAGCACTTTTATTAGCAACCAATTTCATAAGAGCATCAACTTTTTCACTCAAAGAAGAAATTTCTTCAACCGAATTAACTTTTTTACTAGTAGGAGCCCTTTCGGTATGCCATTGTTAATAATCTGCCATAATATTATCAAGCAATTCGGTGGCTTCACCCAAAGTAATTTCCATAAAAGTACCACCCGCGGCGGAATCTAAAGGATTACGAGAAACACAATTCAACCCCGCATAAATGTTTTGTATGATCATCCAAAGGTATAACCCATGAGTTGGGCAATTCTTTAGCATCAATTTCATCCTTTCCCAAGATTTTGCAAAATGCTCATGTTCAACTTGGTTGATATTCATGATCTAGGTTCTAAGGGAAATAATTTTCGCGGGTGGAAAATACTTAGTAATAAAAACATCCTTGCACTTATCCCAAGAATCGATACTATTGCGAGGCAAAGAAGAAAACCACATTTTTGCACTATCTCGCAAAGAAAATGGAAATAATTTCAACTTCAAAACATCATTGTACACATCTTTTTTAGTTTGCATATCGCATACTTCCACGAATGTGTTAAGATGGGACGCGGCATCCTCATTAGGAGTACCGAAAAATTAATCTTTCATAACAAGATTCAGCAAAGCGGTATTAATATCACAAGACTCCGCACTTGTGGCAGCAGGAGAAATTGGAGTCCTAAGAAAATCATTGTTGTTGGTATTGGAGAAATCACACAACTTGGTGTTCTCTTGAGTCATTGTGACAACGCAACAAGATAGCACTCAAAAACAGATCTGACGTGAAAATGGCGAACAAAAAAAGGGCGAATAAAATGACAAATTTTTGTGAAGTGGGAGAGAGGAAAACGAGAGGCAAATGGAAAATAATGTAAATTGCAAGGAGATGAGATTTGTGCTTAGGAACCTGGTAGATGTTGATGATGACTCCCAGGAAATGGCGCAATAAATTCCTTTTGATGTTTGCTTGAACTACGTCGGTATTTCCCCAAAGAGGAAGGGATGATGCAGCAGAACAACGGCAGTTATTTCCCTCAGTGATGAGACCAAGGTTATCAAACCATTAGGAGAACCATGCAACACTACGTAAACAGCACCTGCACACAAATAAGAAATACTCACAACCCGACTATTAATGGGGTTGTCAATCCCTTTCTGGTAACGACACCAGAAATTAGCAAAAGGACGGGAGGAAGTTGTAATAGATTGAAAAAATACATCACAAATCAAATAAAGTGCAGCAAGGTATTTTTGTATTTTTGGATTAATAGATCTGAAAATAAAGGCAAATAAAAATAGATCGCAAAGGAAAATATAATAAAGAAGAGACCCGTGGGCCGTAGATTTCACTAGTGGCTTCTCTCAAGAAAAAGAGCAAACGGTGGGTAAATGAATTACTATTGGGAAATTGACAGAACTTCAAATAATCATGACGATATCCAGGCAATGATCATTATATAGGCATCACGTCCAAGATTAGTTGACCGACTCCTGCCTGCATCTACTACTATTACTCCACACATCGACCGCTATCCAACATGCATCTAGTGTATTAAGTTCATGGAGAAATGGAGTAATGCAATAAGAATGATGACATTATGTAGACAAGATCTATTTATGTAGAAATAGGCCCCATCTTGTTATCCTTAATAGCAATGTTACATACCTGTCGGTTCCCCTTCTGTCACTGGGATCAAGCAACGCAAGATCGAACCCATCACAAAGCACCTCTTCCCATTGCAAGATAAATAGATCAAGTTGGCAAAACAAAACCCAAATGTTGGAGAAAAAATACGAGGCTATAAGTAATCATGCATATAATAGATCAAAGAAGACTCAAATAACTTTCATGGATAAAAACATAGATCTGATTATAAACTCAAAGTTCATCGGATCCTAAGAAACACACCGCAAAAAAAGAGTTACATCATATGGATCTCCAAGAGACCATTGTATTGGGAATAAAAAGAGAGAGAGGAAGCCATCTAGCTACTAACTACGGACCCGTAGGTCTACAATGAACTACTCACGCATCATTGGAGAGGCACCAATGGGCATGATGAACCCCTCCGTGATGGTGTCTAGATTGGATCCGGTGTTTCTGGAATTGCGGCGGCTAGAATTGATTTTCGTCGACTCCCCTAGGGTTTCTGTAATTGGGGTATTTATAGAGCAAAGAGGCGGTGCAGGAGGCCACTGGGCGTGCCCTGGTGGGTTGTGCCCCCCTCGGGGCACCCCCGAGGTGCTTCTCTGGCCCATTGGGTGTCTTCTGCTCCATAAAAATTTCATAAAAAGTTACGTTGCATTTGGAGTCCATTTGGTATTGATTTCCTGCGTTGTAAAAAACAAGCAGAAAACAACAACTGGCACTGGGCACTATGTCAATAGGTTAGTACCAAAAATGATATAAAATGATTGTAAAACATCCAAGAATGATAATATAACATCATGGAACAATCAAAAATTATAAATATGTTGGAGACGTATTAATGATCACGACCGAATAGCTACACTACAAAGTTATCATCGGGAGTGCGTTATAGGGTATCACCCTCGGCACTCGATAGTAGCTCTGCTGAGTCGAGCAAGAAAGGGGGTGTGATGGGATGTGCCGGGCTCTGTACGTCGATCACGTTCATTGAGTCATCGGTCATCAAGCTGAGGCAATTGGGACAAGGTGAGGGATCACTTAGTGATCACTAACCAACCTATACTATGCAGTTTAGGATAAGCAGGTAAGGTACAATGAGCAGGTTTCAAAAGCAAGCTATGCAACAAAATAGGAGCAATCAATAACAGTAGCAAAATCTAATGCAAGCATGAGAGAATGGAATGGGAGATATCGAAATGATTAAGGGGGGTTGCTTGCTTGGTTGCTCAAACGAGATGGAGGGGTTGTCATCGATGTAGTCGATCACAGGGGTAGCATTGGTCTAGGGGTCTACCGGAGAGAAGAGGGGGAAGAAATAGTAAATACAAAGCACACAGATGCATCACTAAGCATGACATGACGATACGCGGTGCTAGGGGTGTTCTAACACAGGGCTACACGATACCAGTGAAGGGTGAAAACATCCGAGATTGTTTTCCCGGTGTTTGGCATTTCCGGACATATGAACCGGAGGGAGAAGGTTGCATGTAATCAGACGAATGGATTGTGTAATCAGATTTGTCTCATCTTTCTGAGCAACTTTCATGTACAAAGTTTTTTCATCTGAGTTACGGATTATTTTATATTAAAATTTTAAAGTTTTAAAATATTTTCTAGAATTATTTTAAATGAAAAATATATATTACATCAACATGACATCAGTGGTCAACTCTGACCGTTGACCAGTCAATCTGACAGGTGGGTCCTACTGTCATAGACTAGTTGCTTAAGCAAGTTTAATTGGACTAATTATACAATTAGGTTAATTTTAAAAATGTTAATTAGGGTTAATTAAATTGATTAATTAAGTTAATCAATTAAACATATATTTATTTTAATAAATTTTTTAAGAAATCATTTTTAAACGTTTAAGAGGCTGGGCCCCACCGGTCGGTGGCTCAGCCGAGCCACCAGGGGCTTAACGGGCACGTGCTAACGGGGCGGGCGCGACCCGATCAGGCGCACGCCCAGGGGCGCGCGAGCGTGGGCGATGGCGGCCCCTAGCGGCGCAGAGGGGAAGCGACCGGAGCGGGTGCGAGGCCGATGAAATGCGCGGCCGCGGCCAGGGAGCTTTGTGCGTGCGGACGAGCTCAGCGGAGTGATGACCCACAAGTATAGGGGATCAATTGTAGCTCTTTTCTATAAGTAAGAGTGTTGAACCCAACAAGGAGTAGATGGAAATGACAAGTGGTTTTCAGCAAGGTAATGTCTGCAAGTGCTGAAATTGTAAGTAGCAGAGTAGTTTGATAGCAATATAATTTGTAACGAGCAAGTAGCGATAATAGTAACAAATGTGCAGCAAGGTATCCCAATCCTTTTGAGGCAAAGGACAGGCCAAAATGGTTTCTTATGATAAGCAAAGTGTTCTTGAGGGTACACGCGATTTTCATCTAGTCACTTTCACCATGTTGGTTTGATTTTGTTCGCTACTTTGATAATTTGATATGTGGGTGGACCGGTGCTTAGGTGTTGTTCTTACTTGAACAAGCCTCCTTATGATTAACCCTCCCACAAGCATCCGCAACTACGAGAAAAGTATTAAGAATAAATTCTAACCATAGCATTAAACTTTTGGATTCAATCGGTCCCTTACGGAATAGCGCATAAACTGGGGTTTAAGCTTCTGTCACTCTCGCAACCCATCATCTAATTGCTACTCCACAATGCGTTCCCTTAGGCCCAAATATGGTGAAGTTTAATGTAGTCGACGTTCACATGACACCACTAAGGGAATCACCACGTGCATACTATCAAAATATGAAACACATATCAAGTTCACATGATTACTTGCAACATGATTTCTCCCGTGACCTCAAGAACAAAAGTAACTAATCACAAATGATAATCATGCTCAAGATCAGAGGGTTATTAAATAGCATATTGGATCTGAACATATAATCTTCCACCAAATAAACCATATACCAATCAACTACAAGATGTAGTCAACACTACTAGTCAGCCACAAGCACCAATCTATAGTTCCGTAACAAGATTGAACACAAGAGATGAACTAGGGTTTGAGATGACATGGTGTTGTTGAAGATGTTGATGGAGATTACCCTCCCCAAGATGGGAGGGTTGTTGGTGATGACGATGACGATGATCTCCCCCTCCGGGAGGGAAGTTCCCCTGGCGGAATCACTCCACCGGAGGGCAAAAGTGCTCCTGCCCAAGTTTCGCCTCGAGACGGCGGCGCTCCATCCTGAAAGTCCTCTCCTTATTTTTTCTAGGTCAAAATGACTTATATACTAGAAGATGGGCATTGGAGGTGGGCCTGTGAGCACAACTCACCAGGGCGCGCTTGGGCTCCCTGGCGCGCCCAGGTGGGTTGTGCCCACCCGGTGGGCCTCCTCTGGTACTTATTTGCTCCAATATTCTTCATATATTCCATAAAAATTCTCCGTGAAGTTTCAACTTGTTTGGAGTTGTGCAGAATAGGCAGCCCGACGTAGCTTTTCCAGCTCCAGATTTCCAGCTGCCGGAATTCTCCCTGTTTGTGTATACCTTGCATATTATGAGAGAAAAGGCATTATAATTACTCCAAAAAGCATTATTATGTATAAAAACATCATAAATAACAGTAGGAAAACATGATGCAAAATGGACGTATCAACTCCCCCAAGCTTAGACCTCGCTTGTCCTCAAGCGAAAACGGAAATTGAAAAAGATGTCCACATGCTTAGAGAGAGAGGTGTTGTTAAAAAAAATACGGACATAGAAGCACCATGTTCATTATTATAACAACAACAAACTTACGCATAAGACTTTATCAAAGAACTTTTATCATAGAGTTCTCATGAATAAGTGATAATTCATCACACTATTGAAGTATAAAGCAAAAAACTCTATTAAAAACCAACAAACTATGTTCTCAGTCAACTTCGCAACTACAATTCATCATCTTTTCAGGAAGGGTCATGTGTCGGATCCTTTAGGCAAGTCCACATACTCAACCATCATATAGTCTTCCATGATTGCTAACACTCATCGCGTACACATGAGCAAAATGTTTCAACTGGACACATAGAAAGATAGGGGCTTGTAATTCCGCCTCCCAACGTATGCACCTCACGGGTGATGTCAAACAATAATAACTCCTGCTATCTATATTCAACTGGACATATGTTCCTAGATCTTTCCTCACCACATGATGCTTGCCAAAGGAGAAAAATAAAAAGGAATAAAGAGAAAACTTTTGAATCTCTACATAAAAGTAAATACATAAAAGTAAAAGATAGGCCCTTCGCAGAGGGAAGCAGATGTTGCCATGCGCTTAGTTGTTTATATGCTCAACCCCTTTATGCAAAAGAACGTCATGTTGCATTTCCCCTTGTGATAGCGACCTTTATTATACAGTCTCTCGCTTTTGTTCTTCACCATCACAAGTTCCTGCAATGCTCAACTTTCTCTTACACTAAATGATCTCACACTTTTAGAAGTATTTTTATTGCCTTTTTGCACCGATGGCAACTTACTTGAGGATATTGCTCAATCCCTAGGTAGGTATGGTGGACTCTTGAAAATAAGATTTGGGTTTAAGGGGTTTTGGATGCACAAGTAGTATCTCTACTTAGTGCAGAATTTTTGGCTAGCAAAGGTAGGGGGCAAGCTCCACATGTTAAAGGATCTATGACAATATGACTTCTATGTGAATATAAACAAACATGAACCATTAGGTAGTCTTCCTTGTCCAACGTCAACAATTTTGGCATATGATATTTTGATGAGGTCTCACAATCACAAAATATTTCTAGGATAGTATATTTATATGTGAATCTTCTCTTCCCTTATTAATTCTTTCATGAGTTGCATCATTGACTAATGCTATGGTTGTCAATCTCTAATAAAATTTTCTACTTATACTTTTCCTTATGTGGTGTCATCACCTACCATAAGATTAGCATATGATATTTTTCATTTATTTCCTTTCTTTTCATTTATTTCCTTTCTTTTGATTTATTGCCTTTCTTTTAATTGCAACATGAAAATAAAGAAAGCAAAAACTCAAACTAAACTTTATTATATATCTCCCACACGATTACAAGGATAGATCACTAAGCAAACTCTTGAAAAGAAAGGATCAAACTAAACTTTTATTCATCTAAGGCAAAAGATCGAACTAAAATAAGTAAAGACAAAGGATAGTGGGGATGATACGATGCCGGGGCACCTCCCCCAAGCTTGGCGGAAGGCAAGGGGAGTGCCCATACCCGATACTCAATTCATGTTTGGTGATGAAGAAGAAGGTGGCGGTGATGAAGAGATCTTGTCCTCGGATTTCCATGGCAGTGGTCCACCATCATAAGAGGAGGAGTGAGTCTCACGGGTCCTGCAACTAGCAGCCAAACTCATACCTTTAAGCCTCGCCTCATATTCAAATACTTGGTTTTGGAGAACGTAGATCTGTCTTTGGAGGAAGTTGATTTGCTCGTTGAGGGTGAAGACGATGTCCTTCATGGGCTTGCCATCCACCTTGAGATCACGGGAAAGGTCCGCGATCATGAGGTGATTGGCATTGAGTCCATGCTCTACCGTCCCCTTGCAGCGGAAGACATCTTGTTCCATAGCTTCAAGCCTGGCCTCCATGGTTCCCGTCCCCTTAGGACCAGGAACATCACGGAGGTGAAGCACCCCCTCATGCATCTGGATGACTTGAGGGTGCTTCACCACCTCCCGCAAGTATGGGTTGATGATGTTCTTGAAGAACTTGTCCTTGGAGGAGCTTGAAGCGGCCATGGTAGATGGGACCTGACAGAAAATAGCAAGAAAAGAAAACGGAAGATTTCTCCGTGATACGGTGATTAACTAGTTCGGGGGGGGGTATATAAAGATTTTTTATCTTGGGAAACAAGCAAGCTGTAGAAAAACAGAGTCTGGAAGGTTCCCCAGGTGGGCACAGCCCACCTGGGCATGCCTGGCTATGCCCATGGGTACGCTTCCTGTATTTTTCATATTTTCCTTATTTTCTAAATATTCCAAAACTGATAAACAATATTTTTGCGAATTTTTCAGAGTCCGTTTACTTACCGTATCACCTACCTCCTTATTTTCATGATTCTGGAGTGTTCCGGAAGGACTCTTTTATGTGTTCTTCCATTGTGATAGTTTGGATTATATTACTTTCAACATTAATGGGCGTACCTAAGATATAATGTTTTATTCGTTGCCCGTTAACAACCTTCGGTTTAGTACCTTCGGCATTACTTATTTTGATGGCTCCAGAATGATAAACCTCCTCAATGACATAGGGGCCTTCCCATTTTGAGAGGAGTTTTCCTGCAAAGAACCTGAAACGAGATTTGTACAAAAGAACATATTGTCCTACTTTAAACTCATGCTTTTGGATTCTCTTATCATGCCACCTTTTGACTCTTTCTTTAAACAACTTGGCATTTTCATAAGCTTGGGTTCTCCACTCATCTAATGAGCTAATATCAAATAACCTCTTTTCACCGGCAAGTTTGAAATCATAGTTGAGTTCTTTGATTGCCCAATATGCTTTATGTTCTAATTCAAGAGGCAAATGCCAAGCTTTTCCATAAACCATTTTATAAAGAGACATACCCATGGGATTTTTATATGTTGTTCTATAAGCCCAAAGCGCATCATCTAATTTCATAGACCAATTATTTCGGGACCTATTGACAGTCTTTTGCAAGATTAATTTTATTTCTCTATTGCTAAGTTCAACTTGACCACTAGACTGAGGATGATAGGGTGATGCAATTATATGGTTAACATCATACTTGGCAAGCATTTTACGGAAATCACCATGAATAAAGTGTGAACCACCATGAGTCATTAAATACCTAGGGACTCCGAACCTTGGGAAAATAATTTCCTTAAGAATTTTAATAAAGGTGTTGTGATCAGCACTACTGGTTGTAATAGCTTCTACCCATTTAGTAACATAATCAACAACAACCAAAATAAGTGTATAGCCAATAGAGGAAGGCAAAGGTCCCATGTAATAAAATCCCCAAACATCAAATGGTTCAACAGCAAGTGAATAATTCATAGGCATTTCTTCATGCTTATCGGTATTACCTATTCTTTGGCATTCATCACAAGATAAGACGAAGTTACAGGCATCCTTGAAGAGAGCAGGCCAATAAAATCCAGATTGCAATACCTTTTGAGCAGTTCTATCTCCAGCATGATGCCCTCCATAAGCTTCCAAGTGACATTTCTGTAGGATCTGTCTCTGTTCATGCTCAGGTACACAACGTCTAATAACACCATCTACTACTTTATAAAGATGTGGGTCATCCCAAAAGTAATGTCTTAAATCATAGAAGAATTTTTTCATTTGTTGATATGTAAAACTAGGTGGTAAATATTTAGCAACAATGTAATTAGCATAGTCAGCATACCAAGGGGTGTTGTGAGCAACACTTATTGTAGCTAACTACTTATCAGGAAACTATCATCAGGCACATTTTCAAGCCTAGACAAGTTATCAACTACGAGGTTCTCGGCTCCTTTTCTATCAGTGATATGTAAATCAAATTCTATTAGCAATACAACCCATTGAATAAGTCTAGGTTTAACATCTTTCTTTTCCATAAGATATTTAATAGCAGCATGATCGGTGTGAACAATTACTTTTGAATCAACAATGTAAGGTCTAAATTTATCACAAGCAAACACCACTGCGAAGAATCCTTTTCCAGAAGTAGCATAATTTCATTGAGCATTGTCTTTGTCCTAGAACAACACCAACAGCATAATCACTAGCATCACACATAATTTCAAAAGGCAAGTTCGAATCAGTTGGTTGAACAATGGGTGTAGAAATTAAGGCTTTCTTAAGTGTTTCGAAGGCTTCTAAACAATCATCTTCAAAAACAAAAGGAATATCCTTTTGCAAAAGATTCGTGAGAGGCCTAGAAATTTTATCTCCTATAGAAACCAACATGACCTAAGAAACTACGAATACCTTTGATATCTTTAGGACATGGCATTTTCTCAATTGCATCAACCTTAGCTTTGTCCACTTCAATACCTCTTTCAGAAATTTTATGACCCAAGACAATGCCTTCATTAACCATAAAGTGGCACTTATCCCAATTCAAGACAAGACTTGTTTGTTCACATCTCTGCAAAACTCGGTCAAGATTGCTTAAACAATCATCAAAAGACTTCCCTTAAACAGAGAAATCATCCATGAAAACATCAACAATCTTTTCACAAAAGTCAGAGAATATAGTAGTCATACATCTTTGAAAGGTAGCAGGTGCATTGCATAAACCAAAAGGCATACGTCTATAAGCATAAATTCCAAAGGGACAAGTAAAAGTGGTATTTTCTTGATCAGGTTGAGAAACAGGTATTTGTGGAGAACAAGAATATCCATCAAGGAAGCAAAAATGTGTGTGCTTAGATAATCTTTCTAGCATTAGATCAATAAAAGGTAGATGGTAATGATCTTTTCTAGTTGCTTTGTTTAATTTTCTAAAATCAGTTACCATTCTATAACCTGTAACAATTCTTTGTGGAATAAGTTCATTCTTATCATTAGGAACAACAGTTATACCTCCTTTCTTAGGGACACAATGAACATGACTTACCCATCTACTATCAGCTATATGATAGATTATACTTGCTTCCAGAAGTTTTAAGAATTCTGTTCTTACCACTTCCTTCATTTTGGGATTTAACTGACGTTGGTGATCAACAACGGGTTTAGCATCAGGTTCCATATTAATTTTGTGCTGACATAGACTGCGACCAATGCCCTTTAAATCATCAAGAGTATATCCAATGGCAGCTTGGTGCTTCCTTAGAACTTTCAATAAACTTTCTTCTTCATGTTCTGAAAGGTTAGCACTAATAATAACAGGTTATATCTTGTTTTCATCAAGATAAGCATATTTCAAAGTGCGTGGCAATTGTTTTAATTCAAACACAGGATATCCTTTAGGTGGTGGAGGACCTCCTAGAGTTTCAATATGCAAATTCTGTTTAAGAAGAGGACGTTGTTCAAAGAAAATCTTATCTATTTCATTTCTTTCATGCATATATAAATCATTTTCATGGTCTAGCAGATACTGTTCTAGTGGATCAGTAGGAGGCACAACAATAGAAGCAAGGCTAATTAATTCATCCTTACTAGGCAATTCTTTTTCATGAAGTGTTCTACTGAACTTGGAAAAATTAAACTCATGAGACTCATCACCAAAACTAGCACCGACAGTTTGTTTCTCACAGTCTATTCTAGATTTAACGGTGTTCAAGAAAGGTCTACCAAAGATAATGGGACATAACTCATCTTGTGGGGAACCAAGAACAAGAAAATCAGTAGGGTATTTTATTTTCCCACACAAGACTTCAACATCTCTAACAATCCCAATTGGTGATATAGTGTCTCTATTAGCAAGTTTGATAGTAACATCTATGTCTTCTATCTCTGCGGGTGCTATGTCATTCATAATTTCTTGATATAAGGAATAAGGAATAGCACTCACGCTAGCACCTATGTCACATAAACCATGATGACAGTGATCTCCTATTTTAACTGAGACAACGGGCATGCCAACAACATGCCTATGTTTATCCTTTTTATCAGGTTTGGTAATTCTAGCAGCTTCTTCACAGAAGTAAATAACATGCCCATCTACATTTTCTTCCAAGAGATCCTTAACCATAGCAATACTAGGTTTTACTTTAATTTGTTCATCAGGTTTAGGTGTTCTAATATGACTTTTGCTGACCACAGTTCAAACTTTAGCATGTTCCTTTATCCTAATAGGGAACGATGGTTTCTCAATATAAGCAGTAGGAACAACTGGATCAACATTATAAAGTATAGTTTCTTCCTTAGACACTGGTTCTTTAATTTCTTATTTAATAGGTGGGTGATATCTAAACCACTTCTCCTTAGGGAGATCAACATGAGTAGCAAATGATTCACAAAAGGAGGCTAGTATCTCAGAGTCAAGTCCATATTTAGTGCTAAACTTTTGAAAAGCACCCGTATTCATAAAAGATTTAACACAATCATACTTAAGTTTAATACCTGACTCTTTACCTTCGCCAAGTTCCCAATCTTCAGAGTTGCATTTAATTATTTCCAAAAGATCCCACCGGAATTCAATAGTCTTTTTCATAAAAGAACCAGCAGAAGAAGTATCAAGCATGGTTTGATCATTACGAGAAAGCCGGGCATAAAAATTATGGATAATAATTTCTCTTGAGAGATCATGATATGGGCATGAGTGTAACATTGACTTCTGCCTCCCCAAAGCTAGAGCAATACTTTCTCCTTCACGAGGCCAAAAATT